>NC_069126.1:59724705-60044705 GCF_026914265.1 Mya arenaria
GACACTAACCAAGCTTACAATGTATCTCTTTAAAACAGTATTTTCATATAATATTTTTGCAAAAACAGACTTCAAAACTCCTATAGTTCAATTTCAGGCTGTATGCAACACATACTGAAAGTTTGGCAATGATATATTAATCACTTTTAGAATGAGTATTAAGCACCAGTGGTGTTTTCATAAAAAGCAGAAATAGCCATTTCCATCAATCGGTAAGCCGCAAACTTTTAAAGAGCCATTATTTCCTCATGCATTGGATTAATCTGACCAAGTAAAGTTTATAAATATATATAAGACAGCACCATAAAAATGGCCTGCCTACTCTATAAAGATTTTTTCAAAGCAAAATAAGATTTTTCCACTTTATCAGCTTAGCGTTTATATAGAAAAATGACATAGAGCCAAACTGAAATGCTTCCAGGGACAAATGGCGCAGCAAAGGAAATGGTAAAAAACACGCCAAAACTGAAAGATTCATGACAACTGCTAGTGTTTTCATGTATGAGATGGCGACATGATGTAGAAAATGCAGTGATAGCATAATTATGCGAAGTTTAAAAAAACATCGCTTAAAGTATCTGTTTTGAAGGCTAGATTTGCCTTAAAATTAAGATTACAGCTCTTAACCAGTGTCTAGAAATTACTTATTTACACCAGATTAGTATAAATCTCACTCTTTGGAATCATTTACACACAAACAAGTACTACAAAGTTAACTTACATCTTCATTCTGAAATATTAGATTCAGAGCTGCAACTCCTGGATCGAGATTGCAGGACCACTGCCATGGGCGAAAAGCCGCAGCAAACTGGAGCTTATTGGCACATCATATTCTGCAAGCAAGACACAAAATCAATGTTTGACACATAATAAGACTATCTTCTTCTACTGTAAAAGTATGAAAAAATGCCTGTAAACACTCATTTGAGACATACATAACCTTTTATGTAGGAATTATGCTCCAGTCAATTGTAAACACCACTCAAGCCCGGGGAATAGCGTGGACTTTGACTTTCAGTCCAGCCAACCCAGGGTAAAATCCCCGCCCTGCAGGGAAGAAATGATGTTAAAATACCCACCAAATGCCCCCCCCCCCCGCACTGCTATATTTTGCACCAAGACAAAACCACCGCATTCACCCGGCACTGCAGTGACACCTGAATGGTAAAAACACAGCCCTTTTCCCCGGCTATCCCCGGTTTACCACTGGACCTGGAGGGTCCAAGGTTACAACTGACTGGTGCATTAATGCGATAAATGTGCAGAAAAGTTCACTAATTCCAAAAAAAATTGTAACAAAAAATAATAAATATATAGTCTTTTGGACGATTTGCAATAACTTTTTTAACAACTCAAAGGTTAATCTTTACTAATCGAGTACCCAGATGCATTTTGAAAGCCTTTAAACCAGACTTTCTTAGAAATCGTTCTTACTTGCAGACAATATTCCTTTCTAAAAAATCCTTGCCAAGAACGGGTATGGAATGCCATCACTAGACCATGTTTTGATCAGCATTGGTTCTTGTCCTTGAAAATACCTCTGTGGCTTCAGCAACCAGGATGGCTATATTAAATAAACAATAAATTAGTGTTTTAATTTATTCAAGCTGCACTCTCACAGATTGAACGTTTTGATCAAATTTTATGATACAATTGTACCGAGATTCGCTACAGAAAATAATATTTTTGGTGCCAATCTGGTGTACCCTTTAAGGCATTTTGAGTGTAATTTAGGTTTTTTCTTCAATGCAATAAGGGAAAAGGTACTTATCTCAATCCCCCTGCTCACTTTTTATTGCTTTTGCCATCAGAGTTGAGATGCAAATTTTTTCAATGTATTAACTTCAAGTAAATGAATATATTCATGAATGATTGACAGTATGAATGAATGAAAAGTAGCAACATTTCTTTAGATAGGGATCTCATTGTGTTGCTGTGATTGTTTAAGTAGATGTTTTTCATGTTCATAAGCTAAAAATCATATGCACACTAAATGAAACATAATTCTGCATCATGTGTAGTAAGTTGTGATACTTGTTTGCAATTAATGCAATGTTTGCTTAAAAGAGCAAACAAAATGTGCGAATAGATGCACAATACAGTCCAAAGACCAATGAAGGTCAGCAGTTTTATTAGAAAATGATATTATCTCAAAGCCGCAACAAAAACGGCATGAAAGAAATTCAATTCGGAAAGAAACAGTTCATCAATGAGCTATTGAAATAAACACTGATCATGATGTCATAACAAGCGAATGTTAATATTAACGAGCAAGAAACATACTGGCAATTTATTTCAGGGAAACCTTGACAAAATTCTGGTTTATTTCCAAACTAATTGCCTCCAGTAATACATAACATGGCAATACCTGCATTGCTGAAAACACAGCAGTAATGTCAAAAACCAGGTGGCATGGATGCATTCTGAAATACAAAAAAAATCTGTAAATTGTGCTAATCTTACATATCCCATTTACAAGTGATTTACACTGAAATCTAAACTATAGTAACACAACTTCTTTATGACCAAACTTATTGCTATTGAGCATTAGTACACTGTATGTACATGTATGACTTTTTAATTTGTATGTCATGTTTCTTTGCCCCAATTTATGGAAATATTTTATAACAGGTTCAAGCTTTTTAAGTCCGTTACGCTTAAGATTTATCGAGAAGCTGGGGTCTTATGCACCAGTCAATTGTAACCACGCCCCCACCCCAGGTCCGGGGATATACAGGGGATAGACGGGGAAATGGGCCGTGTGTTTACCTTTCAGGTGGCCCTCAGTGCCGGGTGAATGTCGTGGTTTTGTCTTCGCTTTAAATATTACGGGTAATGGGCCTTACCTAGGGTCCCTGGGGTGCAGTGGCATTTGACAGGGCAGGGATTTTAGCCAGGGATGGCTGGACCAAATGTCAAAGTCCCCACTATTCCCCAGACCTGGGGGGGGGAGGGGGGGGGGTTACAATTGACTGGTGCATTATCGCATGCAGATTTGAGTGAATCGCAGAGAGTGTTTACAGTATTTACTGTCAACAACACAAACTTCTTTAGGCATCTCATTTAGAATTTTTTACTTATTAACAAGCAGAAATTTTGACACAATGGCAATTTTATAACAAACTTGACCATGAAATTGAGTGTGAGCAAGCCAGTGCAGTTTGACTTACCATTTGGGTGAAAAACTACTAAACGGCGATGTAAATTGAAAAAATGGAGTTGCACCTAATGTTTTAAGGTGCAGGTCTAAGAAAAGGCATGACGGTCTAAATATAGAGGTGCAGTTGTATATTAAAGATGTGCACCTCCATCTTAAATATAGAGGTGCAGTTGTAATTATGTAAGAGGTGCACCTCCATTTTAAAGTTTTAAAATATATATAGAACAGAACTTATGAATAAAGAATTGCACAACTTGATAACATACAGGTGCACCTGTAAAGTAAGTGTATTTTAGTAACATTGATGATTCTCTCACAAAGCCATGTTGTTTCATTGTAAGGGTATGGCAACTCTCACTCAGTCATGGGGGTTGTTTGGCAGGATGGTTCGCCTTCTCCACACCCTGGACTGACTATTTAGTTACAATATTTCACACGATCTGTGGCCCACAGCAAAACCATCAACCCGCATTTGCCGATTTGTCTTTCAATCACAATCTTGCACTCTTATGGTGTCAGCCTTCCTCTCAACATATTCAGTCACAATCTCTAATCTCCCATAGTTTTGCTTGACACGAGGGGTCACTCGGCACTATTTATTTGCAATCTTTCACACAATCTGTGGATCAAAGCAAAACCATTCATCTTTACAGTCACAATAGCTCACAAAGTCATGGTGTTGGACCGCAATCGTCCATTTATCTTTTCAGTCATAATCTTGCGCTCCGCCATGGTTTTTTTTTGGCAGGAGGGGAAACCCCGTCCGCACCCTCCCCTTTCAACTTCTTAATTTAATAACATCTGTCACAAAAAAGTGGTGTTGCATTTCAGTTACCTGGTATTTGGACTGCAGTTGTGGCCAGTCGAGCTATCTGATTGGGGCGATTCGGTTCCTTGGGTGATCTCTTGGTCTGAGAATTATAAAAAATGTGTTTGTCACTGTGTACTCTATGATATATATAATAAACAAATAATCCACTTTTATATTTTTACATATTAAATATTTTAATGTTACATACAATCTTTATCATTCACATGGTGTCGGACCGCAACCGTCCATTGATCTTTTCCATCATAATCTTGCGCTCCGCCATGGTTTCACTTGGCATACAATTCCTGTATATCTTTTTAGTTTCAATCTCTCAACCAGCGTGTTGGTAATTGAAAGGTGTTCCCATCCTTTGATCTCAGTCAAAACATCTCACTCATTGCACAGTGATTTGGAGGGAATGAGCTGAATTTTGACCTTTACAAAATTTAGTTACATTTTACCTAAAATAACCTAAAATATATTTTTTTTTCTTCAGATTCTTCAAAGGGGTCAGCTCATTCCCTCCAAATCACTGTGATCTATTGTTGAGGTTCACAGACGGTACACCCCATCCATCTTTTCAGTGACAATATCTCGCTCAGCCATAGCGATTTCTGAACTGGTCAACCGCATGCCATAAGTTTATGAAATTGATATCTTCATTGTATGATTTACTGAAAAGTGGTTTTACATTTTTACAAAATAACCATACTGTACCTGGCTGACGTGACAAGCTCTGCTATGTGTACCGGTATAATCCATGGTCGTAATTAAATCGGTAATCCAACAGGAATTAATTCTACGCAATTTCTATCCGATCAACAACTGTCAAACATCTAAATAGTATTGATATTGTAAAGCCTAAATTTTAATGACAACTACTAACTGTCAAGTGTGACCTTCGTATAGACTGGTAAACAATGCGCATGAATATCTTTAATAAACAAGTGAAAACAAAGTATATATCTCAGACAATCTATAGAAATATGTTTTATTTGTGTTTTTGAGTTTACCAAAAGTATTCATAGTAATTGCTTATAAGCATATTTTGAATTATTTATTTATAACTTATTATTTATAACTAGTAGGGCGCTATTTCGCCGCATCTCATAGTTTAAATTTCATTCTTCCGTATCGTCACGCTCTGATGACGTTGGTGTCCGGCATGCACGCGCTCAATATAGTTTATGAACAGAATAAATACTGGTTCCATCACCTTTACGTCTTTTTTTTCAGGCTGATAGTATGTGCAACTTTTGAACGAAAGTAGTGCTATGTGTGACCGTAATAGGGCTCTGCCGAGCTTCGCTCGGTTTAGAGCCCGTATTATCACAATCATCAATTACAATAGTAATGGACTGGAAGCTCCAGGGAAAATCCCGGTAGATTGTTTTTAACGAAGATCGAGTCGAGAAGCACGAGGTTAAAGCCCAACAAACGCTACACGACTGACAGAGAACGTCACTAATCAACGAAAATAGACTACACATAAAATCAAACCTTTTTTTACACATTTTGATAAAATATAAACTTTTTGCAAGCTAGTACAAACCTAAACACAATCCAGTATGATTCACAATTTTAAAGAAAACTGTACATTTCATCAAAACAGACACTTACCCAATCCCTCACTATAGTGTGATAAATAAACCATAATAAGTATCCATAACGCCATACTTTTACACGCACACGCCAATAAGAAAAACATATTGGCGATGATAGGTTTTCCCCTCATCATTATATTCAATCCTTGTAAATGAAGCCATAGTAGAAAGGGTTACATTTCAACAAATATCATAACATCATTGCGATGGTGTACAAGCCTCTCGGTCGTAACAATTAAGGCACGTGGAAGGAAGATATTTTACAATGAATACACAGTGTTTTAATTGTGCATTCACAATGGAACGAATATCCGTATAGATACTTGTGGTTTTAAGAAAAAGAATAATTTTCAAGTTTGGGCATGTGCGTCTGTGGCTTATTGAAGTGGAACGCACTGAAACAAAAAAAAACATTAAGCAAAACA
Organism: Mya arenaria; assembly: GCF_026914265.1. Classification (NCBI taxonomy): domain Eukaryota; kingdom Metazoa; phylum Mollusca; class Bivalvia; order Myida; family Myidae; genus Mya; species Mya arenaria. The sequence continues at coordinate 59,730,706 of NC_069126.1, forward strand.
TGAACATCAAATGAAGGAAATTTCCAATTCCATTGTTTCATACGGATAAATATCAGAATTGTTTGAACTCAAAATGTGAAATGATTTTACATTGTAATAATCATGATAAAGAATGCTGTAAAGGCATATGCAACGTGCGAAACATCGAATGAACACGATTCGGTCTGTCAATCACATAGACCGACCGATGACCGACTGACTTAATTCGAAAGAGCAGGGGGTCATAAATTATCACGGGAAGAGCTTAAGCAGTAGAATGGTTTTCGATCTAACGACTCAAAACAACACATCCAAGAGCCCAAACACTTTGATTGGCCGTAATATTTTGAAATTAAAATATTATAGGCATAGAAACAATTTTTCTCCTCAACAATCTAAAATTTACCCAATTCCTGGCTGCAAGATAATATGACACTTAGGACAATTGAACTAATTCTGTTGATTCTGGGGTCAAAGGCCAATTCATCTTTATGTAATTCAACGTTGTTTGTTATCTATAGAATTAAACCATTGCTCACAGGCCTATTCCACAAGAATACGGCAAAAACACGACGATAACCCTGATATGTTTCTGGTCAGAAGAAAGACCACTTCTCTTTGCATTTTAAAGTTTCCATAGAATGGACAAATACTTATTTTATTAGCTTGAAGTTCGGTTAAGAGAATCAAAGTGGATTGCGTTGCATTTATGCAAAGTGGTTGATTTGTACATTATGTGCGTTTTTAAGCAGTAAAAGAACAAAGAACTATAGATACAAATTTATTGTGACTAATTACCTCAAAAGCGACAGATGTATCCGAATTTTTATCATCAACTTTACTATGAATAAGTCTACAGCGAGTTGGGGCAATGACAATTTTACGTGTACTATGCTCATATTCATAAACGTTAAAAAAAACATGAAGACATTATAACATTATTTTGTATTAAGAATGAAATACCTAGCTTTACAAATACAGTGAGCGTCGTCGATTTGCGGTTTACCAATGGATATGTTCATTTGCAAATGTACTGGCCTAAGTGCGCTGCTTTAAACTCACATTTTAGGGAATGCAATCTTTGTCACTAGTATTTACTATGAATCATTGTTTGATAGTTATAATGATGTAGAACATTTCAGTTTTTAGTGTATACAGAAATCAATTGAAACTATATGAACTAGCACAGTAGCCTTTTTTTCCAGTATCCTATTGAATTGCCATATTTTTGTGCACATAAAAAGAAACACGTATCCGCTCGCTGTCACTTTTATGTTCTGTTTATTGTCATGATATATGCATTCAAAGTGAGTTTTTTTCCGGCTTTGCATTGGTAGTACGCGTTACAAATGTTGCGATTGAACAGGTAAAATCGGCAATAAGTGAGGATCCACCTATACAAGAATGTAATTTGTTGGTTTAAGTAACGCCTACACTAATTCAGTCTCACAAACATACTCCCATCTGCACTTGCAAATAACTCAATTTTATTATTTTGTTACTACATACACTGATAATTAACGTAACAATGGTACTTGAATTTTGCAATGAAAGTGTTTTGGCAATCTCTCTATTGATAGTAATTATAAAATCTTAACTGTTTCAATTTATTCTTAACTCTGCAAATCAATAATAACTACTTTGTATATTAAATAAGATTGGAGTCTTGGATTAGCAATTATGCTTAGCATCTGGCTGTTGCTACTTTGTGTTCAAAATAATGTACAATAGCTCTAATTAAAGCGATATTTAAATAACTTGTGAGAACAATTAAACGTTGGACTATTGTGACCGTGTATGTAGTTTCCCTATTAGGAGGGGAGAAACTTTATTTAATGCGATATAGACATCAACGTTTACGTTTTTTCCCATGTTCTGGAAATCTCTGTCGTCCTCATTATTTATATGAAAAGCTACAGAGCAAAAGCTCAGTAGCCAGAGGTTTAAACATAAACCTCGTTTAATGGCACAGGGTAAACGCCAAAGACATAAAACACAAAAGCAAAAAATCACAAACAAGAAACACGGAACAACAGCACACAACTCACCAAACGACAAAGTGCATATATATATACTATATAACAACTAGGTGTGTTTATCAAGGATTGTTAGTTTCCACCGAGGAACGGTCAGTAAAATAAATTTACTGGGGGTTTAAAAACCAGTTTGCGTGCACAAATCCTTATCCATGCCTCGCTTGAAAGAATCAAAGCACTGAAAGTGCTGAGGGACGGTGCCTCTGGTGTATGTGCAGAACAATATCCAGGGAGAGCTGCCTGGTTTCAAAATCGTGTCGTTGTTATCAACTTTTGACAGTTTGGTTATTTCAAGAGCCAACTTTCGTCATGCATGACTATTTTTTATGAATTTGAATGCACGTTGAGCAAGCGATCACTTCGTACGAAGTTGCATACGAAGATTTCTGCGACCGTTTTATTAAGGCTTTCGTACGTAATTACTCTTCAAAATGGGGAAGGATCGGACGAAAATGTAAACAAACCGTAGATGTGAGTATACTAAAAAACATTCGCAAATAGTGATTTGATTTGCTTCGCTTTTCGAATAATCAAAATAGACATTTACTATTTATTTTAATAAATATAGTGGGTGGTAACTTTTTGTCGACTCAGGTTGCTACGGCGTGGTTTGACCCGTTTAAACAGCTGTTTCCTGTGTCACATTGCAATGTTTTCAGGCTATGACACATTTCGATACCAACTATATTCATTTCTTATCGCTTGTATTGTGTATAATAATTGTTATGGCGTTAACATGTTAAATAATCACATCTCAAAAGGTAAATGTACTATTACGTTCGTTAATTCTTTGTTCTATTCGATTGAAAACCGCGGAAGTACAAATTTAAGAAAGAGTTTAGTTAGCGAATATTATTTGAACTGTTTCCTTAAGGTATGTAAGTTTACACACTCAAATATGTTTTAATATACAATTCTATATACTAACCAGTATACAAATGACATTTGCCATTACAAATAGGTAGACCTATTGTCAATTACAGTATCCTCTTTGTTTGTTATTGATATGATTTATTACGTTTTTCATTGCAGGCAATCTTTTGAAAGAAAAGCTCAGTCATCTGAGATGCAGTGTTGCAGCACTGAAAAGCATTGGGTATGACTGTCTATCTCAGCGTATGATTAAAACAACTATTGCAAAAACTATGCAAACAGTAATCGGGGAGTAGGATTATTATTATATTTTTTAATGTTATTAGACCCAGTCTTTCAAAAACAGATGCAATTGCCGTTATAACATAGTATGAAATAAGAAAATACTTGCTTCTGCTTCTTGCAAACTACCGATTTTTTACCAATATATGTAATCTTAATACAAAATAACACTGTCAAGGCAGACATTTCATTTGAATTTGAGAAATGGCTTTTACAAAACAAATTTGTACTGTAGTGTTTTTTTATCTCTTAAGATAAATGTGTACTTTTACAAGAAATATTATCATGAATTGTATTTGAAAAAAAATGTTAGACCATTTCTTTTTTTATTTTACGAACAACTTTCACGTTTTATGGATAATAGTAAAGATTATGTATCTTCTATTTTACAGGTGCCCATCATAGAGTGTTTCTCTTTGCCTGCAATCAGGATACATCAACTGACCTTTGAACTGTGTTTTCCAACTTGGGATTTAAACACATGCCCTCTTGGGTAGGAGAAAGTCAGACAAACACCTGTGGCTATATCACTATACTTCTTCAAGTCTTGCTCTATGAGTGATCATGATGTGAAATAAAACAAAATGCAGTCATCTTTTTGTTATATTAAATAAGTTATGAACAAATAAAATATTTCAAACATTTTATTAATTCGTTATTTTGAAAAACAGTATGAATAAACATACATGTATACCAATAGACAAACAAATAATTGGCAAAGAATGGGCACAAAAATATGAGAATATTGAAGTTGGAGCTTTAATTTTAATATTGATTTTAATGTGACAGAAAATTCCCCAATTTGCCAAAAAGCATTGAATATCAAATGACAATGCTTGGAAAATTCTGCCCAAATGAGAATAGATCTGTGAGTTGCTGTTTGGTATTTGTTCATAAAAGTCTTGATATATAAATCAAAGTTTAAAAATAAATGTTGCAAACATAAAACAGTGGAGGATCTGATGTTATCTTGAAATGATATACTTGTTTAAGCTATTTAAACTGTATATGAGCAGATTCCTATGGAAATATGAGCTTTAAGTATTACTTTATTCCAAAATGGTGACCTAGAAGGTTTAGTTCCTTGTATTGGTCAATGTTATATTGTTCACTTAACAGCTTGAGGTAAATGCAAGATATAAAACAGTCAAGTTCAGAAACTGCTCAACAGTTATAATAATAAACCCTTCCTCTCAATATTGTGTACATTTGTGGGAAGTTATATCAAATCCTTCAAAAGGCTGAAGAGACATGGAGCAGACACAATTTGTTACAGACGGACAGACAGACAACTGGAGCTAAAAAAATTAGTCTATTTCAGGAGGAGACATACTTAGCCAAATGGTTCTTGAGAAAAAGTCATTAAAAATAATTTATAAAAAGTACAATAACAGGCAGTCATAAAAGTTAACATGAAAACTAACTTAGGCTTAGATGAGCTGGATGAAAAATGTCTTAAACAAAATAATTGAGAAGTTACCCAAAATGTTACAGCTACATGTAAGAAATGAGCCAAGTATCAACAAGAGATGTTTGTCAAACATTATGCCCCCACCTGAGCGCCATGTTGTCAGGATTATATGAACAATTGAATGAAATAAGCATGGACCGAAATGACAGCTGATTAGTCACTGACATTTGATGCCGTTGAGGCAGTTTTAAGATTATGACCATTCAAAGTGTGAGGATAGAGTGTGTTATGACCATGACCTTTGACTCTATGACCTCAAAATCCATATGAGTCATCAGCTGGTCTACAAAAATCTAAATGTCATGTTTGAGGGACATGGGTTCAGGCATTGACATGTTATCACACAGACAAGCTTTTTTCAATCAATATCACTGTGACCTTGACGTTTGACCCGATGACTCCTAAAATGAATGGGACTCATCTACAGGCCAGACACAACTTCAAGTCAGGTTTGAGGGCCATGGGTACAGGCATTGTCAAGATATCACTCGAAACATTTTCGCATTCAAGGTCACTGTGAACTTGACCTTTGACCCAATGACTCCTAAAATCAATAAGAGTCATCTCCTTGTCAGGACCAACTTCCATGTCAAGTTTGATGATCATAGGTTCAGGCATTGTTGAGATATCCCTGAGAGAGGATTTGTTATCTTTTTTGCATTAAAGGTTATTGTGACCTTGACCTTGGCTTGATGACCCTTAAGGTCAAGAGGGGTCATCTACTAATCAGGCCCAACCTTTATGTCAAGTTTGATGACCATTCAGACTGAATGGCATGATTGGTCCAGTAATTGTCGAGTTTGCTTTCAAGATCACTTTGACCTTGACCTTTGACCCCTAAAATCAATAGGGGTCATCTACTGGTAAGGCCCAACCTCCGAGTCAAGTTTGAGGGCCATGGGGGCAGGCATTGTTGATTTATCACTTGGACAACCTTTTACCATTCAAGGTCACTGTGACCTTGATCTTAGGCTCGATGATCCCCAAAACCAATAAGGGTCATCTACTGTTGAGGCCCAACTTCCATATCAAGTTTAATGACGAAAGGTCTTGACATTGTTGAGTTATCACTCGGACAAGCTTTAAAATTAATTTACCATTCAAGGTCACTGTGACCTTGACCTTTGGCCCGATGAGCCCTAAAATCATCTACTGGTCAGGCCCAACCTTCATGTCAAGTGTGATGACCATACGTCCAGGAATTGTTGAGTTATCACTTGAACAAGCTTTGGTCTACAGACGGTAGACGGTACCGACCGACATGTGCAAATTAATACACCCCTCTTCTTCGAAGGGGCGCATAAGATCCTGGATCCTAATGGATCCTGCCGTGTCATTTTCTAGACCTAATGACAGCTGTGCGTACGGTAAATTTGTCTCGGGTTGCTAAATAGCGTTAGCCATGTTTGCGTTTACGTACAGCAAAACTGTCTTAAATCACAAATGAAGATCTAAACAATAGAGTATTATCATGTCAGGAGAAACTAGGGTTAAGTGACACAGCAAACATAACAGTTCTAGATCGGCCCTATTTAACAACCTGTAAAGTATTCTTCCTATGCCTGCAACCGTTTAAACTATGTTTGATCGAGCCAGACATTATTTTCAAATACGAGTATACAGGAAACATCATTCATCTACTTTAAACCTTTATCATCATTACAATCTTTTGTCAACATTTTTGACAAGACCGATCTACCGTTAACAATTTAAGTACTAATTAAGTGCGATCAGTTTCGCTTCTGGTAACGATTGATTAAATATGAATGTGAATATTTCTTTATTATTTGTTTTAATGCATCCTCAAATTTAAAAAGGTACACCAAAAACTACAAAATAGACGATTTTCATCAACAACATCGCGTCACTATAGTTTTTTTCTCAACTGTATCTAGATGAAAACACAGCGAAATCAGATTTGGCAGTTTCAAAATACTTCATCTGGATAATGATGATGTCGCACAGTGTTACGGAAACCTTTAATCTCTCAGAAAGAAGAGATACAAACACGAAACAAAATTACCGTAGGTAATGAACGCCTCTCTCAAATGGCACCTAACCTTAGCCACTTATTTGCGTGCACTGCTCATAAGCATTGTGCATAAATACTAATTTTGAAGCAAATACGTCATTACCGGTTTCTCGACAAATAACTTTTGATCAATACACATTTATATTGCACCAACTTGACACAACAATCATGAACAGTGTTGCTAATCGTCAAAACAGGCCAATATTATCGAGGGATCCTAACCTTAGCCGTGCCTTTTAGTTCGTTTTCCTGTCGAGCCGATGCCGATGTCCGAATGTTTGACAAAATTACAGCATGTTTCATGGAGATCCAAGTACCAAGTGTGGAATTTTCTCTAGCAGGTTTTTCACAATATGCCAGTGTCTAAACTGGCTTCCAAAATTTTAAATCGCCGAAAAACTCACCTTTTTCATGGGCGCCGCCATCTTGTTTTAATGCTAAGGTTAAGCTCGATTCTCCCCCCTGTGAGTTGCACTAAGACAAAAATTTCAAGTTTAAACAATTTACAATGTTGAATCGATGTAAATAGTTGCTCAGATCACAGCAAGGGTAAACTGAATCAGAATGAATCCATCGAAGGTGTTGAAACAGTTTCTGTTTAAAGGCTGTTCAACTCAAGCACAATCCTTTGATATGAGATGGTGGCATAAACTGTTTTGTGAATTCTGTCCTTGAAAAGTCTTTGGTAGTCTCAAGTATCACCTTGAAAAACAGCTAAGATGAATTTTGTAGAGATTGGAAAGTCTATTGCTCTTTCGGTAACTTTCATTTTAGGTTCTGAAGTATTTGTGACATGGCGCTGAGTCTCTGAAACGAAAAATAAAAATTATTTAAGAGCAAAAAAAACAATGATAAAAAAAATTGAGTACATATACAAAATATTTTAAATTTACACCTTTTAACAGTCATAGAATATTTCACAGAGCCACTTGTAAAATACGTATAATAAAACATCAGTTGTTTTCTCAGTTAGATCAAGGGCACACCCAAAATCACTTAAAGCCGGATTTATAGACCTAATAATTAGGACCTATACATCATATACAAATATAATACAATAACATTAGTGTATTGTCTCTGTCATGACAGACGACTATAATGATACCGTGAATTTGGTTCTTTGACAACAGACTTATCTGCTAGAAATCATTAAAAATCCTTTTTATTTCATTTGTTTTCCTTAAGGCTGCACTCTTACAGATTAACAGTTTTAATAATATTTTATCTTTTGTCCATGAATGAGCAAATTTTGTGTAAACATCTGAAAACCAGCGATACAAGAATGCTGACAAAAGATTTTATTGCAGTTTTTCATATTTCTGTCGCAAATTAATTTTTTGAAAAATGCATAAAACATCAATTTTTGAAAATATATATGAAAACTTGCAATGTGATTTTTTCAGCAGTCTTATATCTCTTGTTGCTATGCATTTTCACATGCAATGTTACATATATACAGTATCCAGTGATGTGGATCATTCCATATATATGCTGCACATCTTTAATATTATAATTATAGAATGTGCATCAAACTATATGCATGATAAGCTTAAAAGTTTGTATTAAATTGAGATTTGGTAAAAAATGCTACAAACTGACTATAAACACATACATAATGCACAATTTCCACTTGATTCGCTCTTGCGGTGTATTTACTTTTATCTTGCTTATAAATAACACAAGTAAACCGGAAATACGGAAATTTAGTTACCCATCCAGAAACCTGCAGTTCTGTGTAACAATCCGTCCCGCTTAGTTACCAGCATCTTGGATCCATGTCAAGATCTGAAATAAAAAATGAATAATCTATTTATTTATAAACAGGCTGTTTTCTTTCTGAAGCTTAAAATATGGTTGACATTTTTCTTTAAATGCAAGGTGGTTTCTGTTTTGATAAAACCATTGCTTGAGCTCAAGTAGTCATCATTCGTGGGGTTCAAGATCTGAACCTGTCCCACTTTTCCTCCCAGGTTTACCGTACTAATATTATACCGTTCATGAGTGTGTCCCAGTACTAACCCACAAAAGTCAGATTGTTTGCAAATTAAGTTATCAGGAACAGTTTGTCGAGCTGGTTGAACAATTCAACTGCAAGCTTTAAGTTATTTTAAGTTCTAAGGGCCTGTGAGCCAAGTTGATACAGCACAAACTTGCAAACAGGGAGTCCCCAGTCCAAGTCCCATTACTAGCTGCAATGTTTTCAGAACCACAAGAATATTGAACAAAAATGTAGTTTGGGACAAACAAGTCTCCCAACTGTGACCAATACTGGTTGAGAAGCAGTTTCCGACAGTTTTTAAACGTTTTTATTGAATTATTTATACGTGTTTAAATATCTACTAAAATTGTTCACATTTTATATAACTACAGCTCAAGCTGCTATTGTCGATATATTTCTTACATGTGTGACGTCACATATAGTGTATCTAATAGGGGCGCAAAGAGGGTACTTACATTGTTCTGATTAGCTTGTGATGAGAAGCAGTTTCCGACAATTTGAATGCGGGGCATATTTAAGGTGCCTGTTGTGTGTTTTTATTTTCCGTTTAATTAAAAAACTAAATATAAGACTGTAATAAGAGAAATTATTTAATTTTTCAGCATTTACGACAAATTTAAAACTTAAAATTTACGACATTCAATTCATACTCGAAATCAGGCAGAGACTGAATATCAATGATTTTTTTATTCATTTCTGATGGAAACATGTGTTTGTATACATTTAAGTGAATGTGGATGCGAAACAAGCATGACACCAGTGTTCACAAATATGTACACAATGATCATCGTTTGTATAAGTCAATTAAGGAAAACCTTGTAGCTATTAATAGATATGCAAATTAGGTTCACACGCATGCGCAATACCCTGCGCGTGCAGATCCCCCACGTGCAAGTTTGTGTACAAAATGAAAAATAAACATTAAACATTAAATAATAATAAAAGTTTTTTACGTGTCTCAGTAAGAATTTCAACTTTTGATTGCCTAGTTACCATATACAGTATATATGTAGTTGAATTGCAGTACCTTCTTTATGAATATCTAAGGAAGGTATGCGAAAAAGCGATTTGTCGGAAACTGTTTTCCGTCGGAAACTGCTTCTCAACAAGTAGAGCTTATGCTTACCTTCTGGCTGCTCTGGATATTTAAAAATAATACTTTTTGACCCATCCCACCCCCCGTATACCCACCCCCAGGTAACTTTTAAATTTATAAGCTTCAATGTTGATTTAGAATTTCTGAACACTATTAGAGACATGATAATCTTGTCAAAGTCAAAGCAAGTTATTGAAAATGATAAAAACTTTGACAGATGAAATGACAGATCAGTGTAAACACCGTCATAAAATCAGTCTGTTTTTAGCTTGTTTGTTTTACTTAAAACACCGTAAAATGCAAATACCATGAGTCTAATGGTTGGATAGTATTTCAGTCTATATTCCAGTGTTCTTATCACAACAAAACTCTTGAAATGCATCGAAATAAGAGCATTTTGTTTTTCAAAACCTTTTGACAGTTGGCGCGAGGTTTCGTCCGCTGAAAATTTAGTCAAAACGGCGTCTTAACGATTTGTTAATTTACTCACCGGGTTGCAGATTCCACAGAGTCGTCTTCTGTCTTGAAATTGGCAGTTGGTTTTGTTAAAATACGCCATAATAAATGAAAGATCGCCAATATAGAATATTTCTGTTGTTGTGGCGGCCATGTTTTAGTCTACGAAGTTCGTACGCCACCCTAAGAGCTTTCGTCGAAATTCGTAGATCTACGAAGAAACAGGTGCTTGTTCGTACGAAAATCTTAATAAAACGGCTAAACATCCTGAGATACATCGTACAAAGTTCGTACGCAAAACAGACTTCGTACGAAGTTTAATAAAACTGGCCCTTATTCTAGTATAGCTTGGAGTCCGGATTTATTCTAGCAAGTAATTTGGTTGGTGCCAAAAAAAAAGGAAAAAGTCCAATGTCATTAAATGTAACGGTCAGCTCGCGCAGGAAAAAATCAAGATAAAATAAATCATGCATTCTTAAGTAATGTATTTTAAACATATCCTTTGTGCTTTAGAATTATAGGTTTATTGCATAATTATTAATGTTCTTGTAAGCTATTGAATATTACTGGTGTTTTAAGCATTGAAAAACCGCACTCTTTCTTCGACCGAGACAGGCGGTAAATCGGTTTGTAACTTTTCAGCCGATTGCCCCTACTATGAACGCTGCCCTGAGCGGGCACCATCCAAAAAGGACCATTCACTTTTTAACGGTGTGAATCGACAAATGCGGCAAATGTGGCTACATTGTCGGTAACTGATAATCCAGCTTCCGTACGTACCCTCAGGTCGGATAATTCGATTCTCCCTGTATACCTGAGGATACGTACGGAAGCTGGTTTATTAGTAATATATACATAAATATATATATATATCAATTAACTATTACCAACCCTTCGGTACTGCAACCTGTCTGAAATTAACTGGAATGCTTTCCTGTCTGGTGAAATCATATTTTGTTTCTACATTCTCAATTTGATACCTAAACGAATAAGGAAACAGAAACCGTGCTAAAACACATCTTTAAATTCATTTAAAAAGGACATGCAAATATGTTTGTTGTTTCCAGGATTCTATTGTTATGCATTTAGCTGATGGTGAGCCAAATAGGAAATTGTTAAAAGAACGACAGCTACCACACAACAGCTAATAGAGTGTCTTATAATGACATCTGAACGAGTAATTCTGATAAAACAAACAACGTAAAATAAAGTTAAATCGATTGAACGTATAGCTTATTGCTCACAAATTTGGATATTCATAACTTGCCGATAAAGTTTTAAAGCTGCTTGAATTAGTCACAATCACATGTATTGAAGTCATATGATAAGTTTTCAAAAGAAGAACAAACACTCATTCGTTCTCTTGGTTTCAATTTAACATATAAATCAGATGTAAATAATATTCAACACCTGTTGTGTTTGTTTCCCCCATAACACTTACTGGATTGTTTGACTCTGAGTAGTAACGTGTCATTTCCGTCAGCTGTGTCTTTATCAAATTTGTTTTGGTAATACGGGTTACTATTTCTCTCTGGCATTGACTATTTTCACTCACATAAGTTGTCAAATTAGCTCCAGTCTGTTGTAGAGAATGTTTTTATCAAATCATCGTATATTCATTGGATCAACGTTGTATATTCACAAACATCTTCGCTCACTCGGCGAGGAACACATAATTTACGAACCTAATATTAAGCGATGTCTGAGAAATACTTTTAATTTCCTTATGTACATGTATAGTAGTAATTTATGTTGGCTGAAACATACTGAGCACACTGACATCGTTTTAAACATAACTGCAGAAAAACCTCAATCAGACAAAACTTAATTGAATGATTCCATAAACAGTTTCTGAAAAACTAAGCTGTATATGCGGTATATTATACTTAATAATTAAAAAAATATATCTTAATTGTAAGATGAACAAATATCTGGATTAGTAAGATACTGGAGCATTAATGAATCTAATGATGGTCATTTGAGCTACCATTACTTTGTCCTTTTCAATTAATACTATTTGCATTTTGTAATCGATAATTAGCAAAGACCTGTTTGTCATTGAGATAAAATCGTCTTACTTTCAACAGGAAAATTAAATTACGTTGTTTATCATGCCGTTCTTGACATGTTACATTTAAGATATCCGTTGTACAAATGGGATTTATACCTTATTGACCATTCACAGTAATGTAAGTTGGTGGTATTGCTTGCTGATTACTTATGAGTGAAATTTGAGTGATAATCTGATATAGATAAAGACATTGCATTAAGCGCTTTTTTAATTGATATTGGAGTTTTGTATACTCCCCAAGACATGCAATGTTACCCAACACATTTATACGGCATATGATCTCTGAGTTTAGGCATGGCAAATTTGCTATGCACACTATCGAATGTTTAGGATTAACATTTATTGAACTGACATTTTTGTTATCAGCAAGCCAAAACAAGGCGCCTAAGGTAAGGGGCAACTTTGACAACAGGGTATGATTTACCATACCTAGTAGTATTAAGCACTATTGCTCCGGCTTTATCAATGATTTTGCATTTTTTATCTATTATATTACCATCTTATATGCGTTTTTGATTTTTTACTGATTTATTTCTAGCTCATTGTATACTAGCCTTTCATCATTGTGTTTTAAAATTCTTTGAAGTCGAGATTTGAAGCCTGTATTGTTGAGCTCGAGTCTGTGGTTTCTATTGTTTCCATTTGTTTACTGAAGGTTGATCTCAACAGTTCAGAAGCAGCATTTTTTGTTTCCGTATTTCAATGTTTAAACATACTATTTTATAAACTCATTTGACCATTTATTTGAATATTCATAATAATTTGTCCGTAGCTTTCTTTCTTGGAAGGATAATGTGAAATTTTGTTCGTATCCTTTAAGTTTGTTTCCGGTCAATGGCAAACAACGCAAGACACTAGCAGTACAATAACGTTCCAGTCGAGATACCTCTGTTTTGTGATGTTCCTCCGTCGACTTAGTAGTCATTTTATATTTTGAATAAGGAGATGATAAGGGGAAAAGTAACTACAAATGTTAATTCTACGTTTGTTTGTCATTAGTATACTTCTTTATGGATTGCGTTGCTTACAAACTGGATTAACTTCCCGCTTTTTATCCTCGTTTGCTTCGTTATATTTCAGGCATTTATCATTGCGAGGTTTTAACTATAACATTTCGACCTCTGTGGCTAAGTGGCTTATTTTATAAACAATTGCAGCATTTATTTGCTCTTCTCGATTACTCACTATTTTCACGCGGTGCATGCAGTCAGATACGTTTGTTAACGTTCTTTGTAATTCAGAATATATGACGACGTAATCTTGATTTGACTCTTTAGTAATTTTGGATCATTCTGTGCAATTTGTGTGCTTCTGTCATATTCCCGTTTGGGTCATTTTCGGGCGACCAAAGTTGTGGTCGTTGGTGGGGGTCATTTAGTGTCAGAAAAATAATTAAAGATAAAATGTATTTTTTGCTCAGACAAGATTAACATACTGGCATGTTTTGAGGACGGCAAGTAATTGACGTTTTTATTACAATATAAGTCTCCGGTTGTTACATGATTTATTTATCTTGGAACAGAAATATATGTTGATGTTTCAAAATCTGGTTTAAGGCCCTTCTTTTACTGTCATTGCCATGGTTTTTACACCTTACCTTTTTGATAACATTTTAGTTTGATATGTATATTATCTGTTGTTGTGTTCAGGAAAAGACGAGTGTCTCGTTTATATTCTACTAGGCTTTGGTCATTGTGTTTTTAAAACAACTTGATACTTGAACTTTCAATTGTTTGGCTTGAGCATGTGGTTTCCATTGTGCCCATTTGACCGTTGACATCACATGTCAGCGGCTGACTTTCTTTCAGGGTTTCATTATTAACGCGTTTGTTCAATGAAAAATCACACATCACATGCGAGCTAGCCCAGATTTAAGATTTGCCCTGAAATAGTTGTTTTAAAACAATATGTATGTTTAAATACAAAAAAAAAACAAAAAAAAACTACATATGTTAAGTTGGATACGTTCATTATATTCAGATTTTAATAGTCAGGCATACATTTTATTATCCCCGTTTGTTTCGTTATTATTCAGCCATTCATTATTACGTATTTCTTCCATTTAGATTCGACCTCTGCTGTACAGTAGCTGCACTTTTGTTTCGGTATTCAAATGCTCATAGAAGTATTTGGTAAACCATTTCAGAATTCATAAACATGAATGACAAACTCGATTTTCTCAATGTTTTTACGCGTTGTATGCATACCTTTTGTTAACATTCTTTATAGTGTACAGTTTATGAAGAAGTGACATTGAATTGGCACTTAACTGTCAATCTCTCTTCAAATTGGGATGATTCTGGAATATTTTGGGACTATTTATTTTCGGACGACCACATTTGGGGTTACATTGCCATTGATTTGGTCAGTTTAGGTTGATTGTACAATTTCAGTATATAAACAGAGGTAATTTGGCAATAGCTATAAGCTTTTGCCATTTTTTTGCATTATATACTTATTGAATTTTACAAATTGCCCACTAGATAATATCAAAATATAATTAAAAAGAAAATAAGCGAAACGAAATTAAGTTTTAACGACTTGGATAAATTAACCCATTTTTTTATAGATTTTATCGATTAGTATACCGAGATTTGTAACCACAAAGTTTTTTTTTATAATAAACCAACAATTGCTTATCGTGAATTTTGTCCTGTAAAGAGATTCGCTTGCATATATTTTGTTTGGAACATATTCATTTTGTTCATGTACGCTTTTACTATTCGTAAGAAGGTCTTAAATAACATGTGAATAAAAAATGATATATTGTCTCAACAGTAACTACACGTTATCTATATTTGTTTGTTATACATGTGTTTTAAAGTACGTATTAACATTATATAGTATATAACTGCATAACCTTTGTCACCACTATTGTTTTCATTATTTGATAATTGTATTTTGTGCCGGATGTCGATTATTGCAAATAATTATTTGTTATGTTATGTTACTAATTTTAACATAATGTTATTAATCTAAGCCTTAACTCGTTCAATTACGATAGAGAAGGTTAAGATTTCGGCAGGATATATGATTTTCTGTTATACAATAAGGTGTATGATCATATATAATTTTAACCAGCATTTTGTTCACATTGCAATATATTCTTTTCGAATGTCTAACCCTATGAAACGAGACTATATATATGGCGATTTTCACTTTGTTATTTTGACTTTTTATCATTTATTTAAAGTGTTAACATATAAAAAACATATAGTTTTGTTCTGTCTTGGGTCTTGACACGCAATGATCAACTATATAAAATATAACATGTAGACCAGTCAAATTATAGCATGTTATATTGTTCGTATAATTGGCAAAGTTGGCTTTTGAAAATAACTGGTTACACAAGAGGGTTGTTTCAAAGGTTCAATACATTTGTGGTCGATATATAACATTGATCAAACAATTTATATATTGGCTATCTTTGACTAAACTAAACATTTAACCAGTCTGTTTAAACGGTTCTGTAAATAATGCAGTTTTATAAGAAATATTAAATACAAAGAAACTTCATAAAATGCAGAAAACGTCAAAATATAACATGCTTTATTGCTCATGATTAAGGCAAAATTTTCAAATGTTTTGCGCAACATAACGAAATTTGTTGTGATGTCAAATGTCTTCAATTAATCCGTTATGTACTTTTATAATTTCAGAAGAAAACAACAACATGACGTCTGTAATCTAGTTTGAACATAACATATGGATCACAGGATAGTAGCTTTACCCTCCTTCTGCATTTGTTTATTCTATGCACTCCATGGATGTATTCATTCTGGGTAAGCATGTGTCATTTTGGTCATATGTGTCCCTGTCGGAATTATTTCGCTTATATCTGATCGTAGCGGTAAATATTGTATTTCTGGTTTTGAGCATTTTCTGGCTAATCTGTTGTGCGGTTGGTTCCCGCTTATACTCTTAACAATATGTGTTCTTCCAATTCAGCATATCTTCTTAGGGACTGCCTTTTATTTACCTACTATCGTAAACTAATCATTAAACTGTAAATGCATAACCTATTGCGTTGACTCAGCCATACAATGCATTTTTCTATATAGAAACTTTAGCATTTGACATGCATATGTCAAGAAGATTAAAGACAATGTATTAAACTTATATACAAACAACAACTGGTATTGTATAGCACGAAGACACTGGCAGTTATTGATATTGCATTGGCATTAACGGTAAGTCTTTATGTCAATGACTTCTCTTACAAACCTAAGCGATACATATTCACGTCTGTACTGAAAACTCGCACGACGCATACTTTGAAGTAGGACGGGTGTTAACATATGCTCTGAAAAATTTAATTCAAATATGTTTTCCCTCAAAGCGGAGAAATGTTTGTGTTGTCATTGAATACAATTATCTTCATTTCTGTAAAGGATATTACTCGTGCAGTAACAAAACTTCACTAGACTTGTTTGAAGAAGGGAATTCAATGCCCTAGTTCCGTATGCCGGTCGTCTTGATGTACATACGCATTAATATTGTGCTGTATTTTTCAACGGAGTGTGACAAGCTTTCTTGGAACGACGTCTATCTTCGTACTATGATATTGCCGTAAGCATATGTCTGTCAAAGCGTAGCTTGCGATTGGGACTTCGATGAAAAATCTATTGGAAGGCACATGCTACGTCTAATATCCGGTTTACTACAACAATACAAATTGATATTCAACGCATAAACAAGACTTTCTTATGTGGCAAAAAGGCACACTTTCGCCGCATTAAAAACCACAATTAAAACACATACTAGTGCAATAGTGGTTGATAAAGTTTCATCAAGTTCGGACTTAGTTTTTTTGAGTCCACTTAACCAAGCTTTGAACTAGACTTTGAGAGACGTTCAAATGTGAACCAAACCAATTGATCTATCTGCGAAAACGTTTAAAATGACGTTTGGCGCGACTAAAGGCGGGAGTATATGTTACAACAACGCACAACACCGTCATTTGGGACAATCAGAAAATTGAATCGTCGTATGACGTAACATATATTCTCGCCTTTTTTGTCAGACTGACGAGCATGAACCCTTGACAATGCGCACGTTCAACGTCATTTCAAACGTTTCTAGAAAACCCCCAGTTGTTAACAGACAAACAACAGAAATCTAACAATCGGATTATTCTCAAAGCGCCACATGTGTTTCTTTGTGCTCAGGTGAGCTAAGAATTATGTCCTTGTCAAGAACCACTGGTAATTGAGCGATTGTGAAATTCATTCACATCTAGTTCATCAGCGTATATCTCTTGTTACCAGGGCAACGAAAGGAAACTTTTGGATATTATATTGTTTCGAAAAAAATCAACACCACATTAGTTTTGGGCTCTTGAACAAGAGGACTCAGATGACTGATAAAGGGTCATCATGGACGTCTTTCTGTCATTGATTGTGTTTTCATGCACTAGTCATTTGTAACCAAGACAATGTAGATGTGAACACTCCAAGGGGAGTATTTTTTTCAGCTTTCAACTTTGGCTCAACTATAAAATAAAACCTTAATTTTGACCAATTTGCCTGCCTACTTTTCCCGTACTTTTTTTCAAAATGACAGTAATATGCTACGCCCTAATCTTAATCATCATCATAATCAACAACATCATCACAACCACCATCATCATCACCACAACCATAATCATCACAAATGGTTAAGTTAATCCTCTTTATGTGGCAAAAAACCACAATTGCACCCCATATAAGCAATTTATGCTTTATGCGTTGAGCGTCGCCGCATAAACGTGGTCGCCCTGTTTATGCGTTGAAAATTACCGCATAAACGAAAAAAAAACGTTTATGCGGCGATGCTGCTATGCGGCGTTATAATGCCTTATACATTTTTGTAATTTCTTTAGTCATAAAATATATCAATCCTCATATTTGTAAACAACTAAATCGTCAATATACTTTGCCTTTATTTCGACATGGTCAATACTAAATTTCAAATTAAAATAATTTTAGAGAGGATAATTTGCATTAATATGTATTATTTAAATTGCTACAATATAAAAATGAAATTTTTATTTCATAGTTTACGAAAATCACAATTCAGTTGACAAACTATTTGCCGAACATTTAGGCATATATTAACAAAATTGTTTGTTGTTTGTTCAACTTGTTCTTAAACAAAATAATATACTATGTGATTTGCGGGGACAAGCTCAGTAGCCAAACTTCTAAGAAGGCCTTGTTTAAGGATTAACATCAACTTAAACAAGAGACACACACTATACAGTGCAATATGTACAAAATACGTAACACAATAGTTACTTGTCATAAGATGTTCAAATGAAATATGTGTTGCGTTTCACATTCATACAGTATTCATTTTATCAAAGAGCGGAATGCTAAGGGAAATCGAAAGATATTAGGAGTTAATTTAAAAGTTTTTTGTCAGAACCTGTGTGGTGTTCGTTCAAAGCACAGAACTCTGACCATATTATGAATCATCTATTCGTTCATAGCATAGAACTGTGACCATATTATGAATAAGCTGTTGCAAATAAGAAATATGTGATGAGGACAACAAAAACGTGTGTGTTTTTTCGGAAAAAGAAAAGTGTTAAAACACGCGAATATACGGCTAAAACAATTTGATAAAGAATTTAAGTGTGTTTTTTACCAGATTTTTCCTTCGATCGCTATTCCAAGCGTACATCTGGCCTCCTGTGCACATAAAACTATCCAAATGGTTTCGAGCTGTCCCATCTTTCAGCACCCCGAGCAAATGACAAGACTCTAGAAAATTGCTGTCTTAATTAGATGGTAAATGTAATAGAAGGAAAGTATATTTGTGCTTTAGAATACATCGTTACACAGCCTGGTGAGTAGTTTTATATCATTACACAGTCAACTATTAATCATTCGTGTATTTTAATATGTATCTAAAAACTAATAATATTTGTTTTGCTTTTGTTTCTTTTTGTTCAACACAAATTGTAAGCGTGGCCATTGTAACTTCTGGTTAAGTTTTTAAATTGTTTGTCCAGTGTTGTATAATACGGGCTTGAAGACAAACGCGAAGCGTTTGTCTGTAAAAGCCCTCGTACGGTTTGTACGTGTATGCAAGGGACTATTTCTTTTTTTGCCGGAGTGATAAGTATTAAAAAATTTGGGCACCACTGAACCGTGAAAATGAGAACCAGAAAAGCTCGTCATACATTGTTCATATAAAGCGCGTGCATGCAAGCAAGCAAATTGTACATGTTTAGGGCGGGGTTTGACCTCCGTTAACCAATAAAAATCAATACGGAAATACCCGAGGTACATGTACAATTCACCTTCGGCACTTCCATAAAAGGAGTGGATAACACATATTATGAATACACGTCTAAAGAGTACTTCTTTTGACCGTAAATTATATTTCATAACTCTGCAATAATAATACAAAACGAACAGGGTTTGTCATAACAATTGTGTTTTTTTACCCCACATCTTAAAAAATACCGTTTAAACTGGATATCTAAATAATTAAATTAAATGTATTTATGCGCATTTTACGACAGCTGATGAAAACAATGATTTGCATATATGCACATTGCAGGTGCGCGTGACGTCTTCCTTCAATATGTCTATTATATGGAAACTTTCATCATGATGCAATAACACGGATTTAACGTTGCTTTCACGGTGAGTTGTACTAAGAATTATACTTGTTATTGTAAATTCAATCGTTCATACGTTGCTGTTTGGACACCATAATGACATAACGTTGGTTTTTACGGATAATGAACAAGCTAAGTTGATGCAATCAGTATCCTGATATGACCTTCAGCATAATTTATGACTCATCACTATACATGCCAAACTAACTGTTAACTGCGCGATTGTGTACTTCGTTTATTGTATTGTAAAATTAAAGTAATGAATAACAATGTTAAAACTTAAGTAGTGAAAAATAAATCTAAAAAAACATTCCTTTTTCATTAAAAATCATTGTGCATGATTTCAGTATGGTAAACCTGAGAAGAAAAGTGAGCCTGGTGTGGGGCTCAGACTCACGACCGCAGGAACATTAGCACGGCGCTCTTGCCAACTGAGTTAAATGGGCAGCTGGTTTCAACTCACACAGACTAGACTCGTCCGCCCATTAAAGGGGCTGTCTCACAGATGATAAAATAGCGAAAAAAAAACGAAACATATCATAAAATTGGCATCGATGTGTACAAAAGTATCACATAGTTTACAATTTATTTAAGTTCAGGAGATATTTCATATTTTTCCATTAAAAAAGATTACCAGGTAGAATTCATTCATTATGCGTGATTAGCTAATGGGTGTCCTGAGATTCGTTTCAGAAAAAAACTTTTTTTGGTGCTTATAGATCTGTGACATAGTCCCTTTAACAATTTAGGCCGACATGTAGGCACTTCTGCTCTTTTACTGCTGCCACGATTGTGGGTAACCTGAGTGTAATTATGCCCAGTGAGGTGATTAAACAACACCGCAGCCGGAACTCTATATAGCTACTCGGCTAACTCGGCGGCTGGTCCTTACCCAAACACACTTTAACCCAGTTTAAAAATAAAAAAAAATGTTTATTGAATAAAAAAAATTGTCATGGCAGATTGGGGCAGATGACTCGCGAATACTTTAAGCGATAAAGATGTATGAATGAAATTACAGAAAAAAAACACTTTAGCACAAATAATGAAATCAAATGTTTAGTAATTCATAATTTGTTTTAGAGGGGAGGGTTCAAATTTGGCATGTTTGACCTGGTTTCAACAAGCATTATAATGTGTGTATTATAGATTATGAACCAGGGGAGGTTTCAGCATAAAAGGCAGTGTTTCTTTTTGGCAGAATTACATGATAACACATGATAACACTAGAGCTACAGTGTCTTACTGGTGATTTTTTTTACAAAGGTTTTCAGAAGGATATCTTTAGGCGAGATGAAATGTATTGACATGTCTCGCTAAAACTGGCACAAATTTCCGCACAGAATTTCTAACTTTAAGTTAACCTCTTTTCAAAATTATTCAGCTGAAAGCATGTATAAGCATGCAAGACAGTTTTAGACAAACTCTTTTCTACAAAGTAAAAAGTGACAGTTAAGTTAAAATTATTCAGCCGAAGGCATGAATAAGCATGCAAGACAGTTTTAGACAAACTCTTTCCTACAAAGTAAAAAATGACAGTTAAGTTATTAATTATGTAAATGGGGTGGGTTTCGGGAGGGGTTTCCCCTCCCGACAAGCAATGTTAATAAAACCTTTTTTTCTCCTGCATATAATCAGAAAATGAGGGGTCATCAGTTCAGCACAAAAACAGTGGCGGTTTTTGCAATATTTTTCAGAAGTTTTCAACATGCTTTTAGGTGTGCAATTTACTCTTCCTAACAGCTGTTTTGACTTGAGATAGAATATGGTAGAGAAATATGTTCTTCTCAATTTGTTCTTAAAACACAGTCTTTATGAATTACTAAAAAAGCAATATTATTCATGTAAAATTAACAAGACATTTACAATGCCAGCTCTAATATAGTAAAGCATAGGCATAGCAAACTTCAAAACATTTTTATTATATATGCTTTGTGGTGATTAATAGACATTTATAAACAATAAAAACAATCTTTCACTGTTTCAAACATATTGATATTTTTTTACTGTTTGAAATTAAAGCCAGCTCTCAAATAGATATTGAATCCCATCAATTTAAACTGGTATGCCAGAAATGTGTTGATTGAGTATGTTGTATAGGCTATAAGGGTGTCAATGATTGTATGTTTGAGTAGGTGTTGTGTGGTTATTTATTTTCAATTCTTATTATTTTAAACAGACCCTGGAGGAAACGATGATGAACCAGCCAGACAGCCTGCCTGCCACCCGACCGAGCTGTACTTGGTGTATGCCAACATGCCGACATGCTAAAATGTGTTAGCACTTTAAGATCTTATAATGGAAAATTGTATCCAAACTGAAGTATAAAGTGAGTAAGTTTGGTCATATTAGACCATTGATACTGTTTGTTCCATTCCTAATGAATTTCTTTCATGTTGTTTGTCAATCATTTCTGGTGCGGCTTTGATAATTATAAATAATATTATTTTCTAATCAAATTGCTGACTTGCATTAGTCTTTGGTCTGTATTGTGCATCTATTCGCACATTTTGTTTGCTCTTTTAAGCAAACATTACATTAATTGCAAATTCTATAAGCCATTAATCAAAACTTACTACACATTTGATGCAGCATGATGTTTTCTTCATGCACCAGTCAATTGTTACCCCCGCCCTCCCCTCCCCCGTCCGGGGAATAGCGGGGACTTTGCCTTTTGGTCAGCCAACCCCGGGTAAAATCCCGGCCTGCGGGGAAAAACTGATGGTTAAACCCTGGCCAAATTCCCCCGCACCCCAGAGATTCTATATAAGGCCAATCTCCGCGGTCACCCAACCCTGCGGGGCCACCTGGAAAGTAAAAACACGGCCCTTTTCCCGGGTATACTCCCAGACCTGAGGGGGCCGTGGTTACAATTGACTGGTGCATTAATGTGCATATGATTTTCAGCTTATGGACACGAAAAGATCTACTTCAACAATCACAGCAACACAATGAGATCCCTATTTTAAAAAAAATAATGCCACCTTTCATTAATTCATTAATGAATTCATATATATTCATTCATTTATTCAGTTTATACATTTAAAAACTATTTCTCAAGGCAAAATAATTAAAAAAGTGAGCCGCTTTCATAAAGATTAGAGCCTTTTTCCTTCGTGCATTTAAACAAACAACCTTAATACATTATAAATGTCTTAAAAACCCTAATTTATTGCTTATTTCAATAGCCTGCCTGGTTGCTGTAGCCACAGAGGAATTTCAAGGACAAGAACCAGTGCTGGTCAAAATGTGGTCTCGTGTGGTTTTCCATACCGGTTCTCGGCAAGGATTTCCGTTAAAAGGAATACCATCTCCAAGTAAGAAGAAATTCTAAGCATGTCTGGTTTTAATGCTTTCAAAATGCATCTGGGTACTCAATAAGATGGGATTAACCTTTGAGTTGTTAATAACTGATTGCAAAATGTCCAAAAGACTATATATTTCATAAAATTGTGCTGAAAATCCTTGAATTCATGAACTTTTCTGCATATTTATTCCATTTATGATTCATAAAAGATTGTGTATGCCTCAAATGAGTGTTTACAGGCCTTTTTCAAACTTTAACAGTAGTGGCAGATAGTTTTATTAGTGTTAAACATTGCTTTTGTGTCTTGCTTGCAGATCATGATGTGCCAATAAGCTCCAGTCAGCTGCGGCTTCACCCCCCACCGGCGGTAGTCCTGCAATCTTAATCCAGGAGATGCAGCTCTGAATCCAATATTTCAGAAGAATGAAGATGTTTGTCATTTCTGTAGTACTTGTTTATGTGTAAATGATTCCAAAGAGTGAGATTTATAGCAAATCAGGTGTAAATAAACAACTTATAGACAATAGTGAAGTGCTGTACTCTGAATTAATAATGCCAAATCTAGCCTTCAAAACAGATACTTAAAGTATTTTTTTTTTAAATGGGCATAATAATGCTATCTCTGCATTTTTTACATCATGTAGCCACCTCATACATGAAAACACTATCAGTTGTCATGAATCTTTCAGTTTTGGTGTTTTTTTGCCATTTCCTTGGTTGCGCCATTTGTCCCAGAAGCATACAATTTGGCATATACTGGTGTTTAGACTGTCTATAAACACATAATCACTAAATTTCTTTTGTTAAACTGAACAGTTCTGTTACCTTTGTATATAAGTGGACCAGAAAAGCAAAATTTTGACAAGTTGAAGCATTTCAGTTTGGCTCTTTGTCTTTTTTTATATAAAACACTAAGCCGATGAAGTGGAAAAACCTTATTTTCCTTAGAAAAAAACCCTTAAAATAGTAGGCAGGCCATTTTTGTGGTCTGTTCTATAAACACTATTGAAAGCTACAAGGAAAAATTTACTTGGTCAAATTATTCCAATGCATAAGGAAATAACGGCTCTTCAAAGGTTTGTGGCTTACCATTTGAGGGAAATGGCTGTTTCTGCTTTTTTATGAAAATACCACAGGTGCTAATACTTGTCTCATTCATTTAGTGTTTAATATATCATTGTTAAACTTTCAGTATGTGTTACATATAGCCTGAAGTTGAACTATAGGAGTTTTGAAGTATGTTTCTGAAAAAATGTTGCTTCAATAGGCTCAAGACCACAGTTATCTGCCCCCCGATGACCAAGATCCGGATGTGAATACAGAAAAAAGAGTGCTTGTGGTAAAGTATCAATATTTTATTAAAGTTGAATGAAAGAGAAGAAACAGGTGGCATAGAGCTTAACATAATTTGACACTTATTGCAAAAACTGATAGTTTTCAGTGAAAAAATTGGAAAAATCATTGCCTGTGGAACTATGAAAATTGCTTACATGTATTAAAATGTATTGTGAATCTGGTTACAACCGGTGTTTGCCTTATTTCTAAACGACATTTCCAAAAAAATGACAGCTAATGTAAACAGACAGTAATTACAGAATGAATTGATTAAACTTGAAAGTTGTGTTATGGTAAAAATCTTATTTATGTATATAAATGTACATATTGTCAACATTCGGGTATATACTGTACTGTCACACTGGAAGCCATGCAATATTTATATAATGTCATATTTTGGAATATTACTTGGAACAAAAACATCAAGAAGACTTTATATCAAAGTAATAGCACTGTTTTTGTCATAGTTTAGCGATAGAGTTTCTATCCTATTTTTATCAGAAATTAAACAGCTTTTTATGTAATTTATTTTCTGACATGTGTGATACCTGTTGTTTTCCATATATTGTGATATCTGATGTTAAAGCTGCACTCTCACAGATTAACGTTTTTGACAACTTTTTATATTTTTTGTCTTTGAACGAACAAGTTTTTGCATAAATATCTGTAAACCAATGATAAAAGACTTCTGACAAAAGATCAGATCGCAGCTTTTCATATTTCCGTCCCAAAAACGATGTTTTATGGATTTTTATTAAACCGTTAGTAACGGTTTAAGTCATGAAACATTAAATTTGGAATGGAAATATGAAAATCAGCGATCTGATCTTTTGTCAGCAGTCTTTCATCACTGGTAAGCAGATATTTACAAAAAAAATCTAATTCCAAGACAAAGAATAAAAAAAAAAAGTTGTCAAAACAGTAAATCTGTGAGAGTGCAGCTTTAAGTAACAGCAAAACTTTTATGGCATTTTGATATTTTTCTCCATAATCAAGTGTGTGCAGAAATGACAACCTCAAATAAGTGGATTTTTCTTTATTATATATCAATGCTTTAAAGGAAAACAATCAAAAGCAAAGAGTACTTGCTTTAGTTCATGTACAAACAGGAAAGTTATTAACAACTTCTAAACTTGACAAACATGTACATTACACTGCTTAATTAAGACCATGTAGTTACTTTCAATCCATTCTTTTTCAATAGATTATCAGTTATTCTTAGTATAAGCCTTAAATATATTTTAGCATTAACTTATTTTGTTGAAAATTGTAAGGCTCACTTTTGTTTTCATTTTCAATTAAAAAAAATCCATGCATTTTTTCTGTTACTTTTTTGATATATTTATTTTTTAATTACAGACTTATTCTTCAATTATACTTACTATAAACAAAACACTTATGTGATGGAAATATATTGCAGATATTGAAATGTGCTTTAAAAATATACTAGTTACTAGTTTTTGAAAAAGGAAGTAAACCCCTTAAATCTTTTGGTTTGAAAAAATGAAGTTTTAATAAAAGTTGAGTAATGTTCTTAAGTTTGACCTCAATGGGCAATTTATTGCATTCATATTTTTCCTTAACTATTCTTTTATTTTTATTTTCTTCTGTGTAAACAATATAGTGTTTTTCAAATGTGATAATGCTTTTGACATCTGATATTAAAAATAATTGTTTTATTTACTGTTAATCAGGGATTATACTCATGCATTTGGTCAAAGGAATGTTTTACTGATGTTGCAGTTAAATCGACATATTTTATGAAATGGATAGTGTTGAAGTTAAATCTTCAAATATGAGTATTGAATGTTATTGTTACAAGAATATTATAAATCACCTTAGTGCAATAACTCAATAACTGCATATAGATATAGAAGCAGGTATTGAGTTCTTGCACTAAGGTGACCATATACTCATCTTTTACTTGTTTAAAAAAATATTCAGTGTCAGCTGAATGCTCATGTTTTATCCTCATAATACTTATATGCTACCTAGTTCTTGTTTATAATAATTAATAATTTGTCTACGGCAACATAACTGTATGAATATCACATTACTCATTTACAATGGCCATGTGCATATTTATCTCATATTTTATATCTTTAGTTTATAAATGTTTGTGTATCTATGTAAATTAATGACTCATAAATAAACTGTGAAATACTTACTGCTTGCTTTATGGAAGGTGTGAAAGACCAACACTTATAGGGATTTACACCTGGTAATAGGAACGATTTCCTTCACTCTACTTAGCCGATTTCTTTCACTATGGTCTTAATTACTAATCAAAATACTGAGAGATCATGCAAAGTATGTGGCAAGGAAGATGGCGAACAATAGAGGTATGCCTGTATTATCATACTAGTATTCATTAAATCAGGGACAAATAATGGTCTGTATCTTTTACTTTTTCAAAAAATGGTTTTCTGGTAACTGGAGTGTAGACCCGATATTAAAATAATTATACAGCTGAAAAGCACATTCAAAAAAGCCTCTTCGTCCTTGCCATATGAATATATTTATAAATTAAGGCTCTGTGCTTAACTTTAAAGAACATGTACTGAAAAGTTTTTCGACTTATCTATATAAAACAGCTAGTTGTTCTTGATGGCCCGAGAGGCCAAATATGCCGGCCGCCATGTATTGTAGAACAGGTGTTTCATAAAAAGAATTACGATTCCGGCAATAACACTTCAAGCCCGTAGAGGCAGCGCCTTAATTCATATTATTATATGTATAGGTGTTTCTTAACTCTGAGAAGAGTTGTGTTAACACATGTCTCATGTGTTTTATCAACTCATTTTTCTACAAAGTCCTATTAAGCTAACCTATATAATGTGCTGACAACAATATCCTGTCCAGCTGCCATAATGGCATCGATGTATTTAATGTTATGCGTGAAGCAGACAACAAGTCTTTGATTCAATTGTTTTCTGACAATCCAAGGAAAGCCAATCACGATAAGTGTAAGGCCAAAGATAGGGGCAAAGACACTTAACGTCAAAACAAATAATTCAATTTGAATTGTAGCTACATTCAATTAGCAGATTAGATTGAACTGTTAAGGTGAACATTTGAATTTTATCTTAAAATCCGCATTCACTTATCTTAGATTTGTAAGAAGGCCAAACATATGTGCCAACAGGGTACACTGAATATATATATAACTCGTTTATCATGTCCAACTTAAACTTCTGCCATCTCACTAAGCACAACTGTTGTGAAATGATTACTTATAATACTTCAAAAGAAATCGAAGGGAGGAGCCTCCGCTTCATCTATGAGTATTTGTCCTATTATGACCCCCTTCATCACTGTTCAAAAGTAGCTACTCTACATTTACGACGGCTTAAAAATATCGCACAAAAACTCATCAATCTACATAAGCGAAAGACTACTTGTTCACAAGACGCTCTATGTTTCAAGCAGCACTATTTCACTTTTAGACCCAATAAAATTACTGACATTCCAAAGATAGGAACATGACCTATGGAGCCCCTTTCCGATGCAGTGCTCCAAACCAGTGGATTTCATGTGGAGAGGCTTATTGCAAGCATTTGTAAAGTTATCTCAATTCCTAGAACGAAGTGTCGCATTAACACAATTTCGTAACGAAAGAACCACGTATTTATGTCATTGTTTTAATAATTAAAACGATATTCAACACAAAACAATGATCACCGCTGGTGCGCACCTTATGTTACATTTTATGGTAATAATTTCATAATGCCTGCATTAAATCTATATTACGGAACAGGCGATCGAGGATTTCAACATAAATACATCAAATGATTAAACGCATTAAAAGGGTCAGTAAGCTGGATAACAAAGATATTATCGCGCAATTCGCATTAGTTTGTAATCGCCCTTTGGTTTGGATTGTACTTATGCTTAGCAGCTTTTTTACGAACGCATGCCAATTGCCTGCCACTTGCAATTGTTGCAATTATATACTCACACAGAAACACTTCCACCACATGGCTTGGCAGAACGCTAGTGCTACTCAAAAGAATGGCATCGCCCAGAAAAGAAAGATTGCACTGCCAAGCATATTTAGAGGCACGAAAGTGAGCATTGCACGATTTCATCGTTATAAATTATGTAAAGACAGCACCAAACTTAACTTAAAGTGCGCCAGTGCCGGTTTGGGTAAAATTATAAGTAAATTGCACTTTGAGTAATAAAATGTGGTCAGTTTATATGCTTTATCCCTCTGGAGATCGTTTAAGCAAATAAGAATGGAAAGTGGTATGTACAGTTAAGTACTTTGTTCTATTTTACAATATTTTAGATTTAAGAAAATACACTTGTGTACAATAATTTCCTTCTTACACAATGAGCATTACAATATTCAGCCATTTCCTCCATAAACACTTAACATAAAAAGGACTGTCAATACATTATATTGGTAAATTATGTCCGGGTACATCAATAATGCATCAAGTATCACTTGGTTCGGTGCAAGTTTCATTTATTAGTATTGAATAAAAAATACCACACAATACAAACAATTGAATATCAAAGGAAAAAGTGCGTTTGAATGTTAAGCTGAGTCACTAGCATTAAATAATATATAGAAACAAGTATCAAAGATCGACCACAAGCATTGACTCATCTTCAAGTTCGGCAGGTAACATATTTTCAACATATTTTCAATATTCTACGCGTACACCAATATTTAAATGAAGTATCAAAACTATTGATAGTTATGTAGTTCGTATGATTTGTCTTGAACAATAATAAAAACAACACTTAGGCGTATGTGTATGTTGTGTGTCCACAGCGTCAGTTGTCATGTAAGAATGAGTATGTCGTTGAGTAAGTGTTAGGCATTTATCCTTTTGCTTCTAAACAGGAGCTCATAGGAGTTTCATTTACTTTTTTCATAGAATCAGACATCGAACAATACAATATTGTGAGTAATATGAACAATCTTTGTTTTCCCGACCCTGGTAAAGCCAACTCGCGTGTCACAACACGCAATCCAGAATATAGTTTCAATAGATAACGAATCTCGATAAAAAAGAAATGTGTTTTAGATAGTCACAGTAAACATAGGATAATACGATACAAAACGAACAACATCGTTATTTCAAGGCCTTAAAAGTGCAACGTTTCTCGGGAACTTTTTAACATGTACTTCTTAATTCAGTCATAACAGTGAGGTCAGTAAAAACTAAGCATGCGCTATTGAAGTTTATAAAACAGCAGTTCAGGTATTAACGAAAAAGGTACGAGTCTTGTGTATGCGAACCGGATCAACAGATACGATCCTTGGGCACGCTGCGTTGTAGTTTACTAATAGACCAGCTTCTGCGCGTCCCCTAGACTCGGATAATACTATTCAACCCGCATACACATGAACAATACTCATAAAATTGCCTATTCCTAAGCGTGATGTTGTCAGATTTTGGAAATAGACAGTTTTCAGTTGTTAGTTGTAACGTACTCATTTTGTATAGATACAGATAATTAAACGAGTATTGAAACAGAAACTTGCAATTTCACATCGTTTAAATCCATATCAAAATACTTGCCAAGGTATTTGGCCACGAGGTTGAGTTTCCAACATTCAAGCTATATACAATGAGCTGCAGTTGAACTAAACATGCAATAAGTTTTATGACAACTACCACTACAAAGGTTAAAGAAAATTTCAACAAAACAAGTAACTCTGATATAACAATCAACATAGTATACACACACGTCGATAGCTAATATGCCTTACTGTTCATATACAAGGCCATTCGGATTGTTATCTTACTGCAGTTGTCCGATCATACCAAAACTGTATGCATTGCCGAATATGTTTGCTTGAAATATAAACTGTACCAATATTTCAACCTGTATTAGTCCATTGTTATGTTTTAAAGAAAAATAAATTTTATTTGGTTTCAATGTAACTCATAAATCAATCACATGTAAGTAGCCTTCCCTTCTTTCTGAGTCTGTTTCCCGTCTTGATATTCCTAGATTGTTTGACTCTGAGTGGTCATGTATCATCTCAGTCGTAAGAGTATCTGTCGAGATTGTCTCGCTTATAGTATCATACGTTTTACTATTTCTCTCTGGCATTGATTATTTCCGGTCTCATCTGTTGTCAAATTAGTTTCAGCCTGTACCACTGACAAGTTGTTTTCGTCGATCTCATCATAAATTCTTGGGGACGTCGTTTCATCTAAATACAACAACAAACTTAGCATCAATGTGTAAATGATCACACTATTGAGCTGAGCAAGTACTAAACATATGATGTAGGGTACACGTATTATGCAAAGGCATTAAAATTCTTTGGAATGTTTTCAAATGTAGCCTTTTACTTTGACTATGTATTTGAAAGTATAAATGAAATCAATTGTATTCAATGAAAATTGAAGTGAAACTTTTATATATATTATACCTCATGATGAGCAAATAAAATATATATTGACCATCATTACATGACATGTGTGTAATGATGGTCAATATCTCAATCCTTTGGTGTCCTTATGCTGTTAATGAGGTAACATAGTGCAACATGATATGCAAGGAAATACTCTACACAGCAGTTACTTTCATTGTCGTAAAGTAGTCCCTGTCACCACACATGTCATGTAATGATGGTCAATATCTCAATCCTTTGGTGTCCTTTGGTTGTTAATGAGGCAACATAGTGGAACAATGTTTACAAGGACCTACTCTGCACAGCAACTACTTAATTTGCCGAACTGTGTATTGAAATAAATAAAATGTTTAACAACTTTAAAAAAAAATATCTAAAAAAACATTTGTTCGTTCTTGTTGTTTTTTAAAACTTGATACTGTTTCGAGCGCGTCTTGCTCGTCTTCGGATACATAGGTCTTGCGACTTTTATTCTTCCACCAGATACCAGTTGTAAACTATGACCATATATTCACCTTAAAACCAACGTTGACTGTTCTGCTACCTGTGTGTTGTTTGGATATCGTTGAGTAACGAATATAATTTATTTTTGAAAAAGTATCGTTACAATTATCCACCTGCAATTATTTAATTACACAAATCACTGTTGTTATGATCTCGCATGACCACACACAAGAAATAAAGATACGCTCAGAATTTGCTTTTATAAATTGTTATTTCAATGTTTTATACTCAGGAAATCATTATTATATGGATGTTTTTGTAAAAGAATGATTATGTATCTGTATTATTTTCTAATAAAATCATAATCATAAAATCAATAATATTTTAATGTATACAGATAAGTTAAGTCACACCTTGATGCGAGTGTACACATAAGAAAAGAACGCGATCTTGCTGACATTTCAAAGTCTCATATCAAAAACATATCTTTTACTATAAATAAGTGCAAAATCGGTTTGGCTTTATTTTGTTGCATGTTCCTGTTTAGTAGACAAAGCCGTTTTAGAAGATTACAAGGTGTTATTAACGTAAGCTTCCTCAGCTGTCAGCTGTGACAGCATGTCAGTGCAATAACTAATTAAATAATCAAAGCACCGCCTTGCTTTGGTCGAAAATTGTTCACTGTGTGTTCCCGTGCGCATGCCAATCAGTTGCGTATTCCAGGATGCAGAAAACGGAAACGCTAGTCAACACTCTATTTCATCCGATGCAGTCAGCGGAAGCGTGTACATTGAATGTCAGACGATAATGCATTTCATTGTTCATGTCACTAGCAACCAATTTGTTTCGTCAGTGGCGGATCTAGATGGGGTTCACACAAGCACCCCACTCAGTTAACAGGCATATATATGAAAAGTTTAAATAATAATAAAATGCAAATCATAAGGTATTCAGAAAATCACGTAATATGCAAGTATTGCGTTCGCAAATGGAATGGATCACAGAGTATTTAAGTATTTACTTTTCACAAATGAGGTAAATGCTTTTCATTCATTTGCTTTACAAAACTAAAACATAGTGGAAAAGGAAATTATGTATGGATAATAGGATCTGTACATGCTGTTGTCACTTTACGAATCATTCTCCTGGTATTGTTTTGCTGTCGTATATACTGGCATCAGAGTAATTAATGTTCTGACCCGCGATTAACGATTCTTTCATGGAATTCCGACTTCAAATATTGGTTCGGACAATACGAAGTCACATGTTCGAATAAGGTGTGATAGCATTTAAGTTATTGCTGCATCCCGAGATTAAAGTTCGATTTAAGCAAATTTTATACAAGTGTGATCTTATCTGCGAAACTGAGTCATGTTGAGGAATTAGCGTTAACAACAAAAGCAAATTTTAGATAAGAAATACAATGGACTACAGGACAAACTAATGACATTATTTACAATTAAATTAAAAGAACCTTTTCGATAATAAGTAAAACAGTGCTATGATTGTCTGCGTATGAGATCCGTTTCACAAACGGAAACGACACATCCTTCACATGACTCATTTTTGCTGAAGACATCGCAAAATCATGAGACCTTTTTGAAGTTGAATTTACTTAAAACATGTTTTGTCTTAGCTGCTAAATCGGTACGCGAAAACCGTGAAAGTCAACTGCATAAAGGAACTCTTGACGCAATTGAAATCGCTGAGCCTCAAAGGCCACCGCTCAAAGCATTAACAAAGATTAACCTCGGATTGTTCAAGAAACCGCCATTTTTGTTTATGACATTAGCAGGAATTACGGAAGGATTTGTTTTGGGTGGAGTTGGGTCTTTTGGTGCAAAATGCCAGTCGAATAGAATCCACATTTTGACAATTCTTCTTCTCTTCATTAAAATTTGTACTACTATAATAAAAATATTGTATATATGTATTCATATATAAGTATAACAGTTTACGGTTTATTCGTTACGAAGGGAAATTAATATTTAAACCAAGAAAAATGAACACGAGTTTTCAGTTCAGTTATATATACCAGTCTTTAAAAGAGTCAATTAAGTGCAGCATTTAACCTACTTACAGTAGCAATAGCTGTTGTTGGCCTCGCCGGTGGTATATCATTTTGCGGTTTTTCTCCGCCTACGTTTTTCAGGAATTTTACGTACTTCACTCATTGTTTCCTTCTTAGGAATTCTATGCTCTGGTGTTTTCTGGATGTCTTGTGGACAAACAAGGCTCGCCGGCCAACATTCGAGTTATCTGGACAATGCTGAGTAATTCCTAGGACAGTTTGTCTATGGTTTGTTTCATATCATAGTTGATCAAGTTAGGGAATTGCTTCTGTTTAAGGAAGTTTTTCTTAAGCGCTTGGTATGATCGATTATATGACTGCTATTGTTAAAACTGAAACTATGGTACATTCTCGAGCTTGACACTTTTGAAACATTTTCCTGTATCCTGTTCTCGTTCATCGTCCATTGTATTCATTGTAAAGAAATACCAACAAATTGATTAATACATTGTGCGGTCATGCCCTTTGAACGGTCAGCGAAAAGAAGTTTGATGTGGGTTTACATATTTTAAAGAGTATTGAAACCCCCTCTTGTCTAAACACGAATCAAAAGGGCATCGCCAAATTAAGAATATAAAATGTATTTGTTTTCTTCTCAGGCCGTTTGGCGCCTTACAAAGTTCATATAATGCCGACTGTTCCTGCACAACGGCCAAGTTTGAAGTTTTATGTTATGATTTTAATGTCCAATATATTTCTCCTTGCTTTGCTGGCTGCAGGATAGAACAGGACACGGTATGGAATTCATGAAATACTGATTTTAAGTAATATTTTAACAACCGTAGTAAAATTTTAAGACTTTTCATTTGCTATTATTTGTGCTTAATTCATGATTATCGCTATGTGTGTTTATTTTCCTTTGATGTTTGTGCCAATGAGCGAGAAAGTGACCTCATATTTTTGCTTAAACTCGTGTTTCTATTGAATCTCAAACTTTTGTATTTTCTTTTTTCAGGAATACTCGAATTGCTTGTGTGTACCAACCAAAGACAATGGGTCCCAAGTGTCAAGTGTGGCACAGGAGTCATGTGACTCCAGCTGTCCACTCTTCTATCCCTTCCTAGCACTAATGTTGTTAAGTATTTTCTTCACTGCGGCCGCGGATGTACCGGCGGAACAGGCAGTTCTTAGGTAAACAAATAAAATAGTCTGTGTGGTGCCTGTCCAAGAATAGCAGTATTTAAAGTATTAAAAATTCTACATTTACATTTTTTTTCAAGGGATATAATTGGCTCGTCCTCTGTTATAATTGTGACTAATAAATACTTCGTGTAGATGAATTTCAACGAGTTGCAAAATACTAATTTGATCTAGGTAGAGGACTGTCCTGAGATGTACTCATTCTTTAATATTTGCCTTATAATATATAAAGGTTAAGGCAGTTACAGTTTAAAAACAATTGTCATCATGGTTTGTAGTCATTTTTCTATTGCAAATCAATTCATGAAAATCATAAATCCGTCATGTGCGGAACCAATCGATTCTTCATTCGACTTCTAGGTATTCTATTAGTGCATTTGTTTTCCCCTAATTATAAACATGATAACGTCCCTTTAATTGCGGCGCTTTAATGTAAGAAGATTTCTATTTTACAGTATACGTTTCATACCATATTGTCAGTGTTAAGTAACAATGGCAACCACAGAGACAAGCCCATTAGGTTCACTTTTTTTCCCTGTTGAATGGCTCAAGAAAGAAAGCAAAACAAACGCCAAACAAGAACCACATTACGCTCTATGAAAGCATGAATAACACAATTAAAATCTTCATTATGTTAATGTACATTTGCTTTTTCTGATTACAGGAACCATACCCAGTGTGGTGGTGTATGGCAGGGCAACGGATGCAAGCTGTCTCATTTGGCAGACAGAATATGGAGAAAACACCTCATGTTGGGTTTACGAAGATGACATTATACGGCGCAATTACTTCCTACTATATTTTATAGGCAATTTTTTTCACTGGTGTTTTTCTTTTGTGCATTGTGGTTTTATAAGCCTCCGAAAGCTGCAGAATCTCAAAAAGAACACACCACAGTTAATGTTCAAACTTTTGAAATCGCTTCCTCCCAGAAAGACATGCAGATGTCATCAGACATTTTACAAAAGACAATTTAAAACAAAGATGCGAGGATGACAAAAAAGCCAAGTACTACTTCAAAAAAGTGTAATATGTTTAATGCGTTTTATACAAAACAGATCATTTACATAATCAGAGAATATACATGTACACTTCACTTGTAAAATGACCACTATTCGATATATTGGGCACCAGCTGGTATTCAATTTCTATTCGCAGTAAGATGAACTTCTGACTGGTTTTCATGTAGTAACGCCCATCGAAAGTCAGCTGTTAAAACAAAGTAATGCATACATACAAACAAACTCCCTAATAACCAGTTATCTCTTCAAGTATTGTCAATATGAAAAAAATTATCAAACAGAACTGTATGAATCAGATTTTGTATACACTTTTGAAATGCATGCGAATTATAACTTATTGAAGCATACTTATACAAACAGATAGTAGATACATTTTTGTAAAATAGGTAAAGAGAAGTAGAAACACATACAATCACATCATAAAGAAATCCAGCACGCTAAATATTATATAAATGATAAGAAAACAAATAATTGCAACAATTAAGCGTAATTGCAATATACACAAAACAAACATCAAATCAAACGGGACAAAGACTGAATCCGTCTCGTTAAAACGATTATTGTTTAATACACTTTAACTCACGTGGTATACACATTTTCTTTGGATGAGTCAGGTTTAACACTACAAGATGCACCAAATACAATGTCAGAATACTCCGTCGATTCGTTGTCATTGCACGCACGAATTTTTACTCGAAATTTCTCCAAGTGCTCGACATCGACATCAGCGTACACTAGCTCATTGGAGGAACGCTTTGGGCTCTGAAATAAAGACAATAAAGATAAAACATAATAAAGATCAGTTATAATTCAAATCAATAAAAATATAATTAACATTTTTTACTTTCTAAACAACAGAAACCACTTATCGAATCAAGGCTTAAGCAACTTGAATTAAGATTACTCATGACAGTGTTTTTACTTTAGTGTCATATTAAATGCTTCGTTTGTTTCATGACCAGTAATAGTTACCAAATTACATAAGGGATTTAATTAAGCTGTTTCGAGTGGGTGTTTTTAACTACTGTTTTCCATGCACGCGAAGGATCAATTTTACAAGTGTTTCGGCAATCATAATTTACCTCAGCATTTTGGGCGTCTGGAATCATTACATGATTCTGCATAGAAATACCATTGTCTTTTTCGTGGTCTGAAATTAAAAACAAAAATTATCTTTCTACAATTGCATAGGTGTCGTGTTGTTAATATTTTGATATAACAAAAATATCAGACGTGTGTGTATGTGTTCGTGGGGGGGATGTCCATGTATTTTGGAATTTAATGTAAAAATGATAAGGAAACTTAAGAAAACGGAAAGACGTCACGATCAACTACAACGTCATATAAATACCAAAAACACTATAACAATGGCTGTTTACGATTGTTTTATTGTAAATCAATAACTTATTAATTTGTTCATATATTATTAACGCAGGGATAGGACCTTGAACAATTGATTTTTATTGATTGAATTTTTAAGACTTTTACGGTCCGTCAGAGGAAGAACATTGTAACAATGCGTTTTCATTGATACTTTCATTAAGCCTTTTACAGTCTGTCAAAGATATAATATTGAAACAACGCATTTTCATTCATACAATTATTACGTATTTAACGGTCCGTCAGAAGTAAAATCTTGAAACAATGATCTTTATTGATATAATCAGTAAGCTGATTACGCTCCGCCAGAGAAAGAACCGTGTATGAATATTGATGCAATAAGCTTTTAACGGTCCACATGGGTAGAGCCTTGAAACAATGCATGTTAAATGGTTCAAGCAGTTAGCCTTTAACGTTCCACCAGGACAGAGCATTGAAACAATTTATGTTAAATGGTTCAAGCAGTTAGCCTTTAACGTTCCACCAGGATGGAGCATTGAAACAATGCATGTTAAATGGTTCAAGCAGTTAGCCTTTAACGTTCCACCAGGATGGAGCATTGAAACAATGCATGTTAAATGGTTCAAGCAGTTAGCCTTTAACGTTCCAACAGGTGTGAGCATTGAAACAATGCATGATAATTGGTTCAAGCAGTTAGCCTTTAACGCTCCACCAGATTGGAGCATTGAAACAATACATGTTAAATGGTTCAAGCAGATAGCCTTTAACGTTCCACCAGGATGGAGCATTGAAACAATACATGTTAAATGGTTCAAGCAGTTAGCCTTTAACGGTCCACCAGGATGGAGCATTGAAACAATGCATGTTAAATGGTTCAAGCAGATATCCTTTAACGCTCCACCAGGATGGAGCATTGAAACAATACATGTT
Source organism: Mya arenaria (assembly GCF_026914265.1). Taxonomy (NCBI): domain Eukaryota; kingdom Metazoa; phylum Mollusca; class Bivalvia; order Myida; family Myidae; genus Mya; species Mya arenaria. Next base: position 59,768,582 of record NC_069126.1, read on the forward strand.
AAATGGTTCAAGCAGATAGCCTTTAACGCTCCACCAGGATGGAGCATTGAAATAATGCATGTTAAATGGTTCAAGGAGTTAGCCATTAACGTTCCACCAGGATGGAGCATTGAAACAATACATGTTAAATGGTTCAAGCAGATAGCCTTTTACGCTCCACCAGGATGGAGCATTGAAACAATGCATGTTAAATGGTTCAAGCAGTTAGCCTTTAACGTTCCACCAGGATGGAGCATTGAAACAATACATGTTAAATGGTTCAAGCAGATAGCCTTTAACGGTCCACCAGGATAGAGCATTGAAACAATGCATGTTAAATGGTTCAAGCAGTTAGCCTTTAACGTTCCACCAGGATGGAGCATTGAAACAATGCATGTTAAATGGTTCAAGCAGTTAGTCTATAACGGTCCACCAGGATGGAGCATTGAAACATTACATGTTAAATGGTTCAAGCAGATAGCCTTTAACGCTCCACCAGGATGGAGCATTGAAACAATGCATGTTAAATGGTTCAAGCAGTTAGCCTTTAACGCTCCACCAGGATGGAGCATTGAAACAATGCATGTTAAATGGTTCAAGCAGTTAGCCTTTAACGCTCCACCAGGATGGAGCATTGAAACAATACATGTTAAATGGTTCAAGCAGTTAGCCTATAACGGTCCACCAGGATGGAGCATTGAAACATTACATGCTAAATGGTTCAAGCAGATAGCCTTTAACGCTCCACCAGGATGGAGCATTGAAACAATGCATGTTAAATGGTTCAAGCAGATAGCCTTTAACGCTCCACAAGGATGGAGCATTGGAACAATGCATGTTAAATGATACAATCAGTTAGCATTTAACTTTCCACCAGGATGGAGCATTGAAACAATGCATGTTAAATGGTTCAAGCAGTTAGCCTTTAACGGTCCACCAGGATGGAGCATTGAAACAATGCATGTTAAATGGTTCAAGCAGTTAGCCTTTAACGTTCCACCAGGATGGAGCATTGAAAAAATGCATGTTAAATGGTTCAAGCAGATAGCCTTTAACGGTCCACCAGGATGGAGCATTGAAACAATGCATGTTAAATGGTTCAAGCAGTTAGCCTTTAACGGTCCACCAGGATGGAGCATTGAAACAATGCATGTTAAATGGTTCAAGCAGTTAGCCTTTAACGGTCCACCAGGATAGAGCATTGAAACAATGCATGTTAAATGGTTCAAGTAGTTAGCCTATAACGCTCCACCAGATTGGAGCATTGAAACAATGCATGTTAAATGGTTCAAGCAGTTAGCCTTTTCCACCAGGATGGAGCATTGAAACAATGCATGTTAAATGGTTCAAGCAGTTAGCCTTTAACGTTCCACCAGGATGGAGCATTGAAACAATGCATGTTAATTGATACAATCAGTTAGCCTTTAACGTTCCACCAGGATAAAACATTGAAACACTACTTGTTAAATGGTTCAAGCAGTTAGCCTTTAACGGTCCACCAGGATGGAGCATTGAAACAATGCATGTTAAATGGTTCAAGCAGATAGCCTTTAACGCTCCACCAGGATGGAGCATTGAAACAATGCATGTTAAATGGTTCAAGCAGTTAGCCTTTAACGCTCCACCAGGATAGAGCATTGAAACACTGCATGTTAATTGATACAATCAGTTAACCTTTAACGCTCCACCAGGATAGTGCATTGAAACACTGCATGTTAATTGATTAAATCAGTGAATCTTTAACGCTCCACCAGGATAGTGCATTGAAACAATGCATGTTAATTGATAAATCAGTTAGCCTTTTACGATCCACCAGGATACAACATTGAAACAATGCATGTTAATTGATACAATCAGTTAGCCTTTTACGGTCCCCCAGGATAGTGCATTGAAACAATGCATGTTAAATGGTTCAAGCAGTTAGCCTTTAACGGTCCACCAGGATGGAGCATTGAAACAATGCATGTTAAATGGTTCAAGCAGTTAGCCTTTAACGGTCCACCAGGATAGAGCATTGAAACAATGCATGTTAAATGGTTCAAGTAGTTAGCCTATAACGCTCCACCAGATTGGAGCATTGAAACAATGCATGTTAAATGGTTCAAGCAGTTAGCCTTTTCCACCAGGATGGAGCATTGAAACAATGCATGTTAAATGGTTCAAGCAGTTAGCCTTTAACGTTCCACCAGGATGGAGCATTGAAACAATGCATGTTAATTGATACAATCAGTTAGCCTTTAACGTTCCACCAGGATAAAACATTGAAACACTACTTGTTAAATGGTTCAAGCAGTTAGCCTTTAACGGTCCACCAGGATGGAGCATTGAAACAATGCATGTTAAATGGTTCAAGCAGATAGCCTTTAACGCTCCACCAGGATGGAGCATTGAAACAATGCATGTTAAATGGTTCAAGCAGTTAGCCTTTAACGCTCCACCAGGATAGAGCATTGAAACACTGCATGTTAATTGATACAATCAGTTAACCTTTAACGCTCCACCAGGATAGTGCATTGAAACACTGCATGTTAATTGATTAAATCAGTGAACCTTTAACGCTCCACCAGGATAGTGCATTGAAACAATGCATGTTAATTGATAAATCAGTTAGCCTTTTACGATCCACCAGGATACAACATTGAAACAATGCATGTTAATTGATACAATCAGTTAGCCTTTTACGGTCCCCCAGGATAGTGCATTGAAACAATGCATGTTAATTGATACAATCAGTTAGCCTTTAACGGTCCACCAGGATAGAGCATTGAACACTGCATGCTCATTGATACAATCAGTTAGCCTTTTACGATCCACCAGGATAGAACATTGGAACACTGTTAATTGATACAATCAGTTAGTCTTTTACGATCCACCAGGATATACCATTGAAACACTGCATGCTCATTGATACAATCAGTTTGCCTTTTACGGTCCACCAGGATAGACCATTGGAACACTGTTTGTTAATTGATACAATCAGTTTGCCTTTTACGGTCCACCAGGATAGAGCGTTGGAACACTGTTTGTTAATTGATACAATCAGTTAGCCTTTAACGGTCTACCAGGATAGTGCATTGGAACACTGTTTGTTAAATGATACAATCAGTTAGCCTTTTACGGTCCAGCAGAATAGACCATTGAAACACTGGATTTTAATTGATACAATCAGTTAGCCTTTTACGCTCCACCAGGATAGACCATTAAAACACTGCTTGCTCATTGATACAATCAGTTAGCCTTTTACGGTCCACCAGGATAGAACATTGAAACACTACATGCTCATTAATACAATCAGTGAGCCTTTTACGATCCACCAGGATAGACCATTGAACACTGTTTGTGAATTGATACAATCTGTAAGCCTTTTACGATCCACCAGGATAGAGCATTGAACACTGCATGCTCAATGATACAATCAGTTAGCCTTTTACGATCCACCAGGATAGAGCATTGAACACTGTTTGTGAATTAATACAATCTGTAAGCCTTTTACGATCCACCAGGATAGAGCATTGAACACTGTTTGTGAATTGATACAATCTGTTAGCCTTTTACGATCCACTAGGATAGAGCATTGAAACAATGCATGTTCATTGATACAATCAGTTAACCTTTAACGGTCCACTAGGATAGAGCGTTGAAACACTGCATGTTCATTAATACAATCTGTGAACCATTTACTGACCGTTAGAGATAGAAAATTGAAACTATGAATTCTTATTGAAATAATCATAAATTAAATATATGCCCGGATTAAAGCCGTAAAGCCGTGTCGCATTTTGATTAAATCAAACTTTTATTTGTATTTACAAAACATGTGTACACAATACCTGTTGTATAAGGATGTTCTTTGCTTTGACATCGACTGAAATATATTCGTTTTTCATTTGCTACCCATAAAACAAACCATATAAATCTATCATAATACAAAATTTAAACGACCGATCACACACTGTTTTATCCATAAATATAAGAAGAAAGTCATTAAAATAGCTATGTATTACTTAAAATCGTACAGAGTCATTTGAATGACAGTAATAACGAAAGCTGTTTTGTCGATATACAAACGTGCGGTTAATTAGAATAAGCACAACACATGCGATAGTTAAAACAGAAACATGTTTGATACAAGTACTTAAGAAGTCGTAAACAAGATACCCATGCGTTCTTCTGACAAATACTTTAAAGAAAATAATAGTATCCCATATTTGCTTTATATTTGACACAGACTGTACGTACTGATGAATTCGATGTCGTGCTTCGGTAACACGGACATCCCGTAAAACAAAGAAAACCTGTTCATAAAAAGTTTTATTGGTATTCAAAAACATCTCTGAAAAATCCACGACAGTTCATATCACCCGTCATAAACCTACCGTATATCAGGACCTGTTTCCACTGAAATACTATTCTCGTTTGATGGTTGTTCTAAGTGTACTGTACTTTCAGTAGCAGCATTTTCGAAGCACTCATTTATAGCATCACATGAAGGCATATATTGGCTAGAAGGCTGTAAAAAAATGAAAAGATGTTCGCATACCGACCGTCAAGATATTTTGACAAAAACCCCTGATACTGGGGCTTGTTACAGTATGCTTAAAGATTTACACACCTTGGCAACAAAGAGTCGAATAGCAGTCGAATGACAGAATAAGCAATTAATTTTTAGCTATCTGATAGAATTGTCATTATAAGCCACTAAACGGATTACAGGAAGCGTGAATTTATTTTCATGCCTTCAATCGTTCGTAAAGCCTAAGATTGCAGTAAAATATTTTTTTTCTAAAAGCACACTAAGTTGTCTTGACTACTTATTCGATACACAGCTATTTCGAATACTGTTTTACCAGAGCAACGTTTTCCCGATCACTGCGTGTCCCGTGGATGACAGCATATTCAGCAACGCCAGTATGCGCATGTGTAACGTCTATATAATAGTAGAAGAGTTGGTTAATTGATACATGTAACGTGTTACATAAATGTACAACTAGTGACCTTGACTTTGAATGCGCAGTATACCACTAATATACCAACAAAAAGAAATTTGTATGACGAAACGGATTATCCCGTAGTTTATATTTACCATCCCTTTCTGCAACTGGCCTGAAATAAACGATATGAAGACATTACGAGTTTGGATATATTCTAAAACAGCATATGGTGTCTTATCAATAAGCCTAAATAATGTGACGTGATGGAGGCGGTGTGCAAAGCCAAAACGGACACCACTAGACTATTATCATTCTTTGTTAAGACATTTGTAACATTCATGTTCACATTTAAAATGTTATTTGATTAATATTAGTTTCTGTTTACTAATTATGGCATAATTGTTAATCCACCTTTGATGTTGATATTGGAACACTTACGGTGGCGGTATGTGGGCCAACTGTATCGTATTATCATCGTTCATTATTTGTAGCTTTGCTAAAAACGGAGTATAAGGAAGAAATGGAAAACATATTAATACTTTTACAATGTTAAATAACTTCGAACAATTCGAATACAGTTTGTTAGAATACTACAACAATCATATATAAATATTCGAAATATTAATTATGTAACGTAAGTCTACCTTGGTTTCGATGTCGACATAAACACATGACAACAATTACAATTAACAGAAATGCAATTCCGCCCGCTGTCATCATCGCAACGCTCGACATGCCAGAATCAACATCAGTTTGATCTTAAATAAAGGATGTGTTGACATTGGAAATAGTTTAACAGATACGACATTACAGCCTGGTTATTTACGATGAATCAAAACAAGTAAACAATTGCAATATGTTTAGTAAGATTGGTTAGGAGTTTAATATTTGTTTTATTAATATAAAGGAAAGTACATATTCAAGCACAGTTACCAACTTTTTGAAACATACCTAGTTTAGGAGATCATTGTTTAAAAAATGCACACAAAGCAAACACTCAACGTATTTAACATATAATTTACCTTCTTTATATCCACGCTCATGACCAATTTTAATTGACCCTCTGTCACTGCCATGTTCGTTCTGTGCATAACACGAATAAACCTGTTCATAGTCAGATGTAGTTATTTCATAAGTGCACGTTGATGCATTCGAACACGATCTTGTTTGTGGTGATATTGAATTAGACGTTTTCACCAGCGTCCAAGTGATATTTCCAACAGGATGGCCATGTGCAACACATGTGAGCGTTATGTTGGTATTTGGTGGAACGGGTAAAACGGGGGTTGTGTAGACAACCACTGTCGGCTTTTCTGTCCAAATAGTTAAATATTATAGGTACATGTTTTATTGAAATGTGCATTATTGGCAATTCATTAACATGGCTAAACAACTATTTGATTAGACAACTCTTCAAATGCCGTGTAAAAATATAATATTATTAACTAACAATTCAAATGAAAATGATTCTGGATTAATTGGTAAAACGGGGGTTGAATAAACAACCACTTTCGGCTTTTCTGTACATATTTAGATAAAGAGTATAGGTATTTCTCACCATCTAACATTTTAAATGACAATTTGTTTGGATTCATTTCAAACAAATAAATATTCCGGCTATATGTGTAGAATCTGGCATAAAAGCTTACCACAGGATATTAAAATGTGATGAAATATGACCAAAATAGTTATTAATTACATATGTTATCCATTCATTTTTATTTGTTTCCGCACTTACTTTCAAATATGAGAGCTGTTGAGTTAATAAGAGCATTCTTGAAGTATTGACATTCAGTTCTACATCTTATTTGTTTTCCATAATCTTCATGGGTAGCGTTGAAACTAATTATTGACGTTGCGGATTGCTCAAATGTACGATTTTCAATTAAATTGTACTTAAAGTGTTCAATTGTTGATTCCCACTTAATATTGCATGCTGGATCAGCGTACATCAACGTACAACTTGCAGTTATAACTTTTGGAAGTTTGCGTTGTTCATTAACAAGAATGATAAGAGATGGGGGGCCTGAAATAAACAAAACAAAAACGATAATCATTACATAAGTATCTATCAAAATAACACAACCACTTCTACATTCAGAATGTGTGTCCACAAAATGACTTAACATATAAGTTAAAATGTAAAATGTGAAAGGCATACATTAACAAATGCTCAATGCCATCCAACGAATAACATCACCGGTTCCGGTTTGATTGGAACTTCTTATTTTTGTTATTGTATAACGCTAACAAAAAATAAATAATATAAAACATCTTTCACATTTTCATACGCCTTTTTTACACTTTGAACAAACATTATTTAGTTTAATTAATTGTAAATCCCACCACGGTTATATTAATACGCATAAAAAAAATGTTGAACATATTTGCAGAGACGTATGCAAAACCAAGCTTAAATTTCAAGAAAAATGGAAAAATTAAATCATTTTCACACTTACATTTGTAAACTATATATACATTGCTTGACACTGTCTCGTTATATAATCCATTCACCTCCGGAAGCTGTCGACATGACATCTTCTTGTTTCCCCACTCCCTCTTAAACGAATGCAGTCTGGATACAGATGTGAATAGTCCGGTTGAGTCGTTAAGCGTTGTTGATACAATGGAATTGGTATCAATTTCAGTAGCTCCGACAAGAAATTTCAGTAATGGTGGCGGCCTTGCGCTCGATGATGTGCAAGTTATATTTACAGTATCTCCCTCCCACAGCACTTCCTCAGCCGATAGATGTGGTGGGCCATTTGGATTTCCTTCATAGAAATAACAAAAATAGAATTACCAAAACACCTAACAATCAGATGAACTAGTACAAGTGTTGTAACAAAATATAAAGCGAAACATTGGGCTTATGAGGACAATTTAACATGCTTTCAGTGAATAAACAAGGACACGTCCCTTGCCATGCCATGCACTGCCTTCCATTTCATTTAAGATGCAATGTATGTGTACAGCTAAAGGTGGCATTGTCACCGAGTCATTTGACTCAGATTCTAAATGATAACGTTCGTAAGATATTGATTGCTCTCTGTATTTTTGTTCTGGTAGCTGTTCTCGTTGGCAGAAAGTGAAACTTGAAAGTCGATCAAGGCTTTAGACTCCGACGTAAACATCAATTACAGGTCAAGCACCATTCATGTTAATACATAAAATCCGGAGAAATAAATCGTGCATATAAATGCATAGGAGGAAAGGGTTTTTGCAATTGTAAGTAATGTTATTTTTTTTTATTATTTATAGATTCATGTTTAAAATGTATCATAGTATATAAATTTAAGTAATGTATCAATGACGCACGTCACAAAGATCGTGTATTGATTGATTGATATCTTAAGAAGTGTTCTTGTAATTGCATGGACTTGTTTATCTCAATTTAAAACAGTGGAATTATCTATAGATTATTTAAATTCTTGGATATCTATAAATTATACAAAGCACTACTTAAGAGTCGTAAATTATCTTATGGAAGCAATTGATAAGTTGTCATTTTGATTAAAGGAAACAGTCTTTATGTTTTATGAAAAATATCTCGCAATATTTACACCTCAACTTCCATTCCTGAAATGAACTGCCTTTCGGCAATGGCGTTTATCATCCGATGAACGCAACATGATCGGATATGTTCGGACCGCGAATCACTGCATAACAATATACATGAAAATTGTTTATCTCATTTGTGTTTGTATTGCGTAAGCAGGTCCTGTAAAAATAAAATCAATATTTTAGAATTTTTTTAATTTATGATATGTTTAATGTACTGTTGCCATTATTTTTTCAATTTTACGTTTGAAAAAGATTTAAAGTGGTATATCTTTTCCTGCGTAATTGTGACGTCATTTGATAAACTTTTTCAGTCATTCTTTCTACGGAAAGGGTGAAAAATGATTACTGTAAAGCTTAAATGAAATGATGAACTTTTGGTGTTAATAAAAGTACTAAATTGCGGGATTGATGTTATTATCTGGGATATTTCCACACATTTAGACCAACCCTATAGCGTTCACATACCGATAATGACGCCAATCCCGCAATTCATTCCTTAAATACCGAAGTTCTTCATTCTGGGCAAATGATAACTACATTTATTTTACTTAATAATCACTGACAAATACTTTAAAAAAAAAACATAGACGTGTAGGCGAAAATGTTTCATCTTTAATAATATAAGTTCAAAGAGCATTCACTAACAGGATGGTTGGGATATTATACATATACATTATATAAGAGCAAAAATAACCAAACAAAGAGATCTAATACATTACAATTGCCATTTTTAGCAAAGGGGTGAAATAATACACCCTTTATTTTTTTATTCTCTTTAAATTGCTTTTCATAAATTTATCGAATTGCTATTCATGGTAAGGCCAGTAAAAAAGTGAACAGTAAAAAAGCAAATTTGTCTTGTTAGCTATGATAAAACTGTAAACTTGTTTCAACATGAATGTTATACAATTGAGTTTGTGCAAAAAGGAAAATAATGTGCAGTTTAAAAATATCGTAAAACAAATAGTACTACATATGCTTTAGAAGTAAATCTTTTCAGATTATTCTAAATTTTAAAAGTGTTTTGAAACATATGAAGTCCAGAGTGAGAGATCACTTATGATTTTACAAATCAATATATAAAGTGTCCTTGTTTGATTGTGTACATTTATGTCATGTATTCTTGAAGTCTGGAGATCATTTTAAAAGGATGGCTGTTATGCATTTCAAGCCATTTTATAGACAAACAGCTTAGTAAAAGTGTAATAAATTATGTACGTTTCTCCTTGATACATATAAAAGCATATTACGAACATTGTGTAATTTTAATTCAGCAACATTATGTACCTTTCGTTTTAAATATCTAGTCAGATACCATTTACACTAAAGAAGAAAGAGATCTCATTGCATCTAATTTCCAGTTTTAACTTTGTGAATTTCACAGATATACAGGGTCTGAAATCTAGATTGAATACAGGCAAATATATATCATTCCAATTAGAGAAATGAATTAAGTTAAGTACCTATTGCTCATGTTTTTCAACCATATTAAAGCGAATGTAGGTTTAAACTGTTTTATGGGCCCAAGTCATATATATATATATATAATGATTTACCAACTACAAATATTGAAGCTTTCACTGACGCGTTCCTGTCCTTTACAAGAACAGTGCAAATAACATTTAGTTGATGTAATGCATCTGCTGGTTTTTCAAAGGTATCCAATCTAAATCGATTCCTTGACAATTTGATTGAATCATACTGATTAACTCCTATTTCAAACTTAACATCGGTGGCGTTATACTCTTCACCCGTTTCGCAGTACACTTTTGCAAGTGTTTCGTTTGCCTTGAGAACGATGCAATCTCTGCATGTAGAGATTCTGGCCAAAGGACCAATTACCGGCTTACCTAAAAAAATCATCAATACATTAGGCATCACATCTTAAAAACAACAATCATAATCAAAATGTACAAATCCAATTAATAGTTTTTAATAAGACTAACTAACCTTTAATCGACACATATACAGCATTAGAGTTTTCTCCGGAAATTCGATTCAGACATTGAATCCAATATAGTCCTCTGTCATTTTTCTTAACGTTGAACAAAGTAAAGATAAACTCGTGGCCAACCTGCGCAAGCTCTAAAACACCTTTGGCTTGTTCAATGGAAGTATGGTTCTCATTACTGCCATTGATGAGTTTTACAGAATACTTGCTTGCATTTGTCTCTTTTGCAACCCTTGGTGACGGGAAATATCCAAGCCACACATTATCTCCGGCAAAATAGGGTCCCTCAGAAAGAAAGTACAGTTCTCCACAGCCGTTTGCATATGTGTAAACTGGAACATAAACAAACTACAATGCGATCAGCCATTAAATGTTTATTTCTTAAAGTTATCTTTAAATATTTGCCAAAGTTAAGGACAAACACAACAAAATTAGAAATTCAAAACAACTTATCTCAAGCTAACCTTGTAAGTTCAATTCGAATAAGGCAGACATGCTCGTGTTTCCAATTGATGTGTATACAATGGTCCCATTGAAACTGCTATCTACATCAGGTATTGTTAACAATGTAGATTTTTCCTTATGCTGTACATGTAAATCATTTTCTTTAAGTGCCTTTACACCTGACCCATTCTTTTTTATATAGTTCCACCTGATATCGCCTATTGTAGTCGGTGTATACGGTGTGAATTCGAACGTCACGTTTCTCCCAACAAATGTTGGTTGTAACAAACTAAGCACACCGACATCGTTTATATCTGTGATTGCAGGAGTACCTTTAATAAGACAAAAGCTTAGTAAAAACAATGTTGCATTTGGTCCACTACGTTCGCTAGTATAATCCAAGCACATTGACATAGTTCTAACAGTGATTGGAGGATGACATTAAATAGGACCGGCAGTAAGAATAGAAAGTAAGAATAGACTAGATTTTAATTGGGCATAGTTTCAACCGTGTTCGGAGGAAGACCAAGAAGGGCTGAGAAAGCAAACGTATTAAACACTTATCACATTCATCATTTACAGTTAGTTTTAGACTGGTAGCTACAGGTGAAAGTCAGATTGTGTTAAAGGATGATCAAGTCAATGAGCATTAACGTTAAGGCCTTATTGGCGCTACAAGACTGCCAGAAAACGTCACTGAACAACGAAGATTTACACATGAAATACAAATAAAACTTTTTATCATTACATTTTGTTGAAATATAAACATTTTGTAAGCTAGTAAAAACATGAACGCAAAGAAGTATAATGCACATTTTTAAAGCAAACTGTACATTTCAATGAACAGACACTTACCCAATCCTTCACAATAATGGGTTATATATACAAGTATCCATAACGCCACAGTTTTACACGCGCATGCTAGTAAGAAATTCATATTGGTGATGATATAATTCCCTCGTCATTAATTTGAATCATTGCAAACGAAGCCATCGGAAAGAAGGTTAGACTTCCACATATATCAATCCTAGGATCATCGCGAGGTTTACATGACTTGCGTTTGTTAAAAATCAGTCACGTGCAAGGAAAATAGTCTGCAATGAATACACAATGAGTCAATCTTGCATTCACAATGAAACGGATATCCGAATAGATACTTGTGGTTTTAAGGGGAAAATATATCAAGCTAGGGCTTGTGTCTTTGTGATAGATTAAAGTTGAATTGAATCGGATCGCAGTAAAACAAATATGTATATATTAGCAAAATACGAACATCCAAGGAATGAAATTTCCAAAACCATTAACCTAAACTGATAATATATGATAACGCAGGCCTGTAAAAGGCACATGCGTCGCGCGAAAGATCTTACTTTATATAGTTGATTACACAGCTTCAAATGCGTTGTGTTAGAAGCTATATGTTCATAGATGTGCTCGTTGTTTTGTTTTAAATTGTATAACTTTAATGTAATATCAAAAGAATATTAGACGCGAAACCAAATCTGACTGTAGTATGAACTGTGATAATGTCGTGCAAATATTTAGTTAGGTCAACTATAGACGTTTAAATGGTAGATAATCAATAAGAATGATCATTTAAAGTTATAAAACATTATATCTAAGGACATAAAAGACTGTTACTGAAATAGTAGCAAGCATTTGGGCAAGTAAAACAATTCGTATCAAAGCTTATTTTTAGTACGTCTGCATTTGAATTGAATATAATTTCAAAGGTACACTTTCATCTCTTTTGAATTTAAAACTGAAATTATTTCAATAATCCGACAGTGGTTATTTTGGCAATTGTTTATATGAAAACTTAATATTCACAACTCGGTTTGTCAATCACATAAGCCGATCGACTGACCGAATGACTTAATTCGAAAGAGCAAATGGTCAATAAGTATCACAGGAAGAGCTTTTCCGATCTGACTCAAAATCAACTTATTCAACAACCTTAACACGTAGATTACCCGTATTATTTTTAGATATAAATATTAAAGCCATAGTAACAATGTTTCATACCAAAAATCTAAAAAAACATGTAAAATCTTGTTCCTCATAATGCAAGCTAGTATGAGAATTGAATTACTTCTGTTGATTCTAGGGTCAAAGGCCAAGTCATCTTTATGTAATTCAACGTTGTTTGTTATCTACAAAAAAAACATTGCTCACAGGCTGTTTTATTTTACCTGAAAATGGCAATAACACGAATATTACCCTGATATATTTCTGGTCAGAAGATAGACCACTTATTCTTGCTCTTTTAAGTTTCCATAAAATGGACTATTATTGATTTCATTAGCTTGAATGTCGGTTAAGAGCATTATTAGAGGATTGTATTGCATTAATGTAAAGTAGTTGATTTGTACATTATGTGCGTGTTGTTTAGGTCAAGAATTATAATTGTGAAGAGCTCAGATGTGATTTAACATCAAATAAATGCTAAAATTTCAGAAAATCTCACTCGATCTCCCGAATTCGTTCAATAACCATTTCATTAAAGTAATGCTTAAATCAGAATATTCCAGTAGTTGGTTAGAAGCAAATTGTAGGCATATATGTTTTTAAATTAGTTCCTAAGTAAAAAAATGGGTTGGTTAGATTTAAACATATGCTATTTCATGAAAAGGATTAAATGACAATTTAATTTCAGTACGCATATTTAAAAACTTGATCGATAGCTTTAAGCTAAAAAAAACCACATTCTTTGACATCATAATCATAGTGAGTAAATCAGTTGCAGTTTATACAGTACCACAATGCATCATCGTTTGGTGTTAATGAGCTTGATTTATGATAAAATTTCAGCGATAAGTTTTTTTGTATAAACCATTATATTAATCATGCTTGCTTTGATTATGCATTTGATAACTCCCCAAAAATGCCGTACCAACACACCTGTCAAACACTAAACTAGAGAGACGCATAAAAAACAATCAAATGCAAATATATTTATTAGTCTATTTTGGGGTCACGACCTTTGAACGGACAGCAAAAAAGTGTGTCATGCATTTGCTTTATTTTGAGGCTGTTTCATGCATAACATAGATCGTTAAAAGCTGATTTATTCTGCCCAACTGTCAAGAGTGTGCTTATGTGAATAAATCAACGTCCAATAGTTGTTCTTGCTATGCTAGTAGCAGAATACAAAGTACACTGTATGAAGACCCCAAATTTCAATAATGTTTTAAGAACTGACCGAAAACTCAAGTAACTTATCAAATCACAATTATCATTGTGATTAATTCCTGATAATCGTTTGATTATTATATTGACCCTCGATATTTATGTAAATAAATTTTCCAAAGGTTGACGGTTACTGGACCTACCCCAGAGGATTTGCCAAATCGTTCATTACAAATTCAAATATGGTTTCAAACATTTTATACATCAGTATTTCATAAAGATAATTCGAGAAACAACATGTACACTTCAATTAAAAAATGGCCATCGAATGTAGAGCATCATTTGTTATTCCCTTTAAATTTGAGATAGAACTTTTTCCGACTATTTAACATTGTAACATACTCAAAAGGCATTTGTTCAAATACAGTTATGCATACATACTGACAAACTTTGATCAGTAGCAATGTACTGGTTATCACTCAAAGAGTTCACACCATGAATTCAAAACAATGTCATCATAGTAATATTGTTTAGACATAATTTAATAAATAGATCACAGGCACTTTCGTGAGACAGATGACACACAAACATGTCAGAAAACAATCTAGCACGCTAACTCTCATACCATATCATTTATAAGACAACAATAAATAACAAACGGATTCGCGTATTAACACAAGTAAGTACACAAAACAAAGCTATGATAAAAAGGGACAGAGACTTAATCCGTCTCTTGCAAAAGCTAGATGTTTAAAATCCCTAAAACTGATTGTTATAATTCATACATATTTTCATGGGATGGGTCAGACACTACAAGATGTATCAAATACAATGTCAGAGTACTCTGTAGGCTTGTCGTCATTGCACGCACGATTTCCTACTCGAAATTTATCCAAATGCTCGACATCCACTTCCGCGCACACAAGCTCATTGATGGAGCTTTGGGATCTAATAAGATAGTCATGAGATCGCATAATGACGAACCTTTACAATTAAAGTCAATAAATCATTATTTGTTTTATTTACTTTCAAAATAACAACACTCCTCTAGCAAAACCAAATAAAAGTAGTTAAAACTTAGCTTATTCTTGACAATGGTTTAGTTTATACTAAAAGGCACTTGTGTTTTAATGGCATTGGTATTTGTTTTAGCTTAATAAGTCATGATGAAATTGCACATCCTATGAAATCCATCCTAGACTGTGTTGTTTCATATTTTTTATTTCATGGTACCTAAAGATCAACCGTACAAGTGCTTCGAAAAACAGGACTTACTTTAACATGTGTTGTGTCTTGGTTGATGATATGTTTCTGCTTAAAAACACCATTGTCTTCTTCCTCGTCTGAAATGTTTTAAATGAGTCCCTATCTGAGAATTGCCTGATAATCATGAAATAACTACTTTAAGATTACAAAAGACATCGGGGTAAAGGGATGTGTCCATGTGTTTTTAGTATGTATTATGAAAACTTCTGAGTCTTGTTAAAAGTTTGATTTCACGGTTATATTTATTTTTGCATGTCAAAGTTATATGAAAAATAATGATTTAGAATACATTTATCATTCCCTCTTTATAATACTATACATATCCATTAACAAATTTATTACACTTACTTCACCATCATGTACAACGCCATTATCTCTACTACAACAATGGCTGCTAACGATCGTTTCCTTTTAAATTTCTTATAAAAACATTTATAAATGTATCATTACTGCTGATCAGCTTTGTCGCATTATGACTAAATCGATTATATAATGTACATTTAAGAGAATAGATGTTCATATTACCTGTTGTTTTACTTTCTTCGTTGCTTTGACATCCACTGAAGTATATTCGTTGAGCCGATTTATGTTTACTTGTCACACATTAAACATAATTGTAATTATATTATAAAACAAAGCTTTAAGTAAAAACATATTTATTTATTACATCAAATCGTACTGTGTCATTTTAAAGACGTATGTTTTAGCAATAACCGTTTTGTCATGTTACAAAGGCACGGTACCATATAATACCATCCTCGTTCGATGGTTGTTCTGCGTGCACTGGACGTTCAGTTACTGTCTCTTCTAAGCATTCTATTGTAGCATCACATGAATGCATGTACTTAGGCGGCTGTAAATATGAAATAAAAAGGGCGTTTAGATACCATGAAATTTTAAAATTTATTTAAACCAAAACTGAGATTGGTTTCTGCCATGGTTCGTTACAAACTTATGCTCCGCTTGATTCAGTCGATATTAGTATCCATTTACCCTTAGCCACAAAGAGTCCCATAGATGACTAGGCAATGACCTTTCAACTATCTGGACGGATTTCATGATTAGTGACTAGATTGTCAGTGAAACCCGTCCTAGATTGCAAAAGAATGTTTTTAAAAGACAGACTAAGTTGTTTTGGCAATGAAATTATTATACAGCTTTTGTGTTTAGTTCACTTAAGAATAATGTTTTACCAGAGCAACGTTTTCCCGATCTCTGCAAGTCTCTTGAATGACAGCATAGTCAGCACGGTCAGTTTGTGCATGTGTTTCCTCTATACAATATCTCATAAAAGGTTAAATGAGCAAGTTTGATATACGTGTCATTAATGACGAACAGCATGACCATGCACTCAACTCGAAATGAATCGTCATCAAGCATGAACTGTGAGTTTCAGCTTACATTTACTTGATGTATTTGAATGTGCTGAATACCACTAAACTACCATCACAAAATTCAAATAAATCGTTAATACGAACAGGATTTTCCCTTTATACTAAATATTTACCATCTCTATCTGGATTAGGCCTGAAAATAACATTGAGACATTAACAGTTAATCTATTAAGGCTAATCTAAACCAGCTGCTATAAATATGGTGTTATATTAAGGGGCTATGAGGATGTGCCGTGATGGAGCTCGAATTAACGACCTCTTGTTTACAAAGTAGAAACCTACGCAACTCTCATCCTTTTCTAAAACATTTATAACAGTCATCCTTTCGTACAAAATGTTCTGATTATACTTTTTGTCCATTTTATTAATTCAAAACATATTGTTTTTACTTTGATTTTGAAATTGGTATACGTACGGTGGCTGAAATTGGTCCAATTGACTTTCCTCTTTCCTTAATTGTAGCTTTGCTAATGAAGAAATATAAAGAAGAAGTGGTAAACGTTTCAATAAGTATTCAATGATAAATAACCCCCGATAATCAATAACAGTTTTACAAATTAACACTTCAAACATTCATTAATATTCGAAAAATTAAAAATGAAACGCTTGTCATACCTTCTTGGTTTCGACGTAGACATAAACACATGACAACTATCACGATAAAAAGAAATGCAATTCCGCCCAAAATACCTATTGTGACGCCCAAGATGCCAAAAGCTTTACCATTTAGATCTGAAATCAAGGATACTATGACATAGGAAATATTCTATTAAATACAACCTTAAAACCTTTTGTTGTTTTTTTGCGATCGTTGAAAATAGTAAAAAACTGAGATTTGTTTCATACGATTGGTAAAGAGTTTGATATTGTTTTAATTTTATAATGCAAAGTACATATGCAAACTCAGTTACCAGCAACAAATAGTCTGTTAAGAAGATCATTGTTTAAGATAAACGAACACTACACAAATAATTTACCTTCTTTATATTTACTCTCATGAACAATTACAATTGACCGTTCGTCACTGCCATGTTCGTTTTGTGCATAACACGAATACACCTGTTCAACGTCAGATGTAATCAATTCATAAGTGCATGTAGATGCATTCGAACACGACTTCGTTGGTGATGATTTTAAATAAGATGTTTCCAACATCGTCCAAGTGATATTTCCAACAGGATGGGCATTTGCAACACATGTGAGCGTTATCGTGGTGTTCGGTAGAACAGGTAAAACGGAGGTTGAATAGACAACCACTTTTGGCTTTTCTGTACAGATTTAGAAAAATAGTGTAGGTACTTGTTTTATTGAAATGCGCATTCTTTGACCTACCATTAGAGCATATCAGATGATATAAGAATTCGAAATATGATGAAATGTGACCGAAATGATTATCTACACACAACTATAACATTTGTTGTCCATCTATTTTTATTTATTTCCGCACTTACTTGCGAATATGACATTTGTTGCGTTTACAAGAACACTCTTGAAGTATTGACACTCAGTTCTACATCTTATTTGTTTGCCATAATCTTCAAGGGTAGCGTTGAAACTAATTATTGACTTTGTAGCTTGCTTACTGGTAACATTTTCCAGTAAAGTGTACTTAAAATGTTCAATTGTTGACTCCCATTTAATATCGCATGCTGGATCAGCAAACAACGATGTACAACTTGCAGTTATAACTTTTGATAAGTTGCCATGTTCAATAACAAGAAGGAGGTGAGACGGGGGATCTGAAATAAACAATTAAAATCAAGATCTAGTATATACAATCTACGAAAATAACACCAACACTACTACATTCAAAAACTTGTACAAATGTAACAAATCGATACATTTTTAAAGACATATTTTTACAAACGTTCCACGTTTTCCAACGAATAGCATCAACGGTTCCTGTTTGATTAGAACTACTCATTGTTCAAATGTGACTGTATAACGCTGTCAAAAAATAACAACAAAACAAAATCATATAAAACTTTTTTTTCATACACCTTTGATACATTTTGAACAATCAATATTTAGTTTAAGAAATTGAAATTCCCACCTCGGTCATATTGTCATTATATCTGTAAAATTACATATATTTTGAAGTAAACGTGTGTTTTCGGTCGTAAATAAATACAGTTTATATGACTGTTAGCCATAGATATTTAAAGAACCCTTCAGAAGCAGAAAAAGCTATACATGTGTACACATATTCAGCGACGTTTGCAAAATCAAGCTTAAATAACGGAAAGTTTTAAGAGTAATGGGAACAAACTTATTTTTAAACTTACATTTGTAAACTATGTATACATTGTTAGACACGCTCTCATGATATAATCCATTAACCTCCGGAAGCTGTTGACAGGACATGCACTTGTTTCCCCACTCCCTCTTAAACGAACGCAGTGTGGATACAGATGTGAATGATCCGGATGAGTCGTCAAGCGTTGTTGATACATTGGTATTGGTATCAATTTCAATATCTTCTACAAGAAATTTCAGCAATGGTGGCGGCCTTGCGCTCGATGAAGTGCAAGTTATATTTACAGTTTCTCCCTCCAATAGTACTTCCTTTGCCGACAAATGCGGGGGACCATTCGGATTGACTTCATAAAAGAAATTTTAAGAAAGGTCAGATTTAAAATAAGAAAAAAAAAAACACCTAACAACTAGTAGAAATATTACAATTGTTTAACCAAAAACATAAAGCAAGATATTAGGTCAATATAGACATTTGGACATGGTTTCAGTTAATGAACAATGAAACGACTTATGCCATGATATTGGCCATTGCACTGACTTCTATTACATTTAGATGCAATGTCTGTGTACAGCTAAAGATGGCATTTTAGTGTAGTCAACCCGATCTAGGCGTTACCGATGTAATCCTCAATTATAGGTCAAGCACTATTAATGATAACACACGATATCCAAAGAATAAATCGAAATACAAATGCAAAGTTTAGTACAGTATGCACTTTCAAAACGTTTTAGATAAAATTATATTGTTAAACATGGACTAATGAATACAACACATATATTATATTATTGAAATAAAATCTCCAAATAGCTAAAATTCCAAGAAATAATACCACCGTAGCCATTCGACATGCCAAACATTGGTGCATTATGCATACTGCAAACCTTAACATGTATTAATTTTCATTGTATTGACAATCTGTGTTAAGTTAGTGCTTCGTAGACTTAACTTATCCCATGTTTACTAAGATCGGAGTAAATTATTGTACATATCTTAAAGAAGCAATTAATAATTTACAAGTGCTACATAACAATTGCAATATTTAACGAAGGCGTGAAATTTATACCTATATATATCTATATTGAATTGCGTGTAATAACAATATCGAATTGTTATTTATTTGAGGTAATATAACAGTAAAGTAAGCTTTTTTATAGCTTTAAACCCGAATCTACAATTACTCAGTTTGGGTTTATACACAGGACTATGACCACGGAAAGTGTTTAGAATATCAAGCATTGCACCATCGCTCCCGTTATATTAAGAACTTTTTTCACAAAATGTGTGTTTGCATATGATGCACATGAATGCTATACCATTGATTTCTGTATAAATTGGAGATTAAAAAACAGCTTGATTAAAAAATCAAATTAAAAAATTGAACACAAGGCATATGATTTAGAAGAAAAACTTTTCAGTTTATTCTAAATTCTGAAATGTCGATGTTTTGAAGCACATGCAGAAAATGTAATAATTAAAAATCAAAATACTAAACGCCCTTGTTAGATGAATTGATGAGAAAAACAATATTATTCAAAATTTCCAAGTTTGAAAGCGATGGCTATAATTCATTTATAGCTAAAGAGCTAAGTCATTTTTTATCTTTTTCAACTTCTTTATGGATATATTTTGATCATCAATATCATGTCCCTTTTTAACTGTTCAGATTGGATCTACACTAAAGACGAAAGAGATCGCAGGGCCGTTAAATCCAGTTTTAATATCCTTAAAATTTTTGCAGAGATCAGGGTTTGGAATAGAGAATGTATGCAGGCAAACATATTCCCATCAGAGAAATGCACTTAGATAAGGACCTATTGATAATGTTTTACAAACATCATAAAGACATCTTTAAGTCAGAGGAAGCTTAAACTCAAATAAGTATACATACAATAAATACAAAATGATTTACCGACTACATATATTGAAGCTTCCACTGACATGTTCCGGTGTATTCCAATTACTGTACAAACTGCGTTCAAATTATGTAACGCATCTGTTGGTTTTTCAAATGAATTTAAACTATACCGATTCCTTGACAATTTGATTGAAGCATACTGAACTAGTCCTACTTCAAACTTTACATCGCTGGCGCTATACTCTTCATCAGTTTCGCAGTAGAGTTCTGCAAGTGTCTGATCTGTCTTTAAAACGATACATTCTCCGCATGTAGAAATTGTGGCCAAAGGACCAATTATCGTCTTACCTGAATATATCATCAATACATTATGCATCACATCATTATAACAACAATCATAATCAATATGTACCAATTCAATTTAGAATGAGACTAACTAACCTTTAATCGATACATGGACACTATTAGAGTACTTTCCGGAAATTTCACTCTGACACTGAATCCAATACTGTCCACTGTCTTGTTTCTTTACGTTGAACAGAGTAAAGATAAACTCGTTGCTCTCCTGGTCAAGCTCTAAAACACCTTTTGCTTGTTCAATGTACGTTAGGTTATCCTTACTGCCATTGATGAGTTTTACAAAATACTTGCTTGCATTTTTCTCTTTTGCAACTGGTGGTGACGTGAAATATCCAAATCTCAAATTGTCCCCGGCAAAATAGGGTCCTTCCGAAAGAAAATACAGTTCTCCACAGCCGTTTGCATATGTGTAAACTGAAACATTTACAAAATAGAATGCGATAAGCCATACAATTTATATTATCTAAAGTTATTCTTAACGATTTTCCGAAATAAGGTGCAAATATTGTAATTTAAAAAATAAAAAAGAACAACAGCAACTAATCTCAAGCTTACCTCTTAAATTCAGTTCAAGTAATGACGATAATCTGGTATTGCCGACTGTTGTGTATACAGAGGTACCATTGAAACTCCGATCTACGTCAGCTATGGTAATTAAGGTAGATTTTCCCTTACGCTGAACACGAACATCATCCTCTTTAATTGCTTTTTCACTTGACCCATTCCGCTTTATATAGTTCCATCTGATATCGTCTATTGAGGTCGATGAAGACGGTGTGAATTCAAACGTCACATTTCTCCCAACAAATGTTGGTTGTAATAATTTAAGCACTCCGACATCATTTTCAGCTATGATTGCAGGAGTACCTCAAATAAGACACAAGTTTATAAAAATCAATATTTTATTTGGTCAACTACGTACGCTGGTAGTACCTAAGCACATTGACATAATTTCAACAGTGTTTGGATGATGACCTTGATTAAGACCTGTAAGTATGAAGATTTTTATTTGGTCATTTACATAGTTGCAACATTGTTTGGAGTAGGACCAAGAGTGGCCCAGAACTGAAATGCATCAACATATTTATCAAATAGAATAGTAATAGCCTGGAATTTACAGCGAAAAGACCGGAAGACTGTATTTAACGGCAGTGTTTGGAAGAGGACCAAGAATGGTCAATAACTCACACGTATCAATATATTATCACAATCATCAATTACAATAGTAATGGACTGGTAGCTCCAGGGAAAAGCCCGGTAGAATATGTTTAACGATGATCGACTCTAATTGCAAAAGGTTAAGGCCGAATATACCTTACACGACTGACAGAGAACGTCACTAAACAACGATCATAGACTACACATAAAATAAAAAATCAATACATTTTGATAAAATATAATTTTGCAAGCTAGTAAAACATGAACGCAATAAAGTATGATGCACATGTTTAAAGAAAACTGTACATTTCATCAAAACAGACACTTACCCTATCCTTCACAATAATAGGATATATAAACAAGTATCCATAAAGCCATACTCTTACACGCGCAGGCTAATAAAAAAATCATATTGGTTATGATAGGATTTCCATCGTTATTACATTGAATCATAGTGATAGTAAATGAGGCCATCGGTAAGAGGGTTAGATTTCCACATATATCAATCCTAGCATCATTGCGAGGTTTACATGACTAGCGGTCGTTAAAAATCAGGCACGTGCCAGGAAAATAGTCTGCAATAAATACACAATGATTAAATCTTGCATTCATAATGAAACGAATATCCGTATAGATACTTGTGGTTTTAAAGGGAAAAATATCAAGCTTGGGCTTGTGTGTTTGTGATAAATTGAAGTAGAATTGAATGGGGTCGCAGTTATATATCCATATAAGCAAAACATGAAAATACGAGGAAAGAAATTTCAAAAATCATTATTTTAAACTAATAAATATCAGAAATGTTTGGAGTTACAAAGGTCAAGTGATGTAACATTGAACACGTCATGATAACGCATGCCTTTAAAATGCACATGCGATGCTCAAAACATCAAATGAGTTGTGTTAAAAGCTATATAAATATATATGTTTTTAATAGGGTTGCACCGATACGGCCATCACGCGATACGATACGTATCGATACGAAGAGTGCCCGATACGATGCGATACATAATGTGATATTGAATAAAGTTAATTATACACTACTACTAAGCCAACTGTTTGGGTTTATATTTATTTTAACTGTTAAATATATTAATTAGGTAAGAAACTTAAACAAATGACTAGAAAACATCAACTTACAAGTGACTAGACAAAACACATTATGAGTGTGGCACATCTTTGTAAGGTTAATCAATTAAAATGTAAATATCATGCAAAGTTTGCAAACACTACACAGTACATTGTCTCATTTACTGGTACTAGGCTACTAGCAATCTAGCACATTAACTTATATACATTAGTTTTACTGTCAACAATTCAACATGGCATGTTACTTTATAATAAAAGTCACAACACTTAAAATGCTTCTGTTTTACAAAAGTCTAACACATAATGGCATACCATTGCCATAATTTTATAAGTCATAATGTTAATTAACCAAACACTGTATTATAACTAAACCAAACGTGCTGCGTGATGACAGGAAAGTTCAAAACTTCACAAATTATGCTTTAGGAACACTAGTACGTCCACCATGTCTGAGGCCAGTCTGCTTCGGGTGGCAGTCACAACATCACCGGCTACACTGAAGACCCTCTCGCTTGCAACAGATGTGGCTGGAATATGGAGGGTGTGCTTGTCCAGTCTGCTCAGATTAGGATAGTCATTCTCATGACTCCTCCACCATACCTGAATTATTATTTTTTAGAATATTTTAATCTCACAAGTAAAATGTATAATAGTAATATGTTATTTTGCAGACATTTTGACTGAATTGAGTGAATTTATAACAACACTACAATTTTATAATAATACCTTTACTCATTTATACCCTGATTCACGCAAGTAATCTACAATATACTTCTGTTCATACATACACATATTTATTTGCACAACTTTACCTGGGGGTCAGTGTCCAATGGAGATGCAATCTCAGAGCGGTATTTCTCCACCTCCCGATACAGACATCATGGCAGACAAACTGAATATGTTTTGCAGTTTTCTTTCTCTTTGGTAAGAAAGCTTATCTGAAAATTTAATATTGATGTACATGTATTAAAATTACTATCAATTGCTAGCCACATTTACCTATTGCTAAGTCCACCTTATTGGCATTTTCATCAGTCATGCCTGGTAGTGCTGGAAGGGCAGGTAGGGCAGTAGTTGTACTGGTACTGGGTGTGGCTGCGTCTGGAGATACCTCAGATTTTACCTGTAAACCAAAACTATTTATATAGAAATGTTTATAATTATTTAAAACTTTAATGAAACTTCTTGAAATTACTTTTAGAATGGTAAAAATAACTAGGTTAAGACATACATTCAATTAATTAATTATATGTTGTTTTTTCCTAAGAGTCAGTGACATGCTGGAAAATGCTACAAAAACTTAAAAGAGACTTGCCTGTGTTTTGACAGTTTCTGTTTTAGCAATCAGGTTGGTGTACACCGCCTCTCGTTTCTCACTGCTCAGGTCTGGGAGTGATCGAAATCGTGGGTCTAGTGCTGTGCACATCCACGTGAATTCTTCAACCTCGACTTGTGTGTACCTTTTAGTCATGTCCTGTCGAATGGCACCTTTCATGGCCTTGATGAGATCAGAATCATTCTCTGAGATGACCTTGCTGAAGTGATTTTGTTTTTAAACACCAATACCAGAGAAATTGTAGGGTGTCTTGCATCACACATAATTGTAGTTATGGTCTTCAATGGTCCCAGGACACACATAACCGCCTCAAGATCTGTAATTTCATCTGGACTCAAGGTCACAATGCCTTTCGCATTTTTCCTTAGTTCACTGGAGCTCAGGGTGGCTGTGATTGCTTCATGTTCATCAACATATCTTTGAAGCATGTCATAAGTACTGTTCCATCTTGTGGACACATCCTGGATTAGTTTGAGCTCCTTGTTTTTTTGGTTCAATTTCAGAAGAGCAGTTGCTGTAGTTGATTTGTGAAAGAATGCGACAATTCTTCTTACTTTTGTTAGAAGTGGTTGGAATTCTTGAACTTTGACACTCTTTTGACAAGCCAAATTCACAGTATGGGCGAAACACTTCACATGTGGAGTGAGCATGGCAGCTTTTGCTGCAATGTCCATATTTGCAGCATTGTCAGTCACAACAGCTGTACCTGATGGTCTCTGCAAACCAAACTCGGCTACAACACCGGCAAGGGCCTCACCTACATTAACCCCGGTATGGGATACATCAAGCATTCGTGTTGCAAGGACATGATTATGCTGCTTCCAGTTAGAATCAAGGCCATGTGCAGTTACTGTAAGATAGCTTTGACAGGCACGGGATGTCCAACCATCTGTTGTGATAGCTAAACTTTCACATTCTTTAAGTTCCAGTTCAACATTGGTACGAACTGATGTGTACATCTCTGGTATCACATTCATTGTGAAATATCTCCGAGATGGTAGTTCATATTTTGGGTCCATCACAGACAAAATGTTCTTAAAGTATGCCTTTCCGACTACGGATAATGGCTGTAGGTCACCGGCGATGAACTTTGCCACAGCTTGTGTGATTTCTGTTGACCTTTCCGACTTTTGTGGATAATGTTGTGTTTTTGCATACATTTCAGGAACAGTTTTCTGACTTTTAGTAGGCATGTTGTCTGGTTCATTTTTAACAATGGGCTTAGTGCTTATTTCAGGATTTTGTGGCACATTTGGTTTACTTATTTTTGCATGTTCAGCCTTGTGGTGTCTTTCAAAGTGGAACCACATGTTTTGTGTTCCTCTACAGTTCTTAACCATCTTTCTACATAGCCTACAAACAGCATTTTCCCTGTCTACCGACCGTTTACCATTTCTGTCGTACGCTGGATTTCCAAAATAGTCCCAAATCTTTGAAGTTACTTTAGTTGGTTTAATTAACGCAACAAATGCTTCTTCACCGTCCGCCATGTTGCGACTCACGACGAACATCGATCTGTTTTACGCAAGTTGATTGGTTCCACCGTTTATAGCATCCAATCAGCGAGCGTTTTACTGATCGGCTGTTTCGGTACTGCTAATTATTTATCGAATAATGGGACAGTAAACGTTTTTGCCGAACACGTGTTTTCGTATCGATACGCTCGGCTTGTGTATCGATACGTATCGCCAGCACTCTGTATCGATATTGTATCGATACTGAGCGTATCGGTGCATCCCTATGTTTTAATTGTATTACTTTCAATGTAATATTTAAAGAAATAACAGACGCGAAACCAAATCTGGTTGTAGCATTTACTGTGTGAATCTCGTGTTCCTCTTATGTTAGCTCAACTATTGACGTTTTATTGATAGATAATCAATTAGAAAGATCATTAAACATGATACCCGAGGACTGTTGCTGAAATAGTAGGAAGCAGTTATGCACGTGAAACAATTTGTAACAAAGCTTATTTTTAATACGTCTAAATAAGGTTGAAGTTCGGTTAACAGCATTAGTAGTGGATGGTATTGCCTTCATTTATTTGCCATAAATCTTCTTTTAACATGTATCACACACACACACGCACGCACGCACGCACGCACGCACGCACGCACGCACGCACGCACGCACGCTCGCTCGCTCGCACATACGCACATACGCACACACACACACACACACACACACACACACACACACGCACATACATAGACACACACACACTCCCAATTATTTTGCAAAATTTATGGCCTGAATGCGCTACGGTTAACTCGCCTTAAAGGGTATGGAATCTTCTCGTTCGGTAAATATTTTAGATTAGCGCGACTGCCATCTTGGCGGTCGGAATATCGACAAAACGGCGTCACTTTTATTTACTGGGAACCTCTTTTATTGCTGTAATGATGGAGAACATTTCATTTTTCAGTTTTTACAAAAAACTAAGGAAACTACATGATTCCGCCCATGATTGGAACTCGTATCATTGTTCAGACATCTTGAACTGGTTTGAGGCCCCATCAATGTTTTTTTTTTATTTTCCGTATAATACTTGCACTTATTGATAATGATATGTTGATATGTATATAATCTTTGTCGTTTGCTTTGTAAAGATTAGTGTCTCGTTGATTGTTTACTAGTCATTGTCATTGTGAATTTAAACACTTCAAGTTGATACTTGAACTTTGTATTGATGGGCTCTAACCTGTGGTTGACATTGTTTCCACATGTCTACGGAAATTTGATCTCTGCGTTTCAGTGGCTGCACGTTTGTTTCCGTATTTCATTGTTTAAACAATTTATTACGCAGAATTATCTGACCACATATTGGAGTATTTTTAAGTATTCAGTAGTTAAAAATGAGTAAATTTCAAGGGATAAATGTAACTTTTAGTGCTTAACCTTATTCAGTTCCTATTAATCAGATTTCATTAGTCATTTGTATATTATATTATGACTTGCTAGCTAACCACATTTCGTTCGACTTTATATCCTCGTTTGCATCGTTATATTTCTGTCATTGGTCATTGCAAGGTTTTGTTTATTGACATTAGATCTATCATCATTATTTAAGTCATTAGCAACCTGAACCTTAATAGTATGTAGTGCTAAATTGAATATCCGGCGCATTCAGAGGACCACCAATCTCAACGATACTCGAACGTGCTTGTCTTTACATAATACCACAAGAAATAAGTTGATATATCGCATCAATGTCGCTAAAAATATAATGCATGTTTACTGTAGTATATAACAAGCACTTATGTATATAACGAGAAGTAATACGGTATAGGAGTACAATTTGTTTGTAATTAGTCTGGTCTCTCTCGTTATATATATGTATATAAAAATATAGCGTCTAAAATTATGAAACGAGGCCGCAAAATCATGTGCAATGTATGTACTATTAAACAGTTTTGGTGAACCTAGCATATAAAGATGCAAATATTTTAATATCGGTATTAACACTTCATTTACAAAATACTACAAACTTTAATACTTGAGATCAATGCATCGCATTATCAAGTTCTTTCTTTTGTATGATATCCGCCAATTTATTCTGCGTAAGTAAATATGTATAGTTCTGTATCTTATACAAAGACACGTGTAATTTATTGTTATTAAAAATTGAAAAGAACAATTATCAAAAATACTAATTGATCATCCAATATTTAATTAATGATATATATATAACATAAATAAATATTTTAAAGATACTTATTAACGCTTTAATATCCTCTATGCAATCAAAAGAAGTTTATTGTAATCACCTGAATAGCAACGCCTCGTACATGAACACACTGAAAAGGAATATCATGAGAGTCGCCAGCAGTCGGTCATTTAACAACTAGTCACATCGTACAGAACATTCCATTAACCCTACTGTATCTTCTGTATGGAAGTCTAGCGACACAAATATATATAGGAGGGTTAAGAGATCCTACTTAATAGGATGTATGTGGCAAATAGAGGATTGCAAGATTCATCAATACTTAAAGTCCCTAGCGATTGCAAATTGAAATTTTTATATAAAAAAAAAATCTCTCTCTCTCTCTATACCGGCCACGGCAATCATGATTAATTAGTGTGTATGTAAGCTTAATTATACTCGCACTCGGGCCTGACCAATTCGGCGAGTGCTCCGATAGCATTGTCATTAATTGTTGTTTTTTTTGGAGTAGAGTGCAAAGACATTATGTAGGCCTGGTTAGAGATTCCGGGGTTCTTAAACGTGCACTTGGGACCCCCATTACACGTCCCTCCAAGAAGATTAGTATTTTAGTGGTGCGGCTGGGAATCGAACCTGCGACCTCTGGATTGACAGTCAATAGTGTGACCATTAGACAACGGATACGCCATGACTAACTTACTTAAACCTCCCGACTTTAAGACTACCGCGAACATTCGGGACCTCCTGGACATATTCTTAGACGTGGATTGAAGCAGTTAATGTAAGATAAACATTACCTGCATGTAAAGCTGCAGTCATCAGAGTTAACCGAGGCGGATCATTGTTTATCGCTTACTAGAAAGAAGACATTTAATAAATGAATATAATGATATTAAATGAATATTAGAATATGACGTTTTGTTCGACGCGCTCGGTAAATAAACACGTCTCCTTTGTAAACATTATGTGGACTCGACGGATATAACGTCCTATCACTAAGTCCTGTTTTGTTTAAGTAAGTAGGGAATGTGACAGTATATTAAATGATATATATTCATAAACAAGTGTGTCATAGGATTATAAAAATCCTCTTGGATCGTTTCACATAACACACTACGGAACAAATTTCCATATCAAATTGTCAAAATTGAGTTTTTATACATGCTATTGTATGCCGGCAAATAACACAACGTTATGGACGAACTAAAATCAAAACAACACACTAATAGCAAAGCCGTTGTAAAAATTATTGTATAATATGAACTTTATTTTCATTTCAAGCACTGATAGAAAAACACACTGATAGCAGATATTTGTATTCCTCCAAACAGAGAGAAAATGCGTATCTGAGAAAAGTATGTTTACACAATTGATATTTTATTGTGTTTTAAAACGAATCAAAAGCCTGTTTAAACAAAGAATTTCATTCAATACTATTAATAAGCATCTCATTTTAATCTTACTCTGAGCTTATACTATGTGCTTCGTAATGTCTTGAGATAAAGCACGATGTGTCGATATCTTTGTGCATATTGTGGGAACAGTCGGATTAATTAAATAGCTTTGCATACTCAGAAGTAAATTTAAACTCATTATTAATGGTATTGTTTTTAAAATCTGTAACATATATAAACAATGTACAACCAGAATTTACTTTACCTTAGATATAACACAATACATTGACATGACCATTTATCTACATGCAATTAAATTCAACGCCATGTTTGTTATTGTACAGTAGCTGTTGATTATGTGAACAGACGTAGTTTCTTACGGTTATGTATACACAGGCACTTTTATCTGTGTAACAATTAAATTCTGAATTTAAATGTAATTTCATAAACAAGCTGGTTCTGTTTGTTTTCTCTTTTATCTTAACATTACATAGCTATTCACATCAAATAAATTATGGAAATGATGCCTAATTGATGAATACATGTTTTAACCCCTGAAGTACACGGATGGCTGTATGTACACAAACTTTCATTATATTAGTTACATGAACATTTCAAATTAGCTACGTGCATTGTGTTCGCCTTCGATTCGGACGATTAAGCTATTTACAGCTAGACATACAAATACTTATTGTGTGAAATTAGTTCAATTTTTGTAAGACTAATAAGGCTATCAATGACTTTCAGGGCGTTCTACGTAGTCAGAATTGTTAAAACAAATGCTCGTAAAATTTATTTGAAAGTGAGTAAAGGTGAGTGTCTTACTTTGTCCGTCGCTGGTCGTATTTTCCATCGAAAAGGCATAGGTGGTATCAGATACCATATTTACTTCATATGATTAATGAGGTTCCGGAATTATTGCATAAATGACTAAGCATTATCGGACATGCAGCAAAATTGTTGCCGTGTTATCACAAACTTTTTCCCGGAAATGCTCTATTTTTTTTAAAAAATAATGCAAATATCATACATCAAAATACATGTATGTTCAAAACAATGTCTCAAACACTTTATGTTAGTGCACAGTGTATGATTTGAACTTGCCATTCGGTTCAAACAGAACTCATGGCACAATATATTGTTTAAGATTATTGACATCAAGGAATATAATTGTGTGTGCTAATGGATTCCAGAGTCCTGATTCTTCAAATGGTACTAACACATATAGGCAGCAGCCACGTTTTTGCACTGGAATAAATTTGGGAACAAAAGCTCAGGTTTTTAAAAAAATGCACCCGAACATATTAACATTAACCTTACTTTCATCATTAATCATATCAAGGAAGCAAAGTTTGAAACAGGCGCATAGCTATGAGGATTTTGTACAGCACACAATATTATCATTTTGCAATCTATTGAACCTTATATTCATTTCTTTTCTAGTTGAAGCTGCGTTGTGTTACGGGAGTGTGATCTGCATTACTGCCATATATGGCTTCTACGAGAAATACTTGATGACATTTGTTTGCAACACAGTACTTGTCATATTCTTGTTTGTTATTGATAGAATATCTTCGTTTGAGATCTTGCAATAGGAAAGGCAATCACGATGTGGATCAGACCTTACTTGTTTTGTATTTGTATTTTTCAAAAAAGCTAGCACCGACAGACATATTACATGTATTTTAGGTATTTTTATCAACACACAAACCCTTTATATAGCAATATATTTAGAGTGGAAGCATGAATTTATGTTATTATAAGTGTGTGTGTGTGTGTGTGTGTGCATACCGCCCATAAAAAAATGTCCGTTCAATTTTCTAAGACCATACCTTCTGTAGTGATGTCTATATGAAGACGATACTCAATAATTTATTTGATATTTTGCTTCTAACTTTATTTTTGTATCTCTGTACTCCATATGGTAAAAGAGAGCATAATGTTTCTTATTTCTATAATTATTTCTCCCTTTTGACAATTTGAGAACTACTGTTTTAGAATAATTCTTCCTCAAATTATTTTCCTTCAACATATTTTTGTTCGGATCAGAACTCGGGATCTGCTCAAAAGACACGAATGTAAACATAAATAGATAGCATTATGAAGTTGTGCACGAGTTTAACATATAACTCCTGTAAAATAATCACATCTGGTAATTTGATAGTTCGTATTTTATCGATAAGCCCTATTTGGAAACGTAACGTAATGGATTTCCTTCCAAATGTGTTTTCTTTCAACTATGACATACAATTTAATGTAGTGTGAAAACAAGGCATTCAGTGTTATAACTTGAAATAGGAATAAACCTTGGTAATGGGAAGATGTATGTACCGTGTTTGGGCTTTAAGTGTCAGTTCATCTATGAACTGAGATAATAATCTTGGAATTGCATTTGGATGTCATATATATTAAAACAATAAAACTTGTTTTCGTTTCATATTATGTCCAGGGATAACTAGAAACCATGATTGATAACAACTTGTAATCCAGCTTGCACAAGATACATCTCTTAGATACATTGGTGTCAAGTGAAAAATGTGACAAGCCACTCCTTTTTTCGTTGAAACGCATTAGTATCGCTATTTGTAATGGATTTAGATCATAGACTCTAGTGAACACAAATATGTTCAGTATCTGGCAGTTGCTGTTTTGTGTTTGTTGTACATAAGCTCAATTTCAATGACATGTCAACATGTTGTTGCCACCATAACATAGGTGAACACCAACAGTTTTCTAAGACGTTTCTCGCGAAGTATTTGTCTTTTACTTCAAATTACTGCCCGTAATGCCTCTGACAACTACGCACAGGCTAGTGCTTTAGATTATGCATGCATGATAAATTCGACCCTCGGTCATAATGCGTTGCCGGAAACTGATACAACGGTTTCGGGACGTGCTCTCGTGTAAGATAGTTTGATTCGACCGGCATACACTTCAAAAATACGTATAGGTTTACCAATTACCAACGCTGCTCGGTGCATTCCGAAATTGAGATGGTTGTGTTGGGGTTTTAGGAATAGACAGTTTTCTTATGTAAGTCGTAACTTAACATTTTGTATAGCTATGGATCCCGGGCTAGGAAAAAGATGACTAAGGGTGCATAAGTTTAGAGCATTCTAGCTTAACCAAAATTTTAAGTTCTGTTCTAACATGAAAGGACAAGAAATATTGTCCTGAAAGACGTTCTAGTCTGATGAAAATCGTTTTATTTCTGGAATATATATTTACAATATGATACAAAAAAGAATATAAAACAGAATCATTGCAATGTCATATCATTACAGTTCACATAAAAAAGGAGAAGAAGTTTTAAGCAACGAGTTTGTTTTGTCAACACTCCAGTGTTCTACAATAACAATAGCCATCACCATAAAATTGTTTAATACTACAACTGGACAACTGCTTCGGAGACAAATAATTAACATAAAATACCGACCCGTTGATATATGGTATGCCTCATTGTTCGTAAAAAAGGCAG
This sequence comes from Mya arenaria, assembly GCF_026914265.1. Lineage (NCBI taxonomy): Eukaryota > Metazoa > Mollusca > Bivalvia > Myida > Myidae > Mya > Mya arenaria. The sequence continues at coordinate 59,801,834 of NC_069126.1, forward strand.
ATATGGTATTGTTATTCAACGGTTTTCATCTAATCGAACAAAACAGTTTGTGTTGACAAATAACTTCGCTTCAGGATTTTTTTTTATAAAATCACACTCTCATACCGACCATTTTCATGTTCTATGAAAGACATCTACGTTACATTTCCCCCTTCTGCGTGTGTTTCCCCATGACATTTTCTGGATTGTTTGGCTATGAAAAGTTACTCGTTATCTATGTCGTTGTCGGAATTGTTTCGGTTATCTTATCATACAATATAAATTGTAATAGCTCTATAGTTAGTTACGACAACTTCATGTGTTGAATTAATTTATGTTTTCCAAAGAATGAAAAAACTTGCCCTTCATTTACTTAAGATTTAACCAATAAATCACATGTAAGTAACTATCACCTCCTTCTGCGTGTGTTTCCCCCATGACACTTTCTGGATTGTTTGGCTATGAAAAGTTACTCGTTATCTATGCCGTTGTCGGAATTGTTTCGGTACATATATAAAATGTAATAACTCTATAGTTAGTAACGATACTTTCATGTGTTGAATTTATTTATGCTTTTTGAGGAATAAAAAAACTTTTCCGTCATTTACTTTGGATTTAACGTATAAATCACATGTAAGTAACCTTCACCTCCTTCTGAGTTTGATTCCCCCTCGATTGTTTGACTCTGAGAAGTAACGTGTCATTTCAGTCATCTGTGTTCCTGTTGGGATTCTTTGGCTTATATTAGAGTACGGGTTACTACTTTCGATCAGGCATTGCCTATTTTCAGTCGCACTTGTTGTCAGATTAGTTCCCGCCTGTACTGAAGACGAGTTGTTTTCGTCAATCTCATCATATATTCCTGGAGACAATGTTGCGTCTAACTACAATGACAAACGTACCATCAAATTAAATAACTATACACACTCTACTGCGCTGGTGAACTATTGAACATGTGGTTTATAAACACACATAACATGCAATATATGAGAAATGCTTAAACATTATTTGTTACTTATTTTACTTAATTAAAACTTATGAGTAAGCATCTTAAATCCGAATTGAAACCAAACGCGTTCAATAAAGTGAAAATTGTATATATTGTTATAGGACACGATCTCCTTTGTCAGTCTTTAGATAAAGTATCGATTAAATTAACACACTACATTGACAGTCACGGTAGTTCTATCACGCAATGAGTCTTACATTGGCATTAACGGATGCTCTTAATGACCTCAATAACACATATTAGTTTTATTCTCCAAAGGAGGTAAGTTTGTATACAACTAATATCTGTTTTCACTAAATAACAATATCGTCATTTCTCTACAAGACAATATTAATAGCATAGTAACCACACCTCATGAGGCCTATTTGAAGATGGGACTGCAATGTCTTGGTACGTATGGTGGCCATCTTGACGAATATTAACACCCTCGTACACTGCAAATATGAGTGAGTATTAAAGATAAGCATACTTAAACATAAACATACTTTTAGCCACTTTTATAATTTAAAAAGTATGGAACTTTTCTTTGCTAATTTTAAAAGTCTTAGCTCATTATCGCTATGTATGTAAATATATGTTTTCCCACTTTCGAACTATAATTTACCAAGAGATAATCTTAAAGCAAAGTGTTGCTTTTTGTGAATGCCTTTGAAAAAGACTCAAGTTTATGTATCAATTAGTATCGAAAAGGTATATTAGACAGAGCATTCATGTATGCCTTGCAAACATACTTAATTTAAAATTTGTTTGGATATTAACGTATTTGTAATAAGTTAAGTTCATGCTACTTTCTTTATCTCGATTGTAATGTTAGCTTATAGAATAACATTCAAGTTCATGTTTTGGTAGAAACCAGTACTGGTCTTCATTTTTAGAAGCCATCGAAAGTTAACCCAAGTGGGAATCGGACTTACAACATCCTGGTAGTGAGACGGACACCTATACATCAATACCACTCTAATGTTTTTTGATAAAATGTTTTGCACTTCCGCAATAGCCACTTCAAAGCAATTCAATTCAAGAAAAACACATCAAGTTAAATTCAATGCCGAATTTAAATTATAGCAGTTGCGTCAAAGCATAGTTCACATGAATGTGTCGAATGAAATGAATGCTTTTTGACTTTCGAATACATTAAAAGCATTTTCCAGATAGGACCATCTTGCATGAAGGATTTATAACACAAAACATTCATTCTTTTCACAAGAACATTGTTCTCTTTTATAACCGAGATCACAACTTCAGTTAATAAAATACATACTTTTACATGCAGATTTTGAAGCTTTCCTTCCTACGCAAGAGCTTAAGAGGCAACTTAATAATAATGAAGATAATAAAAAGAGGCATACATGTATTGCATCGACACCAGCGCTTACGAAAGACGCACAAAACCAGGACAATAATTCCTAGAGTGACAACGGCTATTCCAGATAGTAGTATCCATAAAAAACTTCCTCTTCCGCTTTGTCTCGGTTCTGTAAAGCAAATGAATAAAATGCATATTGAATATAATGTTTGTTTCAAGATTATAAATAATACAGATGTTGTTCTGGATTCATTTATATTTCGAGTGCAAAACCTATAATGTGTCGTCAGAAAATCACTAAAACAATTATCATTTCCACACAAGTATCTAAATAAATACTGTTTCTAAATCTGACGTCATCAGTAAAAGAGAGTTGATTAGTAAATAGAGGAATAACTAATACTTTTATTTTTGGTGCGTTGTACTTTAAACGTTTAAAAGTACACATTCAAGGTCAGATACCAACTATTTAACAAATAACCTGTTTACAGGACCATTTTCATAAAAACGCACTCTTAACAGGAGACACGACACATTTAACAAATAATTTACCTTCTTTATAGTTATGCTCATGAACAACTACAATTGACCCTTCGTCACTGCCATGTTCGTTCTTTGCATTACACGAATACACCTGTTCAGCGTCAGATGTAGTCATTTCATAAGTGCATGTTGATGCATTCGAACACGTCTTTGTTTGTGATGATTTTAAATAAGATGTTTCCACCATCGTCCAAGTGATATTTCCAACAGGATGGGCATTTGCAACACATGTGAGTGTTATAGTAGTAAGTGGTGGAACAGGTAAAACGAGGTTTGAATACACAACCACTTTAGGCTTTTCTGTACAAATTTAGTTAAAGAGTATAGGTACTTGTTTTATTGAAAATAACGCACATTACTAAAACAGCTATACAATCGATTCGATGGGATTACTCTTCAACGGCTAAAAAAGAAATGTCATTAGCGTAAATTTCTCACTAATTGACATTTCCAACTACAATTACTTTAGAATTCATTAAACGGGGTTTATGCTTAAACTTTTGGCTACTGAGCTTGTTTCTGTAGGTTTTTACATACATATTCATTTCAAATAAATAAATACGTCCCCTTAAACCTTAGGGACCTGGCATTGGAGCATACCACAGGATATTAGAAATCGAAATATTTATTAACACACATGAAATTACATATTTTATGCATTAATTTCTTTTTATTTTCGCACTTACTTTCAAATATGACCGTTGTTGCGTTTACAAGAGCATTCCGGACGTATTGACATTCAGTACTACATCTTATTTGTTTTCCATAATCTTCAGGAATAACGTTAAAACTAATTTTTGACGTTGTAGCTTGCTTAAAGGTATTATTTGCAATTGAAGTGTACTTAAAATGTTCAATTGTTGATTCCCATTTAATATTGCATGCTGAATCAACGAACATCAATGAACAACTTGCAATTATAAGTTTTGAAAGTTTCCGTTGTTCTTGAACATGAATGATAAGTAATGGGGGACCTGCAATAAACAAACCAAAAACTGTAATCATTATATAAGTATCTATCAAAACAACATGGACACTACTACATTCAGAATGTTTGTAATAGAAATGACTTAACATACATGTATAAATGTAACAAATCAATACATTTTGAAAGACTTATATTATCAAATAAGCAACGTCATTCAACGAATACCATCACTGGTTCCGGTTTGATTGAAACTGCTTATTGCTGAAATGTTACTGTATAACGCTAACAAAAAATAATATTTTATAAAACATCTTTCACATTTTCTATACGCCTTTAATACATTTTGAACAAGCATTATGCAGTTTAAGAAATTGAAAATCCCACCTCGGTCATATTATTATTATATGTGTAGGATAACATCTAATTTGAAGTAAACATGTGTTGTTTTTTTCGGTCACAAATAAATACAGTATATACGACGACTGTTAGCCATAGATGTTTATAGAACCATTAGAAACAACAGAACAATATATATATATATATATATATATACATGTGTACACATATGCAGAGACGTACGCAAATGCAAGCTTAAATTATGACTAGTTATAACTATTATAATAATGAAAAAATAAATTATTTTAAAACTTACATGTGTAACTTATATATACACTGTTTGACATTGTCTCGTGATATAATCCATTCACTTCCGGAAGCTGTTGACATGACATGTTCCTGTTTCCATACGCTCTCTTAAACGAATGCAGTGTGGATACAGATGTGTATAATCCGGTTGAGTCGTTAAGCGTTGTTGATACTTTGGTATTGGTATCAATTTCAGTATCTTCGACAATAAATCTCAGTAATGGTGGCGGCCTTGCGTTCGATGAAGTGCAAGTTATATTTACAGTTTCTCCCTCCAAAAGCACTTCCTCAGCCCACAAATGCGGAGGACCATTAGGATAGACTTGATAATATAAATTTAAAAACGAAAAATAGGTAAGAATTAACAAAGCACCTAACAGTTAGAAGAACTAGTTCGACAAGTTTTAACAAAATTATAAAGCGAGACATTGGGCTTATGTAGACATTTTGACATCTTTTCCGGTAATGAACAAGGACACGTCTTCTGCCATGACATTGACAATGACACTGCCTTCATGCAATGTCTGTTTTACTGTAACAGAGATGGCATTGTAGCCGAGTCATTTGCCATTTGATTCAGATGATAAACGAAAACGTTCGTTTGATTTTGATTCCGTTCTGTATTTTTGTCATGGTAGCTGCTTATAAAAGCGAAAAGTTGTAAAGAAGAACGTAAAACTTGAAAATATGTAGGCAAGTTTGATGATATTAATGACGAACGTCACAAAGCTCATTTAATGATTGATTGACATCTTAAGTAAAGTTCGTCACCTTAGTGCAAGAACTCAATATCTGCTACATTTTCTATATGCAGTAAATGATTTATTGCACTAAGGTGACCAGTTCTTGTAATGGCATAAACATGTTAATCTAAATATTTACTCTTTTGACTTATTTTAAGGTTATTTAGGTAATTGAATATCAATTAATAATCCAAACCACTAGTAAAGTGTCAACGACCAGAACATAAGATAAAGTGCCACGAGTCTGGACGGTATCTATATGGATCAAATTTTTCAATTATAAATCCTTCAATTATATATGCTGATATTTTGTCAACTCACTATATAATAGATCCCGCTATTCGCATGTTTGGAGTTTAAAGCATTCAATGGAGTCCTTCTTTATTAATAATGTTATCATACTGTTACATAGCGTATGCACTTTCAAAACGTTTTTAATAAGATTTTATTGTCAAACATGGATTAATTAAAACTTCACTGATATTTACTTATTGTGATATAAAGTCTTCAAGAAGCTTAAGTTCCACAGAAATACCACCACCGTAACCATTCAACATGTCAAATATTGGTGCAGCATGTATACTATAAAACTTATCTTTTTAATTTACTGTATTAACAACCTGTCTCAAAGTAATAGTTCGTAGACTTAATTTTTTCCAGTTTACACCTAATGGAGTAAAATAATATGTACATGTCATTAAGAAGCAATTAATAAGTTACATGTTTAACATAACAATTGCCATATTTTGCAGAATGGGTGAAAATGTATACTTATAGGTATCCTCTTTGAATTGCGTTTCATGATAAAAGAATGTGCATATTACGAACATGCAGTGTGTTTTAAACATCTTGATGAATAATTTTTGATCAGCAATACTATATCACTTTTAACGCACTTATCAGAGTTGATCCACACTAAAGCCGAACAAATTGCAAGGCCGTTAACTTTAAGTTTTAACATATTTATAAATTTTAAAGAAATATAGGGTTTGGAATATAGATTGCATATGTCTTAAGGCCAAGAAAACCTTAAACTGATTTGTAGGCTCAAATCATTTTACAAGCATTAAATACAAACTAATTTACCGACTACATATATTGAAGCTTCCACTGACATGTTCCGGTGTATTCCAAAGACTGTACAAACAACATTAAGTTGATGGAACGCATCTGCTGGTTTGCCATATGAGTTCACACCAAATCGATTCCTTGACAATTTGATTGAATCATACTGATTTAGTCCTATTTCAAACTTAACATTGGTGGCGCTATACTCGTTATCAGTTTCATCCGTTTCGCAGTATACTTTTGCAAGTGTTTGTTCTGTCTTCAAAACGATGCACTCTTCGCATGTAGACATTCTGGATAAAGGACCAATTATCGGCTTATCTGAAGATATCATGAACACACTAGACATAACATTTTAAAACCAGAAATTATAGTAAAATGGACTAATTCAATTTTGAATAAGACTTTCTAACCTTTAATCGACACATTGACACTATTAGAGTACTTTCCGGAAATTCCATTCTGACACTGAATCCAATACAGTCCACTGTCATGTTTCTTAACGTTGAACAAAGTAAATATAAACTCGTGTCCCTCCTGGTCAAGCTCTAAAACACCTTTCGCTTGTTCAATGGACGTATGGTTCTCATTATTGCCATTGATTAGTTTTACAGCATACTTGCTTGCATTTTTCTCTTTTGCAACTAGTGGTGACGGGAAATATCCAAGACTCAAACTGTCTCCGGCAAAAAAGGGTCCCTCCGAAAGAAAGTACAGTTCTCCACAGCCGTTTGCATATGTGTAAACTAAAACATTTACGAAATACAATGCGATAAGCCCTTTTTATATTTTCTAAAGTTAAGGACAAATATTGCAATATTAGAAATAAAAAGAACAGCTTAAATCAAGCTAACCTTTTAAATTCAATTCGAGTAATGGCGATAGTCCTTGATAGCCAACTGATGTGAATACAAAGGTACCATTGAAACTCCAATCTACGTCAGCTATTGTAAATAAGATAGAATTTCCCTGATGCTGAACACGTAAATCATCTTCTTCAATTTCTTGTGCATGTGATCCATTCTTTTTTAAATAGTACCACCTGACATGGCCTTTAAAAAACGGTAAAAACGGTGTGAACTCAAACGTCACGTTTCTCCCAACAAAAGTTGGTTGTAATAATCTTAGCACTCCGTAATCGTTTTCAACAGTGATTGCAGGAGTACCTCAAATAAGGCAAAATAAAATAATAGTCAATATTTTATATTGCCTACAACTTACGCTACAAGATAAGCGTATTGACATTCTTTCAACAGTGATTGGAGGATGACATTAAATAAGACCGGAATTTAAAATATACGAGATCGAGTTAAGATGTACATGTTGAGGCATCACAGACGCTACACGACTGACAGAGAACGTCACTAAACAACGAAAATAGACTACTCATGAAACAAAAACGCTTTGATCAATACAATTTGATAAAATATAAGTATTTTGCAAGTTAGTACAAACATAATCGCAATAAGTATAATGCACTATTTTAAAGAAAACTGTAACATCAAAACAAACGCTTACCAAATCCCTCGCAATTATGAGATATACAAACAAGTATCCATAACGCCACACATTTACACGCGCAAGCTAATAAGAAAATCATATTGGTGATGCAAGAATTTCCCTTGTCATTTTATTGAATCATTGTAAACAAAGCCACAGTAAAGAGGGTTAGATTTCCACATATATAAATCATTACATTTATACGATGGTTTACATGACTTCCGGTTATTACAATCAGGCACGTGCAAGGAAGATATTTTACAATGAATACACAATGTTTTAATTGTGCATTCACAATGAAATGAATAACCATATAGATACTTGTGGTTTTAAGAAAAAAGAATAATTCTCATGTTTGGGCTGGTGTGTTTGTGGCTAATTGAAGTGGGACGCACTGAAATAATTATACATAAAAACAGAACATGAACATTCAAGGACACAAATCTGTTAATAGAAGTGTATAAACTTTCAATGAAATATTAAAAGAAATAACAGTCGTGAACCCTCAATTGCTTGTAGACTGTACTGTATAAATGTCGAGCAACTCTTAAGTAAGACCAATAATGAATTTGCTGATGTTAAACCAGAGATAAACATTGAGAACGACAATTAAAAAAATATTAAACAATATATCTAGGGACAAGGCTGATACTGAATTAGTATCAAGAGATTGGGCTAGTAAAACAATTCTTATTTAAGCTTATTAAAATACATCTGCACTTGAATATAACATACAATTCAAAGCATTTTTTTTTTGGTATTTGTTAATACAAAACCTTAAGTTACACGCCTCGGTTTGTCAATCACATATGCCGTTCGATGACTAACTGACTTAACTCCAAAGAGCACATAATCGTAAAATATCACAGGAAGAGCTTTATCAATTGAATGGTTTCTAATCTACCGACTCAAAAACAACTTATCAAAGTGTCTTAACACGTAAAAAACTCGAATTATTTTGGAATTGATTCATTGTTGCATATCAATAATCTAAATGCATGTACAACTAAACCCTGGTTCAACATATTGCAAGATAGTATGATAGTTAGGACTTTTGAATTACTTCTGTTGATTCTGGGGTCAAAGGCCAAATGATATAATACTTATTCATGCATTTTTAAGTTTTCATAGAATTAACAAATATTTGTTTCATTAGCTTAAAGTTCCGTAAAGAGCATCAGTAGTGGATTGCTTTACATTTATGAAAAGTGGTTGATTGGTATGTTATGTGCTTGTTGTTTAAGCAATAAATGTGAAGAGCTCAGATGTGATTGTACATAAAATAAATGCTACAATTTCAGAAAACCTCACTCGATCTTCCGAATCCGTTCAATAACCATTTCATAAAATAATGCTAAAATCTGAAAATTCCAGTAGTTGGTTAGAAGCAAATCGTAGACATAAATGTGTTTCATTTAGTTCCTAAGGTATGGGTAAGTTAACCATATGTGTTGGTTTGATTGAAACATTTGTTTTATCACAAAATGGTTCAAATGACAAGACAGTAGTAAAGTGTCTCTTCAATTGTCTACTAGGCTTTTGTCATTGTGTTTTTAAAACAACTTGAAGATGAAACTTGAACTTTCGATTGTTTGGCTTGGGCATGCGGTTTCCATTGTTACCATTTGTCTATTGAACTCTTATGGCAGCGGCTTAACTTTTTCAGGGTTTCATTGTTAACGCATTTGAAATATGACAAATAACAATCACATCGTAATGATTTATCAATGCATCGGAATTCATTGCGAGTCAGACCTACTTTGAGATGTGCAATTGCCGAACTGCCTTGTTACCAGTATGTTTAAAAACATAATGTTTAAATATAAAAATGCTTCAGATGCTGCTGCTACTACTGGTGCTTATAATACTACAACTTCTAACTACTACTACTAACTACTACTACTACTACTACTACTACAACTACTACTACTACTACTACTACTACTACTACTACTACTACTACTACTACTACTACTACTACTACTACTACTACTACTACTACTACTACTACTACTACTACTACTTCTACTACTACTACTACTACTACTACTACTACTACTACTACTACTACTACTACTACTACCACTACTATCACTACTACTACTACTCTTACTACTACTACCATTACTACTACTACTATTACCATTACTACTACTACTACTACTTCTCTACTACAACTACTACTACTACTACTACTACTACTACTACTACTACTACTACTACTACTGCTACTACTGCTGCTGCTGCTGCTGCTGCTGCTGCTACTGCTACTGCTACTGCTACTGCTGCTGCTGCTGCTGCTGCTGCTGCTGCTGCTGCTGCTACTACTACTACTACTACTACTACTACTACTACTACTACTACTACTACTATTACCACTACTACTACTGCTATTACAACTACTACTACTACTACTACGACTACTTCTACTATTACTACTACTACTACTACTACTACTACTACTACTACTACTACTACTACTACTACTACTACTACTACTACTACTACTACTACTACTACTACTACTATTACTACTACTACTACTACAACTACTACTACTACTACTTCTACTACTACTACTACTACTATACCAATACATTTTGTGTAATGCTTTTGTTAGACTCCTTCATACTTGGTTACCTTACTAGGATACAAGTATTAATGTCATCTGGGCCAGATGCTTTGGTTATCTAGTTATGGTTTGCAAATTCCACTTAATAAGAAACATAATAACTGGTTAACTAGATAAGATTCGTGTTAGCAGTTATCTATACATATATTTATACAACTGGTTATCTACTTATAATTTGCGAATTTCACTTAGCAAGTGGTACTACTACTGCTACTGCTGCTTCTGCTGCTACTGCTGCTGCTACTACTACTACTTCTACTACTACTACTACTACTACTACTACTACTACTACTACTACTACTACTACTACTACTACTACTACTACTACTACTACTACTACTACTACTACTTCTACTACTACTACTACCACTACCACTACTACTACTACTACTACTACTACTACTACTACTGCTACTACTACTACTACTACTACTCCTACTACTACTACTACTACTACTACTACTACTACTACTACTACTACTACTACTACTACTACTACTACTACTACTACTACTACTACTCTTACTACTACTACTACTACTACTACTACTACCACCACTACTACTACTACTACTACTACTACTACTACTACTACTACTACTACTACTACTACTACTACTACTACTACTACTACTACTACTACTACTACTACTACTACTACTACTACTACTACTTCTTCTTCTACCACTACTACTACAATTAAATTAAAATTCCTTCGTTAGTTGTGTTATATAAAACGAGATTCGTTCATGATGTTCGTCAAACTGTAGTTTATGATATGTAAAGCTAATCAATCATGTATTCAAAATAATCACGGTAATGGCCGACTGAAACACATTTCTCTCTGTGCTTTGTATAGTAGTTGGTAGGTGAAGATTTACGATCAATGTTTTTTCCCGTTCAGATGATATTGCTTATAGAGTTTGAATTTCAGAATCAAATAATCGGAGAATGATATGTATGATTGCAAAGATGCATTTGTTACGCGTGTTGTACTATATGGTTAAACAAAATTAAATAAGAAAAATGAGCAAACGTAAATGTAACGAAACACGTACAAAACCTATAACACAAAATGCATAAGTCGCATGTAAACTGTTTTTTAAAAATCTTTGACGATTCAAGTTATTTCGCCATTTGTTTCAGGTTTTGTTGTCAACGATGTCATGGACGTGAGTGTATCTACAAATGAAAAACATTCCAGCTACAAAGTACGTAGGTGGCATCCACGCTGTTCGAGTATGATTTATCCTTGGCAGTAATTGGATTAATCGTTATGTCAGGCAAAATGAATAGCTTTTTCACAGTTGGTTATGATTGTGTATGATAGCACATTTGTTATGAAACTGCTTTGTCTATTGGGATTATTGCTTAATTGGCCTTTCAATACGAAATGTATTAAACGAGTATTCGAACATTGTTACAAGCGAGCCTTTCTGAGTAAAAAATGAATTTCGTATTGAAAGACTACGAATGTCATATTCATCTATTTATATTATAAAAAAACTAATTTGATGATTTACAGCGCTAAAAACAAGAAATGGCTCTGTAAAGCGGGCACATATTCAACTACATTTATTGTAAGCTTCATGTCAAAAGCACGAGTTATTTATAAACATATACGATGACGCTAACTTATGATGGCAACGTCATCTATAATAAAAACAGTTTTTGATGTACACGTGCGCTGACCAAATGTGTTCATACACCGATGATTCGCAATTCTATAATATTAAATGTTTATAATTACACCATAGGAAAATTCGACAACGTTGACATTTATCGCTTCCAAGACAATTGAACGTATTATAAACTCGACTGTTTAAAAACGGTAGTGTCAATGACCTCATTTGTTTCATCGACGTCTCATATATTTTACCACGATAAAACGTCATATGACCAACCGAAGGCAATAATAGGTATTCCGAAGATGTCACGTTCAGGGAAATATAAATGCAATTAAAAGGAGCGAAATGGAAGTGTAAATGTTAAACTATGAATCGTGTAACATGGCATTTTTTAATTGGCCTTTCTGTATGTACTTTGCAGCAATCCAATATATTAAATGTTTATATTGAATAATACCGGACATGAACTTGCTCGTTTCAATTTGACAGGTAATGAAACACACGGTTATAATTGTGTAAGGGATAAGGTTTGTACTCTGAACTTGATCAAGGTTTATAATGGTTATATCAGAATCTCGCAATAAGTAACGACCCTAATCGCACTGGTTTTGAAACTCAATGAAAATGATTGTATTAACACATTTAAAGATTGATGCCATTTTATTGTAAATTTAATCATATTGACTATAGCTTTCGTTAAAATATAGCAATAAAATCGCGCAACCATATATTTGTTTGTTCACATTACATTTTAATATTGTTTAGATTTAACATAAACTTCAACCATCGTTTGGGCAAAATGCTTTTAATTAATGCAGTCTTATCATTTGATAAATGGCAGTCAATAGAAAAACTATTTTTGATCATTATTCTATTCATGAAAAATCTACTAGAAGACCTTGACGTTTTGAGTTAAAAAAAGAAAACCTTGAATTATATGAACAATGCTGAATATGTTTTGGGATAGTCCGCCTGTGGTTTATTTTTTAAGTTTCTTATTATTATTGTTCAGTTGAATGCAATTGTCATTGTTTAAATAAGCGTTTCCTTTTCGGCGATTGTTATTTTGAATTGTATACATGCTTTCGCTAAAACTGAATCGATCATTGTCCATTGTTTTTATTGTGAGAAAACCACATTTTTATTTTTTTCAGATTCCGAGGTTTTAAGCTACAGGGTTATGTCTGCACCACCATATTACTCTTAGCATATTTCCACCTTTACGCCTCGATGTAATAGGAGCCCGTTTTTAATCGCTAAGTATACACCATCGGGTAAAAGCTGGGGTCCGTTTCATGGAAGAGTCGTACTTGAATGATCTAAACTTTGTCACAAATGGCAGCACGTTGATTCCATTTTTAATACTGGCTTAACATAAATTCACACAAACAGGAAACGACAATATCACACTAAGATAATTTTAATTTATGACTAAGATCAGATTATTGAAAGGGGGTCCAGACTTGTATCGTTTTTGCCCCTAGTCAATAACCAATATTCGATAACGAATTGGACCTAAATTTGAAACTAATGACTTATAAGGAGATTGTAAATAACAAATAACATTTTCTTCAATCAGGCATACATGTTTCTTTAAGAATAGTTATATCAAAGATGTTTTGATACATTTAAGAATTAACCTTTCTGTGCCTGAGTGTTAAACTCAGACTATTTACGTTAGTCACCACCCTAGGATATATCTAAATATAATACTATCTAATCAGTAAGAGATGTATTTGTGCCCGATAAAACAAACAGTTATACAATGTTAATAACAATCAAAGAACTCTACCTGAAAAGGAGTAAACGTATCAAACACTAAACTAGAGACACGCATAAAAACAATCAAATGCAAATATATTTATTAGTCTATTTTGGGGTCACGACCTTTGAACGGACAGCAAAAAAGTGTGTCATGCATTTGCTTTATGTTGAGGCTGTTTAATGCATAACATAGATCGTTAAAAGCTGATTTATTCTGCCCAACTGTCAAGAACGTGCTTATGTGAATAAATCAACGTCCAATAGTTGTTCTTGCTATGCTAGTAGCAGAATACAAAGTACACTGTATGAAGACCCCAAATTTCAATAATGTTTTAAGAACTGACCGAAAACTCAAGTAACTTATCAAATCACAATTATCATTGTGATTCATTCCTGATAATCGTTTGATTATTATATTGACCCTCGATATTTATGTAAATAAATTTTCCAAAGGTTGACGGTTACTGGACCTACCCCAGAGGATTTGCCAAATCGTTCATTACAAATTCAAATATGGTTTCAAACATTTTATACATCAGTATTTCATAAACATAATTAGAGAAACAAAATGTACACTTCAATTAAAAAATGGCCATCGAATGTAGAGCATCATTTGTTATTTCCTTTAAATTTGAGATAGGACTTTTTCTGACTATTTAACATTGTAACATACTCAAAAGGCATTTGTTCAAATACAGTTATGCATACATACTGACAAACTTTGATAAATAGCAATGTACTGGTTATCACTCAAAGAGTTCACACCATGAATTCAAAACAATGTCATCATAGTAATATTGTTTAGACATAATTTAATAAATAGAACACAGAAACTTTCGTGAGACAGATGACACACAAACATGTCAGAAAACAATCTAGCACGCTAACTCTCATATCATATCATTTATAAGACAACAATAAATAACAAACGGATTCGCGTATTAACAAAATACACAAAACAAAGCTATGATAAAAAGGGACAGAGACTTAATCGGTCTCTTGCAAAAGCTAGATATTTAAAATCCCTAAAACTGATTGTTATAATTCATACATATTTTCATGGGATGAGTCAGATTTCACACCACAAGATGTATCAAATACAATGTCAGAGTACTCTGTAGGCTTGTCGTCATTGCACGCACGATTTCCTACTCGAAATTTATCCAAATGCTCGACATCCACTTCCGCGTACACAAGCTCATTGATGGAGCTTTGGGATCTGATAAGATAGTCATGAGATCGCATAATGACGAACCTTTACAATTGAAGTCAATAAATCATTATTATTTTTATTTACTTTCAAAATAACAACACTCCTCTAGCAAAACCAAATAAAAGTAGTTAAAACTTAGCTTTTTCTTGACAATGGTTTAGTTTATACTAAAAGGCACTTGTGTTTTAATGGCATTGGTATTTGTTTTAGCTTAATAAGTCATGATGAAATTACACATCCTATGAAATACATCCTAGATTGTGTTGTTTCATATTTTTATTTCATGGTACCTAAAGATAAACCGTGCAAGTGCTTCGATAAACAGGACTTACTTTAACATGTGTTGTGTCTTGGTTGATGATATGTTTCTGCTTAAAAACACCATTGTCTTCTTCCTCGTCTGAAATGTTTTAAATGAGTCCCTATCTGAGAATTGCCTAATAATCATGAAATAACTACTTTAAGATTACAAAAGACATCGGGGTAAAGGGATGTGTCCATGAATTTTTAGTATTTATTATGAAAACTTCTGAGTCTTGTTAAAAGTTTAATTTAACGGTTATATTTATTTTTGCATGTCAAAGTTATATGAAAAATAATGATTTAGAATACATTTATCATTCCCTCTTTATAATACTATACATATCCATTAACAAATTTATTACACTTACTTCACCATCATGTACAACGCCATTATCTCTACTACAACAATGGCTGCTAACGATCGTTTCGTTGTAAATCTCTTATTAAAACATTTATAAATGTATCATTACTGCTGATCAGCTTTACCGCATTATGACTTAATCGATTATATAATGTACATTTAAGAGAATAGATGTTCATATTACCTGTTGTTTTACTTTCTTCGTTGCTTTGACATCCACTGAAGTATATTCGTTGAGCCGATTTATCATTTACTTGTCACACATTAAACATAATTGTAATTATATTATAAAACAAAGCTTTAAGTAAAAAATATTTATTTATTACATCAAATCGTACTGTGTCATTTTAAAGACGTATGTTGTAGCAATAACCGTCTTGTCATGTTAAAAAGGCACGGTACCATATAATACCATCCTCGTTCGATGGTCGTTCTGCGTGCACTGGACGCTCAGTTACTGTCTCCTCTAAGCATTCTATTGTAGCATCACATGAATGCATGTACTTATGCGGCTGTAAATATGAAATAAAAAGGGCGTTTAGATACCATGAAATTTTAAAATTTATTTAAACCAAAACTGAGATTGGTTTCTGCCATTGTTCGTTTCAAACTTATGCTCCGCTTGATTCAGTCGATATTAGTATCCATTTACCCTTAGCCACAAAGAGTCCCATAGATGACTAGGCAATGACCTTTCAACTATCTGGACGGATTTCATGATTAGTGACTAGATTGTCAGTGAAACCCGTCCTAGATTGCAAAAGAATGTTTTTAAAAGACAGACTAAGTTGTTTTGGCAATGAAATTATTATACAGCTTTTGTGTTTAGTTCACTTAAGAATAATGTTTTACCAGAGCAATGTTTTCCCGATCTCTGCAAGTCTTGTGAATGACAGCATAGTCAGCACGGTCAGTTTGTGCATGTGTTTCCTCTATACAATATTTCATAAAAGGTTAAATGAGCAAGTTTGATATACGTGTCATAAATGACGAACAGCATGACCATGCACTCAACTCGAAATGAATCGTCATCAAGCATGAACTGTGAGTTTCAGCTTAAATTTACTTGATGTATTTGAATGTGCTGAATACCACTAAACTACCATCACAAAATTCAAATAAATCGATAATACGAACAGGATTTTCCAGTAATACTAAATATTTACCATCTCTATCTGGATTAGGCCTGAAAATAACATTGAGACATTAACAGTTAATCTATTTAAGCTATAATCTAAACCAGCTGCTATAAATATGGTGTTATATTAAGGGTCAAGGTTGTGCCGTGATGGAGCTCGAATTAACGACCTCTTGTTTGCAAAGTAGAAACCTACACAACTCTCATTCTTTTCTAAAACATTTATAACAGTCATCCTTTCGTAAAAAAAAATGTTCTGATTAGACTTTTTGTCCATTTTATTAATTCAAAACATATTGTTTTTACTTTGATTTTGAAATTGGTATACATACGGTGGCTGCAATTGGTCCAATTGACTTTCCTCTTTCCTTAATTGTAGCTTTGCTAATGAAGAAATATAAAGAAGAAGTGGTAAACGTTTCAATAAGTATTCAATGATAAATAACCCCCGATAATCAATAACAGTTTTACAAATTAACACTTCAAACATTTATAAATATTCGAAAAATTAAAAATGAAACGCTTGTCATACCTTCTTGGTTTCGACGTAGACATAAACACATGACAACTATCACGATAAAAAGAAATGCAATTCCGCCCAAAATACCTATTGTGACGCCCAAGATGTCAAAAGCTTTTCCATTTAGATCTGAAATCAAGGATACTATGACATAGGAAATATTCTATTAAATACAACCTTTAAACCTGTTGTTGTTTTTTGCGATCGTTGAAAATAGTAAAAAACTGAGATTTGTTTCATAAGATTGGTAAAGAGTTTAATATTGTTTTAATTTTATAATGCAAAGTACATATGCAAACTCAGTTACCAGCAACATATAGTCTGTTAAGAAGATCATTGTTTAAGATAAACGAACACTACACAAATAATTTACCTTCTTTATATTTACTCTCATGAACAATTACAATTGACCGTTCGTCACTGCCATGTTCGTTTTGTGCATAACACGAATACACCTGTTCAACGTCAGATGTAATCAATTCATAAGTGCATGTAGATGCATTCAAACAGGACTTCGTTGATGATGATTTTAAATAAGATGTTTCCACCATCGTCCAAGTGATATTTCCAACAGGATGGGCATTTGCAACACATGTGAGCGTTATCGTGGTGTTCGGTAGAACAGGTAAAACGGAGGTTGAATAGACAACCACTTTTGGCTTTTCTGTACAGATTTAGAAAAAGAGTGTAGGTACTTGTTTTATTGAAATGCGCATTCTTGGACCTAACATTAGAGCATATCAGATGATATAAGAATTCGAAATATGATGAAATATGACCGAAATAATTATTAACACACAACTATAACATTTGTTGTCCATCTATTTTTATTTATTTCCGCACTTACTTGCGAATATGACAGTTGTTATGTTTACAAGAGTATTCTTGAAGTATTGACATTCAGTATTACATCTTATTTGTTTTCCATAATCTTCATTGGTAGCGTTGAAACTAATTTTTGACTTTGTAGCTTGCCTACTGGTAAAATTTTCCAGTAGAGAGTATTTAAAATGTTTAATTGTTGACTCCCATTTAATATCGCATGCTGGGTTTGCGAACATCGATGTACAAATTGCAGTTATAACTTTTGATAGGTTGCCATGTTCAATAACAAGACGGAGGTGAGACGGGGGATCTGAAATAAACAATTAAAATCAAGATCTAGTACATACAATCTACGAAAATAACACCAACACTACTACATTCAGTACTATTTCATCAAAAAAACTTAACATACATGTACAAATGTAACAAATCGATACATTTTTAAAGACATATTTTACAAAAGTTCCACGTTTTCCAACGAATAGCATCAACGGTTCATGTTTGATTAGAACTACTCATTGTTCAAATGTGACTGTATAACGCTTTAAAAATATAACAACAAAACAAAATCATATAAAACTTTTTTTTCATACACCTTTGATACATTTTGAACAATCATTATTTAGTTTAAGAAATTGAAATTCCCACCTCGGTCATATTGTCATTATATCTGTAAAATTACATATATTTTGAAGTAAACGTGTGTTTTCGGTCGTAAATAAATACAGTTTATATAACTGTTAACCATAGATATTTATAGAAACCTTCAGAAGCAGAAAAAAGCTATACATATGTACACATATTCAGCGACATTTGCAAAATCAAGCTTAAATCACGGCAAGTTTTAAGTATAATGGAAACAAACTCATTTTCAAACTTACATTTGTAAACTATGTATACATTGTTCGACACGCTCTCATGATATAATCCATTAACCTCCGGAAGCTGTTGACAGGACATGCACTTGTTTCCCCACTCCCTCTTAAACGAACGCAGTGTGGATACAGATGTGAATGATCCGGATGAGTCGTCAAGCGTTGTTGATACATTGGTATTGGTATCAATTTCAATATCTTCTACAAGAAATTTCAGCAATGGTGGCGGCCTTGCGCTCGATGAAGTGCAAGTTATATTTACAGTTTCTCCCTCCAATAGTACTTCCTTTGCCGACAAATGCGGGGGACCATTCGGATTGACTTCATAAAAGAAATTTTAAGAAAGGTCAGATTTAAAATAACAAAACACACCTTACAACTAGTAGAAATATTACAATTGTTTAACCAAAAACATAAAGCAAGATATTAGGTCAATATAGACATTTGGACATGGTTTCAGTTAATGAACAATGAAACGACTTATGCCATGATATTGGCCATTGCACTGACTTCTATTACATTTAGATGCAATGTCTGTGTACAGCTAAAGATGGCATTTTAGCGTAGTCATGTTTTATGGTAGCTGTTTTTTAAAGCGAAATGTAGTAAATTGGAAAGCGAAACTTGAAAAGATCAACCCAATGTAGGCGTTACCGATGTAATCCTCAATTATAGGTCAAGCACTATTAATGGTAACACACGATATCCAAAGAATAAATCGAAATATAAATGCAAAGTTTAGTACAGCATGCACTTTCAAAACGTTTTAGATAAAATTCTATTGTTAAACATGGACTAATGAATACAACACGTATATTATATTATTGAATTAAAATCTCCAAATAGCTAAAATTCCGAAGAAATAATACCACCGTAGCCATTCGACATGCCAAACATTGGTGCATTATGCATACTGCAAACCTTAACATGTATTATTTATTTGAGGTAATATAACAGTAAAGTAAGCTTTTTTACAGCTTTAAACCCGAATCTACAATTACTCAGTTTGGGTTTATACACAGGACTACACAGCATTGCACCATCGCTCCCGTTATATTAAGAACTTTTTTCACAAAATGTGTGTTTGCATATGATGCACATGAATGCTATACCATTGATTTCTGCATAAATTGGAGATTAAAAAACAGCTTGATTAAAAAATCAAATTAAAAAATTGAACACAAGGCATATGATTTAGAAGAAAAACTTTTCAGTTTATTCTAAATTCTGAAATGTCGATGTTTTGAAGCACATGCAGAAAATGTAATAATTAAAAATCAAAATACTAAACGTCCTTGTTAGATGAATTGATGAGAAAAACAATATGATTCAAAATTTCCAAGTTTGAAAGCGATGGCTATAATTCATTTATAGCTAAACAGCTAAGTCATTTTTAATGTTTTTCAACTTCTTTATGGATATATTTTGATCATCAATATCATGTCCCTTTTTAACTGTTCAGATTGGATCTACACTAAAGACGAAAGAGATCACAGGGCCGTTAAATCCAGTTTTAATATCCTTACAAATTTTGCAGAGATCAGGGTTTGGAATAGAGAATGTATGCAGGCAAACATATTCCCATCAGAGAAAGGCACTTAGATAAGGAACTATTGATAATGTTTTACAAACATCATAAAGACATCTTTAAGCCAGAGGAAGCTTAAACTCAAATAAGTATACATACAATAAATACAAAATGATTTACCGACTACATATATTGAAGCTTCCACTGACATGTTCCGGTGTATTCCAATTACTGTACAAACTGCGTTCAAATTATGTAACGCATCTGTTGGTTTTTCAAATGAATTTAAACTATACCGATTCCTTGACAATTTGATTGAAGCATACTGAACTAGTCCTACTTCAAACTTTACATCGCTGGCGCTATACTCTTCATCAGTTTCGCAGTAGAGTTCTGCAAGTGTCTGATCTGTCTTTAAAACGATACATTCTCCGCATGTAGAAATTGTGGCCAAAGGACCAATTATCGTCTTACCTGAATATATCATCAATACATTATGCATCACATCATTATAACAACAATCATAATCAATATGTACCAATTCAATTTAGAATGAGACTAACTAACCTTTAATCGATACATGGACACTATTAGAGTACTTTCCGGAAATTCCACTCTGACACTGAATCCAATACTGTCCACTGTCTTGTTTCTTTACGTTGAACAGAGTAAAGATAAACTCGTTGCTCTCCTGATCAAGCTCTAAAACACCTTTTGCTTGTTCAATGTACGTTAGGTTATCCTTACTGCCATTGATGAGTTTTACAAAATACTTGCTAGCATTTTTCTCTTTTGCAACTGGTGGTGACGTGAAATATCCAAATCTCAAATTGTCCCCGGCAAAATAGGGTCCTTCCGAAAGAAAATACAGTTCTCCACAGCCGTTTGCATATGTGTAAACTGGAACATTTACAAAATAGAATGCGATAAGCCATACAATTTATATTATCTAAAGTTATTCTTAACGATTTTCCGAAATAAGGTGCAAATATTGTAATTTAAGAAATAAAAAAGAACAACAGCAACTAATCTCAAGCTTACCTCTTAAATTCAGTTCAAGTAATGACGATAATCTGGTATTGCCGACTGTTGTGTATACAGAGGTACCATTGAAACTCCGATCTACGTCAGCTATGGTAAGTAAGGTAGAATTTCCCTTACGCTGAACACGAACATCATCCTCTTTAATTGCTTTTTCACTTGACCCATTCCGCTTTATATAGTTCCATCTGATATCGTCTATTGAGGTCGATGAAGACGGTGTGAATTCAAACGTCACATTTCTCCCAACAAATGTTGGTTGTAATAATTTAAGCACTCCGACATCATTTTCAACAGTGATTGCACGAGTACCTCAAATAAGACACAAGTTTATAAAAATCAATATTTTATTTGGTAAACTACATACACTGGTACTACCTAAGCACATTGACATAATTTTAACAGTGTTTGGATGATGACCTTGATTAAGACCTGTAAGTATGAAGATTTTTATTTGGTCATTTACATAGTTGCAACATTGTTTGGAGTAGGACCAAGAGTGGCCCAGAACTGAAATGCATCAATATATTTATCAAATAGAATAGTAATAGCCTGGAATTTACAGCGAAAAAACCGGAAGACTGTATTTAACGGCAGTGTTTGGAAGAGGACCAAGAATGGTAAATAACTCACACGTATCAATATATTATCACAATCATCAATTACAATAGTAATGGACTGGTAGCTCCAGGGAAAAGCCCGGTAGAATATGTTTAACGATCGATGATCGACTCTAATTGCAAAAGGTTAAGGCCGAATATACCTTACACGACTGACAGAGAACGTCACTAAACAACGATCATAGACTACACATGAAATAAAAAATCTTTTTTTCAATACATTTTGATAAAATATAATTTTGCAAGCTAGTAAAAACATGAACGCAATAAAGTATGATGCACATGTTTAAAGAAAACTGTACATTTCAACAAAACAGACACTTACCCAATCCTTCACAATAGTGGGATATATAAACAAGTATCCATAAAGCCATACTCTTACACGCGCAGGCTAATAAAAATCATTTTGGTTATTTCCATCGTTATAACATTGAATCATAGTGATAGTAAATGAGGCCATCGGTAAGAGGGTTAGATTTCCACATATATCAATCCTAGCATCATTGCGAGGTTTACATGACTTGCGGTCGTTAAAAATCAGGCACGTGCCAGGAAAATAGTCTGCAATGAATACACAATGATTAAATCTTGCATTCATAATGAAACGAATATCCGTATAGATACTTGTGGTTGTAAGGGGAAAAATATCAAGCTTGGGCTTGTGTGTTTGTGATAAATTGAAGTGGAATTGAAGAGGGTCGCAGTGAAACAAATATCCATATAAGCAAAACATGAAAATACGAGGAAAGAAATTTCAAAAATCATTATTTTAAACTAATAAATATCAGAATTGTTTGGAGTTACAAAGGTCAAGTGATGTAACATTGAACACGTCATGATAACGCATGCCTTTTAAGGCACATGCGACGCTCAAAACATCAAATGAGTTGTGTTAGAAGCTATATAATTATATATGTTTTAATTGTATTACTTTCAATGTAATATTTAAAGAAATAACAGACGCGAAACCAAATCTGGTTGTAGCATTTACTGTGTGAATCTCGTGTTCCTCTTATGTTAGCTCAACTATTGACGTTTTATTGATATATAATCAATTAGAAAGATCATTAAACATGATACCCGAGGACTGTTGCTGAAATAGTAGGAAGCAGTTGAGCACGTGAAACAATTTGTAACAAAGCTTATTTTTAATACGTCTAAATAAGGTTGCAGTTCGGTTAAGAACATTAGTAGTGGATTGTATTGCCTTCATTTATTTGCCATAAATCTTCTTTTAACATGTATCACACACACACACACACACACACACACACACACACACACACACACACACACACACACACACACTCACACACACACACACACACACACACACACACACGCACGCACGCACGCACACACGCACACACGCACACACGCACACGCGCGCACATACATAGACACACACACACTCCCAATTATTTTATCTAGATTAAATAGACAGAATATTGTCAAATCTAGAAAAATTGTACTATGACTGATAACCTATGAAAAGCGACTGATGTATCTGTATCCCATGCTAGTCTGAATAAGTCTACGATTATATAGGGCAATGACACTTTTATTTTTATTTTTCTCATATCCACTAAGGTAAACTATACCAATAGGACATCTGACCATTTTGATATTAAGGATAAATTACTCAGCTCTACAAATATAGTGCGCATCCTGAATTTGAATTTGCGTCTTGCCAAACGGATATTTTTGCAAAATTTCTGGCCTGAATGCGCTAAGGTCAACTCGCCTTAAAGGGTATGGAATCTTCTCGTTCGGTAAATATTTTAGATTAGCGCGACTGCCATCTTGGCGGTGATGACTAGGGTGCATAAGTTTAGAGCATTCTAGCTTAATCAAAATTTTAAGTTCTATTCTAACATGAAAGGACAAGAAATATTTTCCTGAAAGACGTTTTAGTCTGATTAAAATTGTTTTATTTCTGGAATATATATTTACAATATGATACAAAAACGAATATAAAACAGACACATTGCAATGTCATATTGTTACAGTTTACATAAAAAAGCAGAAGAACAAGTTTTAAGCAACGAGTTTGTTTTGTCAACACTCCAGGTTTCTACAATAACAATAGCCATCACCATAAAAGTGTTTAATACTACAACTGGACAACTGCTTCGGAGACAAATACTTAACATTAAATGCCGACTCGTCGATATATTGTATGCTTCATTGTTCGTAAACAAGGCAGATATGGTATTGTTATTCAACGGTTTTTATCTAATCGAACAAAACAGTTTGTGTTGACAAATTGCTTGGCTTCAAGTTTCTTTTTATAAAATCACACTCTCATACCGACCATTTTCTTGTTCTATGAAAGACATCTACGTTACATTTCCCCCTTCTGCGTGTGTTTCTCCATGACATTGTCTGGATTGTTTGGCTATGAAAAGTTACTCGTTATCTATGTCGTTGTCGGAATTGTTTCGGTAATCTTATCATACTATATAAATTGTAATAGCTCTATAGTTAGTAACGCCAACTTCATGTGTTGAATTAATTTATGTTTTCCAAAGAATAAAAAACTAGCCCTTCATTTACTTAAGATGTAACCTATAAATCACATGTAAGTAACCTTCACCTCCTTCTGAGTTTGAATCCCCCATAACACTTCCTGGATTGTTTGACTCTGAGAAGTAACGTGTCATTTCAGTCACCTGTGACCCTGTTGGGATTCTTTGGCTTATATTAGAGTACGGGTTACTACTTTCGATCAGGCATTGCCTATTTTCAGTCGCACTTGTTGTCAGATTAGTTCCCGCCTGTACTGTAGACGGGATGTTTTCATCAATCTCATTATAAATTCCAGGAGACAACGTTGCGTCTACCTGCGATAACAAACGTACCATCAAATTGAATAACTATACACCCGCTACTGCGCTGGTGAACTATTGAACATGTGGTTTATAAACACAGATAACATGCGATCTATGAGAAATGCTTAAACATTCCTTTTTATTATTTACTATATTGAAACTTATGAGTAAGCATCTTAAATCCGAATTGAAACCAAATGCGTTCAATAAAGTGAACATTGTATGTATTGTTATAGGACACGATCTCCCTTGCCAGTCTTTAAATAAAGTATCGATTTAATTGACACACTACATTGACAGTCACGGTAATTCTTACACGCAATGAGTCTTACATTGGCAGTAACGGATGCTCTTAATGACCTCAATTACACAATTTTTGTTCTCCAACGGACGTAAGTTTGTATACAACTAATATTTGTTTTTACTGAATAACAATATTGTCATTTTTCTACAAGACAATATTAATAGCATAGTAACCACACCTCATGAGGCCTATTCGGAGAAGGGACTGCAATGTCTTGGTACGTATGGTTGCCATCTTGACGAATATTAACATCCTCGTACACTGCAAATATGAGTGAGTATTAAAGATAAGCATACTTTAGCATAAACCTACTTTTAGCCACTTTTATAATATAAAAAGTATGAAACTTTTCTTTGCTAATTTTAAAAGTCTTAGCTCATTATCGCTATGTATGTAAATATATGTTTTCCCACTTTCGAACTATAATTTGCCAAGAGATAATCTTAAAGCAAAGTGTTGCTTTTTGTGAATGCCTTTGAAAGATAGGCTGGTAATTGGTGCCCGCAGTAATCGTCGGTATAGATAGTAGAGAGGCACTTCTATAAAAGACTCAAGTTAATGTATCAATTAGTATCGAAAATGCAATATTAGACTGAGCATTTATGTATGACTTGCAAAGATATTTAATTTCCAATTTATTTGAATATTAACGTTTGTATTTGTAATAAGTAAAGTTTATGCTACTTTCTTTATCTCGATTGTAACGTTAGCTTATAGAATAACTTTCGAGTTCATGTCTTTGGTAGAAACCAGTACTGGTGTTTATTTTGAGAGGCCATAGAAAGATAACGCTGGTGGGAATCGGACTTACAACATCCTGGTAGTGAGGCGGACACCTATACATAAATACCACTGAAATTTTATTTTTTTTAATTTTAGAAAAATATTTTTCCGTTTCATAATTTAAGTGTTTGTGTTACAAGTTGTTTATTTTGTTTATCTATTACATTGTTCGGTGCCGCTCGATATATAGTTGATCATCAGTCAACGGCGGGGCATCACATTTCCACTCTGTATAAACTCTACCAATATTTATGCAAAACGGTACAGAAACAAGCTCAGTAGCAAAAAGTGTAAACATAAATCAAGTCTGATTTAATGTTTCCGCAACAGCCACTTCAAAGCAATTCAATTCAAGAAAAACATATCAAGTTAAATTCAATGCCGAATCTTAAAGATAGCAGTTGCGTGAAAGCATTGTTCACATGAATGTGTCGAATGAAATGAATGTTGTTTTTTTTTACTTTCGAAAACATTAAAAGCATTTTCCAGACAGGACAACATTGCAAGAAGAATTTATAACACAAAACAATATTTCTTTTCACAAGAACGTTGTTCTCGTTTATAACCAAAAACACAACTTCGGTTAATAAAACGCGTACTTTTACAGTTAGATTTTATAGCTTTACTACCTACGTTAAAGCTAAAGGGGAAATAAATATTAATCAATTTATAAGAAAGAATTATACATGTATTTCCTCGACACCAGCGCTTACGAAAGACGCACACAACCAGAACAATAATTCCTAGAGCGACAACGATTATTCCAGATAGCAGTATCCACAGAAAACTTCCTCTTCCGCTTTGTCTTGGTTCTGTAAAGCAAATAAATACAGTGCATATTGACTTTAATATTTGTTTAAAGATTAAACAGATGCCACCCTGGGATTCATTTATATTACGAATGCAAGACTCCGGGGATTGTTGTGCAAAATATCCAAACAACTCTCTGCACCATACAAGTTATCTACATAAATACTATCGTCATCAATGGAAACGACTAGCTAAATAAGTAAAGAAAAATATAATATTTTACTTTTTGAGGCTTAAAGAATATCCGAATTAAAGTGGGTTTAAAGGTTTAAATCACATTCTTTTTTAATTAATTACTTTCAAAACGTAATACATACACAATTTTATAAATGTTTGTTCTACAGATCTTTGAAATTTGAAGAAGCATGATTTAAACAGAATTTTATTCAAAATGAAATTCAATTCAATTGCAAAGATATAATTATTCAACAAGGTGGTAACTGATTATAAGCCTAAAACTCAATAGTGTTCAGGATGTAAATATGTAAACAACTACAACAACGTTATTTACCTCCCTTATCAATAGTGACAATTATGGACCCTCTGTCACTGCCATGCTTGTTCTCCGCAATGCACAAATACTCCTGTTCAACGTCAGATGTAGTCATTTCATAAGTGCATGTTGATGAATCAAAGCACAGCTTTTCATTCGACAATAGAGTAGTAGACCAGGTGATATTTCCATAAGGAAAGGCATTTGCAGCACAGGTGAGAGCTAAGTGGGTGTTAGTTGGAACGGGTAAAACAGACGATGAATAGACTACAATTTTCGGCATTTCTGAAAATAATTTATTACTTATTACATATTTTAAAGTAAACTAGTAGGGTAAACGTAACTAACTGATTGAGACGGTTACTGAACGATTTTCGCGAAAGGCTTTTTCATGTAGAGTTACATAATTTAAATTAATAGTTGTTTATATATGGTATGTATTCCATAGATTATTTCGGTAAAACACGTATACAAATAACAGAATGTTAGAATACTTCATATAATAAAATAGGGGAAAAACACGAAGTGAATAAAACGTCAAATCATTCATTCACTTATAAATGTTACAACAAATTGTAACAGAACTTACTTGCAAATTTTACACTTGTTGAGTTTGATAAAGAGTTTAAAAAATCTGGACATTCAGTCCAACATGTTATTTGCTTTCCAAAATCGGCATCAGTAACGTTGAAATGGATCGTTGAAATCGATGTGTGCTTAAACGTAAAGTATTGATGTAAAGAATACTTGAAGTTTTCAATACTTGATTCCCATGCTATATTACACCCGGGATAAGAGTCTAACGCAGAACAACGGACAGCTAATTCTTTTGATGGGTTGCCTTGATCAATAATGTTAAGATTCAGTCGCGATGGGGGATCTGGAAAAAGGGTATACGAGAGGTGTCACAGTAAATCATAAATTATAATTATACCTTCTTTATTTGACCCACGATATAATGGTTGTATGTTTTCAAGAAAAGTCATGAAACACGTAGAAAGTGTATATAATAAATATCATGCAAAGAATATATATCATCATACTTGTAGTTAAAGCAAATTAAATGTACAATGAAACATATAAATGGTGCAAATAATAAATATCATGAAACATGTAATACTGAAGGTATCTAACTATATTTGAGGCTTCATTCAATCTAAGTATCTTAAAATATTTGGCCCGGACAAACTATCGAACAAGCACTAACTTTTAGAACAAAATGGAGATGACTCCATGAATATGCATGATATGATTATGGTTCTTATGAACAGCACTTCCTCTCATTGCCATCTATCTATATTTCAATTTTTATTACAATCCCATCTGTAGTTTTAGAGTTTTTTCTCCGGAAATATTCAAATACAAATTGTGAAAAAAATGTTAAGGAGAGATAACTTAATGAAATATGACCGATCCTATCGTTATTTTAGAATTTATTGTCCGGACAAGGGTACGACTAACGGACAGAAAAAAACGGCGACTGTATATGCACTCCCTTCGGGGAGCATAACAATCACGCAATAAGGTAGTTTAGTTCTTGAATTGTACAGGATATTAAGATTCATACTTACATTTGTATTCCACACGTAAAATGTTCGACATATATGTGTTTGTATATAAGTTATCGACATCAGGAAGCTGTTGACACCACATTTTCTTATTTCCCCACTCCTTTTGAAAGGTATGCAATTTCAAAACAGATTTGAATAAGTTAAACCCTGTTTTGTTGTCAAATTCAGACGATACATTAGTATCAATTTCAGATTTCTCAACAAACAATTTCAGCCGTGGTGTCGGTCTTGCTTTCGATGATGTGCAAGTTATATCGACTTCTTCTCCTTCCAGAAGCACTGGACTCGCCGAAAGAAATGGTGGGCCCTCAGGGATTTCTTGATAGCAAAAATTTAAAGAAACAATTTAATTCAGATTTCAATCATCTAAAAATTGAATCAGAATATGATGCAGGCAACGGTTCATATGCACAATATAGTCCATTGATTGTACAATCAGTGAGTACAACGCCACAACATTGAATGTTTTTGAAGTTGAATGACAAAAAGTTAAAATATCAATTAGATATTTTCAACAATATCATTTAAATATTTATTTTCACTGAAAACTAATCAACAGTACTTTCGAATTCTACCCTTTTGAAACAGCAAATTATGTCAAACATAATAATTTCACTAAACAAAAGATTCCATACAATAAAATAATGTTATTTTGGGAAATAAACATACCTAACTGTTCGTTAGGGAAATGTTTATTCTCATTTCTTACACTTTCTTCAAACTGATAGCTCGAACATATGCTTGCAGACAGACACATAAAGACAAACAAAATAATGATTGATCATATGATTGCGGACATAATCATAAATAGAAACAAATGCTCGAACATAAATGTAATATCATGTTTTTAATATATTGATAAAATGTTGAAACACAAAAACTGATTTTTTTTCTGTATAATAATTATTGCTTTATTCTGTGTATTTACTTTAATGATAACTAATTTTGCCACGCTGATCATGAAATTACCCACGCATCAAATAAAGAATATTGCAAGTGTTTTACCGACAACAAAAATTTGTGCTTCCACTGACATATTCCGGGATATCCCAGAAACTGTACAAACTGCATTCAGTCCATGCATATCATCGGACGGCCTTTCTCTTGACTGTAACCCAAAATTTGTCGGCGACTGACGGACTAAAGTGAACGCAATAAATCCGATTTTAAACGTCACATTAGCATCGTTGTATTCTCCGTCGGTAATGCAATACACTTTTGCAAGTGTTTCTTCTGTCTTGAAAAGGATGCATTCTCTGCATGTTGATGTAGTGGTCAACGGACCTATTACTGGCATGCCTGAAAGAACCGATAAAACCTTCGTTTGGCAATTCAAAACAGGAATGTTTTTCTACATTTAAGACCACTGACAATTTGTATATACGACCCTTTAACCTATGACAGACAGAGGTTGGAGACTTTTGGAATGCGTCCATCGGCACACTGCCCCAAATAGACGTTTAAACATGCACTCTTCTTTATGTTAAGCAATGTAACGATATACTCATGGCCTAGCTGGTGAAGCTCTAAAACACCTTTTGCTTGTACAATGAACGTTTTATCCCCATTCCTGCCATTGATGGGTTCTTCAGCACACTTGTATTTTTTCCTTGTGCAACTTCAGGAGACAGATAAGATGGTTCTTTCAATGAATTTTAAAAACTTAAATGATTTGACTCATAAATGCTTCAAAGGAATCTTTGTCTTCGTTTGTATTTGTTTTTAATAAAATGGTAGTATGAGTGTACGAAAACCTTATTTAAAATCTAAAATATTGTGCATGTACAAGAAACGATACGGGTGCTTAAACGAATGAAGCTTACCAAAAACTTCAAATCTTATATAATATTATGAAATAAAAACAAATATCTAGAGTGATATTCATGATCATTTTAATTAGTGAAAAACCAATATTACTACGTATGTGGCATACGTTTTCAAATGTTCTACCGTTATCAGATGATATTTTCAGCGTTATAGAAACAAGTTCACAACAACGAAAAACATAAATTTGTCAAACTAGTTAAAAAGGAGAAATGTACATAAGCATTCATATTGACCTATATTATCGTAAATAATTATTCTTATATAGGAAACAATGAGATTATTTTAAAGAAAAATAAACAAACTTACCAAGCCCTTTGCATTGATTTATTATGAAATAAACAAGTATCCAGAGAGACATCTTGTTGAACAATTATATTTAAAGTGGTGTTCATTAGTGATATAATAACTTGCAATTGTGAGGTACTTAAGAACGGAAAGAGCACAATTAAACTGTCTTACAATGCATGCATATATGTTACGGAGTCATAGATATGATTAGTTTAAGTCAATAACTCTCAATATTGTGCTGCAAACTCGCCCTGGAACAATAAAAACACGTCTGTATCAATCTGCATGTATGCCGATGTCCGACAAACACGTGTACTGTGATCGTACAAATATCTACGGCTGAGTCATAGAGTATGTTTGAGCATGGTCGATCTATACTTGGAACTGTTTTACAAGAATATTTGTTTGAATGGTCCTGGTCATTTCGTTGGACCTATCATGAATCATCTAAAACATTAACATTAGAACAACTCTCAAATATTGGACGGATCAAGTAAAACTATTATGCAACATTTTTTTTTATTTTGAATATACTTTGCTTACGCGTATATTGTTTGCGTTTATACATTCAAACTATGAGACAGTTCTAGATATAATTGTTTTACCCAAACCCGGGGATCCTACATTTAGTGGCAAATTTGGATATTTCTGAGCTTGTAGGCCATAGTTAACAAAAGCAATTTATAGATCAATATGGCTTGAAATTAATACTCCTTAATTGTTGATATCTTATACGAATGTGCAATAGTTTATGCTCTATTCGTATTGTAGCAGACAACACATCAAAGTTACCAGAATGGCAGCACAGGAATGTTCACTTCTTGTCACTTTCTTACAAAGTTATCTCCATTTTTGTTTGAAATATAAACTAATGCACACTGCAAATACAAATACAACTCGATGGCAATTTATTCCTGCATAGCTTACTCTCCCTAATTTTGCTTCTTAGCAGAATTGGTACATGACGTTACCTGGAAAATTTCAAAGGAATTAAATGAAACGTTCAGCATCTATAGTAAAATCACAATTATCACAATAAAACATTTTTTGGCTCAAAGCATAAGTTGAGTAAAGTACTGAAATAAATTGTATTAAGCTTTGGGCGATGATAAAAATTGAGTTCGATATATGCATCTCATAAATACATAAAATGTTGGACACTTTCTTGTTTTGAATGATGCATGAAGAAACCTACAAAATGTAAAGCGAATTTCCTTTCAAAACTAGGTACTTATGTATAAAAAACGTATTTATGTACCAAAAGAATTCAGTATCTAAATTCTAAATACAATATATATCAAACAGAAAGTAAGCATCAAGAGGCATATTTGAAGGTGGGACTTTAATGACTTGGGCCGAATGGCGATCGTCTTATCTATAGTGACATCCTGGTACACTATACATACAGAATAGTATAAAGATCACACAAAAAAATCCAGCCTTGTATTGAGTAATATAACAAAGATGCTGATAGTAATCTAGTGGTACATGTGTC
Organism: Mya arenaria; assembly: GCF_026914265.1. Classification (NCBI taxonomy): domain Eukaryota; kingdom Metazoa; phylum Mollusca; class Bivalvia; order Myida; family Myidae; genus Mya; species Mya arenaria. The sequence continues at coordinate 59,834,405 of NC_069126.1, forward strand.
CGCTATTCACCCAATTAATATATCGCCTCCACATATAGGTCACGATGGAACTACAGGAATGAGCTGGGTCACGACGAACCTTTGGGGGATGTTTTGGCTTGTATTGCAATGTTGTACAGTTGCATGAATAGATAGTTTTCATGCGTCGACAAATGAGGCATTGCAACAAATAACATTCTTATAAAAAATGGCATGTTTTGGATTCATACGTTCGGTTATTGCGACAATCTCACGACAAGCATAATATTCTTTAGATGTTTATTTTCTTATTGCTGCAACTATGATAAAGGGACACAACTTGTATTCATGTTGTCATTAAATTGATCAGATGTTGTTTCTTTTAAGTTGTACTCTTAGAGCAAATTGTCATAAAGTTAAGAAAATATGTCGATCTTTAAGGGCACTTAGGCCCAAAATTACGCCCGGCATAAGAGTACTTCGGATCATTGAAGTAGTTTGTACCAATTATTAGGTGTTGGGAGAGTTTTACTCAAGAAAGACCAACATAGACAAAAAACGAGTAGACATACAAATCCTGTTCATAACTCTAAGATGAATTGTCAGTAGGTGAGGCCTAGCACTACTATATATCATGGTGATAATGTGTACCGTTGCTTAATCAAATTCAACTTAAATGGCCTGATGTTTAAATTACAAACACCTGTTAAATTATACATCTATGAGGAAATGCATTCGGTTGTATAGAACTTTTTAGCAATCATATATGACAGAAAACTAACTGAATTATCCATCAATTTCCCGCTAATTTAGAAGCGGGTAAGCTAAATTAATATGTAAAGTGACACCATTTAATCTGAAAACCGGCCTTAGTAAAGCAAACTTGTTTCGAATATTGAGGTATAGTTAAGGTTGAACCTCATGTTTTATTAGTGTTTCTTTATAACTAAAGGAATTTACTCTAACAGAAATAGAATATAAATAGTGATCTTCTTTGTTCATCAAAAATAGCCTTTCATTCCAATTTTATAATGACCTTGACCTTGAAGATGCCGTTTGTGTTTGTCAACTTGCAGCTATGTACGAAATAGATCTATTACACCTATAAATAGTTGAAAGCGTCAAGCAACAACCTCTGATAATGTTTTGATATTTATGTACATACAATTCATTATCATTCGTCATCAATGTTTTATTCAAAATGGTCATAAATACTTTTCAAATTGGAAATAATAAACATTCCATAACTACCTTCTAGGGTAGGTGTCATACTTTGAACTGAAAGTAAAATTGCTCTTGACATCCAAGTGGTAAATGGTGAATTGCAATTGGTAATATATACTATATAGAGGTATATCGATGTAAAAAGTATTTGGTGAAATTTGCTATATTCAAACATATATGCTTTATAAAAGTTACACTGTTCGCAGCGACGTTAGAGGCCTTATCGTAGTTTTAGGTCGCACCGCATTATGCAATTTCAATAGCGTAATCTGTATTTTTAAGTTAAAACAGCAACACCATTCTGTTAATTATTGAACCAATTTTGTTTGCCCATTGATTGTGCAAGACGAAGATATAATTAAAGTTAATATGCAAGATGAAGTAACTGTTATTTAATTATTTTTATATTTTTCATGAAAATCGTTGAACACTGTTGAAATATGATGTATTTGAGGATTATTGATTACTCATAATCGGAATATATTTCACTGAATCAGAGAAAAACAACTATATTTCAGAATATTTACTGTTTGTGTTCACTATGATTATGTTTATATATTGTGATATTACACTAAAACAGTATGTATCATTCGCCGAATATTCGGGTTTTAAAAGAAAAAAATGCATTCCATTAAAAAACATGCCAAAGAAAATGTGGATATTCAGTATCCGTATTATTAGGGTATTTGTAAAGTCGGTAGAAATTCGTCATTATGTCTGTTATGGTATGCGTCTTTAATTCCTTGGTAATATCACTGCTATTGCTAAAAGTAGGTGTTCCAAAAGTACTTCGTCTGTACATAATCATTTTGGATTGAAAGTTTGAGATGTAAGACAATGCTACCTTTGGGCATACAAAACTGTATTGAAACATTTGTTGTTAAATATTCACGTTTCGAAAAAATGTTAAAAACAAACAATAACTCAACTTAACACTTAATATTTGTCTTTGGTTATCTTCAAGAAAGAACAAATGCATTAAATATCCTATGCATATCAATTATTTTGTATAGGTCTCGGGGATGTATGATTATAGCCATTGGTTTATTTTTAACATATTTCAACTTTCATCAATGTGCTTTTTTTAAAGTCAAATAAAGCATGGATATCAAATTATCCGAAGAAGTCAACATTTATCAGCCAATATTCTTACTTTGTCGGGTACAAACGTAATAGGCGAAGTAGGTGTCAGGGACAAGCTGATCACATGACTGCCGTTCATAGGGATGTTTACGTCATTGTAAGGCGGTGCCAAATCGCAGAAAACGACAAATCTGTGACCTGGGGTGATATGACGGGGAATAATCGTTATCCATTTTCCTAAATAGTTGAACATATGTAAGTATCCGCCTAAAGGGTAATTCCGATTCGGGTAAGGATGGTTAAAACTGTATTGATAAAGATTAACTACATTTCACATGTGTAACATGACATACTTAACTAAGACGTTTAATGGTACAGTGTGAAAAAAACTTATAATTAAGCTTTCGACACAATCAGTACCGGTATCCTATTTGGAAGGCCACGGTTCCAACATGCCTGTAACGGTTCTAAACACAAAGTCTCATTGGTTAGAGACAGACATCTATAACTCTAGACTATTCTTACTTTTACTAATTTATTAACCAAAATTCCATTTTATTACGATGATATGTGTCGTTATTCAATAAGATTATTAATATGTAGTAACACCAAATACGCTTTTAACTACTCTCACTTCTCTTTTAATGTCTTAAGATAAATCATTTCAAATTTGTAGCATATAGACGAGACTATTTCACACATACACGCGTTATTAATCGTGGAAGTTAAAATTTTTAATAAGCTTACTTTATCATTTGAGATAATGTTGATCTGTTAATTGTAAACAGCATATTGCAACTACTGAAATTACCGCTTTCAGGCCGCGAGATGGACCGTGAGTCAATTATAAGCGTACCAATATAAGAACCCAGCCTACACTGACCAGGTCAGTAAACCAAGCAAACAAACCGCCCTCAAGCATCCCCTTTAAACGCAATGCATATAAAACGAACCAGAGTTTTACGTCTATTGTTTCCTATGGAATCTGAGGGTTTCAAAGTTGTTAATCAAATAATGAAAGGACAGTTAGTTCAGGATTTGTGCACTGATAGAAATATGGTATACGTTTTGTGCACTGATAGTAATGCGGTATACGTTATTACAAAATGCGATAAATTATTGATATATACGTATGTCGAGCATTTGTTACAATTATAGTATACATTGTGGTAAGATCGACAAGATACAATGTATTCACAGGCAATAAGATAACAACGCATCAACAATTGACAATGTATTTAAAAAACATACAGCATACTAAATAAGAACATTTATGCTATAAGTTGTAAAGTCATAGATAAAATAATTTATTTTAGATGCACAGATATCATGATTTAACATTTTATAATAAAACAGCGCCATGACTTGTGCTTATCAAAGGTGTTCCCGAATTCTATATCATATTCAGGTAAGTGACAAAATGATATGAAAATAGTTAAACAAAGAACTTAATAACAAATTATTATGAACATTGCAACAGCTTAACAACATTCACAGTGTTCATTAATCTCATTTAAAATAATACGAAAAAAGCATAATTATTACCCGCCATTTACATGATTAATAGAATAAGCTATAACGCAAAAAATAAGATGCTTGTATTACTTCCTTAATGTTTACACATTCCAGCATAAAAACTAATTCATCAGCCCGACTTATCCGTACCTTAGCTCTATTTTCGTTCAGTTGGAAAACAGTTCACGTCTCGTTTTAAAGCAATTATGGATCTATACGCGCATGCGTTACCAATTAGACTGCCATTCTGCCATCTAAGTATGGGCTTTTCTGACAACTGGATTAACTCTTGTGCATGTTATATGTTGTGTAAGTTTATCATTTTATACTATGATTTGTTTTACATCTCATCTTTATTATCTTCAAATTAGAGATGCCTTCAAATATTCTTATTTCTTCAATGTACCTTGTACTGATTTGTGCTTGTAAAAGTGTGAGTGTGGGTACTTATCTCCAATGAACACCGCTGACCATCAGATGGAAGCGACCCCAACAGAGGTAATAAAGATTAAATTTGATGTTGGTGTATTATTTTAATGCTGTTTGTGTCAATGTGTGTTCTTCCTTTAGTGTCACCATACGATAGTCTTTGATATTTTTGTGGCTTCTATTGTATTATTTAAGCAAACACTCTTATTTGGTTGCTAAACACCTTATTAATACCAGTCATTAAATCATTATCGTGCTTTCTTCGTGAAGGGTGATATTTTGAAGGTAAAAAGCACCGAATGGTTAGACAATTAAAATAAACAAGGGAACTCCTCGACTCCACCTTTGTCACGCTCTCTTTATTCAAACTGTCAGTTCCTACAACGCTAATATTTATTGTTGTTTTTATACCAGAATAATTTTCTTCCAGTATTTATGGTAAGATTTGTATTATGTTGTAAATTATGTACCGACAGGCTGTTAAGGCTGTAGCGGGTTGTGTGAATAACACCTTGTAATCTCCTGAAACTGCTTTGTCAACTAACCTACCAAACGGTAAAAACATCAAAGCAATCTGATTATGCTCTTATCCATAATAAAATAGTTATTAATAGTCTGAAAACATGAGACACGATAATTCCTATGTGTCCAACCACCCGATGTTCCGACGCAATATGTACAGATTATACCTTATAATGCCATTTACCATGGACATTTGCAAAACTCATTCGAAAAAGGTAATTTTAAGGGGTTTTAATTGATATATCGATCGTGGTGTTTGAAATAAAAGTAATGAAAGTAATTGTTTAAAAACACAATTCATCAGATAAGTTGTTTTGAAATTAAATTATTTTATATGCTCATTATTATGTATAATATATCGTTATATTAAATTCTAAATAATGCTAAGTGGGACTCTATTGCTGAATGTGTGCACACATAATATTCTGCCCTTACAAGTAAACAGTACTTAATTGGAATGGGTCCCGTGGTTGTTACTAAGGCAACATAGTGGAACAAGATATAAAAGGAAAAACTCTATACAGCAGTTACTTCCAGTGTCGTAAAGTAGTCCCTGTCACGACGCATGTCATGTAATGATGGTCAATTTCTCAATCCTTGGGGGTCCTTCGGTTGCTACCGTGACAACCGAGCGAGAACAACTGACATCCAAGGACAATCTCTATACAGCAGTTACTTCCAGTGTCGTAAAGTAGTCCATGTTACGACGCATGTCATGTAATGATGGTCAATATCTCAATTCGTGGGTGTCTTTGGTTGTTACTGAGGCAAAATAGTGGAACAATGTTAAAAGGACAAGCTCTACACAGCAGTTACTTAATTTTCCGAAATGCGATGACGTTCAACATCAACTGTGGTCTTTAAAAATATATATATTTAAAATAATAACAAGTCTAACAAATTAAAAAAAAAGATTATCTAAAAAAACATTTGTTTGTTCTTGTATTTTTACAAACTAAATATTGTTTTATGCGCGTCCTAAGCTGTGTCTTCGATAACGTAGGTCTTGCGGCATTATTCTTCTAACATATAGCAATTGTAAACTATGACCGTACAATCACCTTAAATCCAACGTTGACCGTTCTGCTACCTGTGTGTTGTTTGAATATCGACGAGTTACGAATATAATTTATTTTTGAAAAAGTATCGTTAAATTAACCACGTGCAATTATGTAATTGTTCGAATAATTCAAATATTTATCACAATAAACCCTTGTTATGATCTCGCATGACCACAAACAAGAAATAAAGATACGCTCAGCGTGATGAATAGTTTGCATTTATAAATTGTTATTTCAATGTTTTATACTCAGGAAGTTACTGATTATATGGATTCGTTTGTAAAAAAAATGATCTGTATTATTTTCTAATCAAATCATAATCATAATATCAATAAGATTTTAATGTATATCTGTATACAGGAACAGATACAAGAATGGTAAACATAACATTAATAACATTAAAACATCGCTTAAATAAGTCACACCTTGAAGCGAGGAGTGTACATATAAGAAACGAACGCGATCTTGCTGACATTACAAAGTCTCATATCAATAACATATCTTTAATATAAATAAGTGCAATATCGGTTTGGCTTGATTTTCTGGCATGTTCCAGTTTAGTAGACAAAGCCGTTTTAGAAGATTACAAGGTGTTATTAACGTAAGCTTCCTCAGCTGTCGCAGCATGTCAGTGCAATGACTAATTAAATAATCAAAGCACCGCCTTGCTTTGGTCGAAAATTGTTCACTGTGTGTTCCCGTCCACATGCCGATCAGTTGCGTATTCCAGGATGCAGAAAAAGGAAACGCTAGTCAACACTCTATTTTATCGTATGCAGTCAGCGGAATTATACAGGATTTTATTTTAAAACGCAGTCTTATACAAAAAAGACCCACTGCATTCAAACGGTTCGTCACCACTTATATATATCCTGGAAGCACCTGCTTACAAATTGATGAAAACGATATTTTTGGAAAATGCATTAGGATTTTGTTCAACCATTTTAAATAATCAAAACTACAGACAAAAGTGCGATAAGTGAAATAAATATCTTGAACGACTTCGGTCGACTGTAAGTTATTTTACAAGATGTATTTAATAGCAGAGAGCGCAAAAATATTAAATGATTGGTGAATGTTAAAAAGATTGCCGGTGGTCTTCTATAGTCTCATAAGGTAGAAATACTGTGTGTTATGTACCTTTCTTTCAATTAAGCTCGGAATCCTTCATAAGATCCATTGTGTTTGACATTTATTCATCCATTTTGGAATATTAAAACAACATTATTAATTGTGGTAAATATATTTAGAAGTATATATAAATATTTATATATATATCTTACATACTGTATTTTGATTATAAACACAAACAAACACAAAATAGAGCAAATGCCCGTGAGTGCGTGAACTGTCATTGATAATTTGTGTACAAAATTGCGAGCTTAAATCTTAAAAATGGATTTTAAGTTTATGTTTGGGTTAAAGTTTTTGCATACCGACTTTGACAACGACAATATGGCGCTAACAATAATTTGCCTTCCTTTTAAGACAAAAAAACACCTGGACAATTTTTATTTGTGTGAACATTTGAAAGGTTTAAACCATAATGTTATTTACAAACAGGCATTTGAAGCCTCAATATACAGATTTTTGGCTAAATTGATTTCATTGTTTAAAATCCCTATATCAAAGATGAAATATTTCTGGTGGTAGAACAGCTAATACCAGATACCTGATACTGCTGATGTCATTATAAACATGTGTTTGGGAAATATTCCAAAATAACCCTAATTGATCAAGCACAATATAGTTTGTAACAAGGATATACTGTCTGTGATCGAGCCGAGGTTTTCGACTAAATAGTCGGTACAATTTACTTCCAAAATAACATTATTCAGACAAATTTGCTAATAAGGCAATTAACAACAGGAATATTCCGTACACATAGTTATCTTTTATAGTTGTCTGCTTTGAACTAAAAAAGGCACTACATGGGCACAAACAAGTATAAAAAAACTTATCTTTAGGGTTAGTCCTAGCAGAGACTAGACGAGAGGCAATGACTGATTACATTACCGAAGAGACTTCACAATCATCAAAGTATAACGATTATTATATGTTGGGGTTACCGCCGGTCATCAAAACAAGAGTTTACTATGGATTAGTATTCAACTTTACACTTGTCTTAACACCTATCAATACTAACTTAAAAAACTAATAAAAACTTAAGTCTCTTAACAGCAAACTGGACCTATAAAACAATCTAGATTTATTTTACCATAAACGGATCAACTTATTGAAGTCCTCAACATACTTAACTCGTCACATGCAAATAAATCCATCCAGCTGTCGCCTTACAGCCCTAAGGCTTAACACATGCTCGTATTGATCCGTAGATGCTATAAATCAGATGTCCTCTGGTGGTTGACTGAATAAAAATGGGGCTTACGTACGGTTAAGTCAAGTTTATTGTTTTTTCTCTTTTTACGTTACTTTATTCGAAAGCGTTTATGGAAGCTATAAAATCAGGTTATGATTTTCAGTCATTTGTTTTTGCTTTATACGTGTGTGTTGCCTTTCACTAATGCTTTACTTGTTATCATGACTAATTCTGACGATATCTTTGACAGTTGCCAACATTGCGTAGTATTATAATAGTATGATTTAACCTTCTTTCAATAAGGCCTATCGTGGTCCTTTTCCTTTGGATGATAAAACGTTTGTTAAAATATTCTCATTTAAACATATGTGACATAACATTATATACATTACCAATATAGCTTTCTTTAATGTGTTGTATCATATTCTGTTCCGGAATGTCAATTAAAAGCTAACGCATATATATATATATATATATATATATATATATATATATTGTATGAATTAATTGTTGTCTTCTAGCAAACACGAAAAATGAAAACAATTTGTCCTATTTATGTTATCAATAGGTAAGTATGATCTGAACATATATATTAATATCAATACACATCATTTTATAGTTACAGAAACATAAATTTATCATTACGCATGTACTATGCTAACTTCAAGTGTAACTTTGTAAATAACAGAGATAAACACAGATCTATTTAAATGAAGGCATTTAATAATCCCGTTTATATTCTATGTACTGTTTAAAGGTGGAGGCTTGTTAGCGGTGTGTTGGCTGGTTTGCCTGACCTGGTCTGTAGAGGCCGAATACACCTATTGGTATGCATATAACGCACCTCGAGTATAATTTATATTAGTGTCTTTAGTCAATGTTTCATGTGTATGCTGTCTGATTGTTTTTCAGTTGTAGCATCCGTGTTTCCTTGTATTTTCAGTGTAAGATCTTATTTTATTTCAGAAACATCTTAAAAAAAACATATTTTCACGAGTGGCGAAACCATGAGTGAAAATGTAGTTTTTCTATGAACACTAGTATTAGTAGTATTCAATGTTGTTTTTTTAATTACCCCCTTTTTGAAAATATTGTTATGTACGCCTCTAACCGTGGGACGCCCCTCACACACACTTATAAGTGATGACGTATCTGTCCATTTTCTATTTCAATTTTCTATCAATGATGTCAGATTGTTTCGTTTGTTTGCGACATGTTTATAAGCTTAAATTAGAAGTTAGTAATAAGATAACTATTGGCATCCGTGGCATTCCTAACATTGTAGGTTTTGGTAGTTACGACCTTAATATCTCCAGTATCAAGATGATTGTAGAAGTGGCCTTGAGGTAAAGGTATCCGCCTCACAAAAAAGTCCAAGGATTGATTCTCATTGGGATAATGTTTGTGTTATGACGTTTGAAAGGATACCAGTACTGAATGCCTCAATAATGACTTTTACCAGCTATAAATAACAGCGCATTTCCTTATTTAATGGTTCGTGTTTTATAATTGAACCACGAGCTGTCTTTATTCATTTGTAGCATTTTCTTACCGTTTTGAACCAACTTTATTCTTCATAAAAACGGACACCGATCCTTTACAAAGATTCTCTTTTTTAGGATCATGGATACGATAATTCCCGAACGCATCTTCCCAGGCCATAAATTTGCCGTTTTCTGCGACTTGGCAGCGGCTTATAATGACGTCATATACCCAATGAACGGCAGTTACAGGATCAGCTTGTTTTTGGCCCCTAGAATGCCGAATAGGTTTGAACCTGACAATGTCAACGTAATGGTGGATAAAGGTTAACCACTGCAAAAAAATGCAATTCATTAATTCCTTTCTCTTTAAAGAAAACATATAGAGTATAGTTTGTTTAATATATTGTAAAAACAACACCAATATCTTCTGTCAAATATTCCTCGAATTTATATAGAAATATACACTGTGAGTATGACATAAATTGCATGCGTTCTCTTTTTAAGATAACCCAAGGGTACTTCTAAGTATTAAGGTGAGGGAGTTACTATGTAATTATAACGTGACTAGTAAACAACTATGACTGCACACGTTTCTTTGTACCAATAAACAGTACTGTTTATGCACTTATAAAGGTCTTAATTCTAGCATAAAACTGACAAACTAAGACGTTTTGAAATACATAATAAAAGCAGTACCAAGAAAAAATGATTGTCTTGCATTTATGAAGAATTTAATGAATTTCGAACTCTACTGACATTTAGAAAATGAATATCTTAAACCTGCCTTACCATTCGTTTGACAGTTTCCGGAAAATTTAAAATCGGGAAGCTACAGCGGGGATCTTACTGTGACAAAAAATGGAATAAGGGTTGGTGGTATTTCTATCTTCGCTTATGTACAAAGCGATTCCGAGGACAGCCTACTACCTCTAGTACAGACGGACAAAGGCATCTACAAGGCTGGACAAACAGGTATAGAGGATTTAACCTAACAAGAGGTCGTGGTATATTTTGTTGATGTGCTGTTAATGTGTAGTAGTTGAACACACGATGTAAAAACATGATCAGAAATTTAAACCATGAAATCGCTTTTTAGTTCAGTTCCGAATTCTGGTCATAAACAAACAACGGATAGTGGTACAGGACACATTCACCATAGACATATTTGTAAGTGTTCTGTTTCTTTTAATTTTGGTTTGTTGTATGAAAGGAAAAAAATACGTTTAATTCATGTAAATTCTTCTTGTTGTGATGATATATTATAACTGTTGTTAGACACGATCGGTTTATATTGCTTACTTTAATTTAAAGATGCACTCTTACTCTAAATAGGATTTACCACAAACACAAATAATAATATTGTTTTAATTTTCCAAAACGAATAAATGTCGAAACTAAATGGTTCTAACGAAGGAAACCGAGTTAAATCTGAAAGAAATAAGCCTAGTACACGGTATTTCTACCATATGAGACTATAGTAGACCACAGAAAATCTTTTAACATTCACCAATTATTTAATATTTTTGCGCTTTCTGCTATTAAACACACAGTTACAATCTTGTTATCAGTACGTTATAGTTCCTATCAATACATTGTTTAGTCAGAAGTTAAAGATTTATCACACAAAATTGATGTTTATATATGTAAATGTATTGATTTTGAATAAGAGTGTCAGTTTAACCAATTTATGTCAAAAAATGAAATTTGATAGTCATTTGTTCATGCGTTTTTTTTATCTGAATAAATCAAAATAAGCGAAGCGGTTCTGGAGAATTAAACGGTTATCATTTTCTCATTTTCTGGAATAGCCCTATGTGTTGTATGTGACCCTTAATTAGTTACTGACGGCATACTAATTTGATCGATACTTTGGTTTCTTTTTAAAGACATTTTGAGGAGTTCCTTTCAGAGGCTATACGCTCAACTGCACGCAAATATTACCTATGTAAAGCACAAGTTAAGGTCCCAAATTACACTAACGGAGATACCAAAACGTACAAACGAGGCATAATAGTTTTACCTATTAAGGAAAAATTGACATGCCATTACTTTTTTGGCCTTGGAACAAACACTGGTTTTTACATCTAATGGAAAAAACTGGGATAGTTCCGGCAACCTGGAAGCACCTTCGATCTTGTTTGGAGAGGTCTTAGCACAACACTCACATTGCGTCACACAGATCTGCTCAATTTGGATCAATTAACATTTGATTTGAATTCAAGCATAACATCGTGTTTTTGTAAGTCTCCTGTTTTATCCGAATTAAATGAATTTCCCCTGCCTTTTAAAACATTTTTTTTTTCAATTGATATTTCATTGATATAAAACTTGCCATGGCGGCTTAAAGAAACTTGTTCGTGATATCACCTAAAGTCTTCTTTTCTTCACAGTTGGGAATAATAATAATAATAATTAATAATAATAATAATAATAATAATAATAATAATAATAATTAATAATAATAATAATAATAATAATAATAATAAAAATAGTAATAATAATAATTATAATAATGATAATAATAGTAATAATAATAGTAATAATGATGATGATAAAAATAATAATAATAATAATAATAATAATAATAATAATAATAATAATTACAATAATAATAACAATAATTATAATAATAATAATGACAAAAAATTGTTTCTTCTTTCAAGGACGCGGATTCAAATCGCGTGCGACGCTGGGCTAACGTCACTGATAGTAGCGGGGTTTACGTTGGTAGAATGGAAATGTCCAATTATCCTGTTCTTGGGGAATGGACAATTCAAGTTTCGAATGAGGTAATTGATTAACTTTTTTTATTTGGTTTCTCAATCTTTTTTCTTGGTTTTGTTATAAATGGTCAATGGTACGCGGTGAAACGTCAGCGAAAACACTATAAAAGTGTTTGGAAAAGGTGAAAATAGTATTATTAAAAGACGAAAATATTAAACCTTCCCGAAAGATAAGCAATTAACAGTACTGTTTTTTTGGACGTATGACATTTTTATGATAATATTCACTTTGAAGCAAATAAGAATGTTAAGAGGTATAGGCGTATCATTGAAACCATTAAATATACATGTACAATATGTATAGTTGTAGATGTTATTTAAAAGGCTAGACCACATGTTTTGGTTTTCACAGGCTTAAAAAACGTTGTGTCTCACTAAACAGCTATGTTAAAGGTAAATGCCTATTAGTAGTATAGAGTTCGGAGATTATTTCAAATAAATTAGGCAATATGACTCTGCGTACTTAAGCAGTTAAGTATATATGGAATTTTTTATAGTCAGTAGTCATACAGACATCAAGTTGAATAATAATAATATAACAATTTTATGTTAATAATATTTCATTGTACATTAAAAACAAATGCATGTGGAAAGATTAAGGTATCTTATTAATGTTTATGCGTTATAGTTATTATAATATATGTTTCCTTAATCTTTATCTTTGGTCGTACAAAGTAAATCTTACAGTAACTATGTATGTTTTCTTATATCATTATAGAGTTTACATAGAAAAACAAAATTATAGACATCATCGAGCACATTAAACAACTGGCATTTTCTTTCTGTATATGGAATAGCTACTAGTTTATGCCATCTACCTGCCTTTGCTTTTAAGCTGTGCAATTTTTCTCGATAAAGCAATCCAATATTTTGTAATATTTACATTGTTAGGACTTGAACTTAAGATAGAAGCCCATATCTTCTATTTCTACAAGATTCTGCTAATTGGAGCTGCAGTTTTATTTAAATATATCTGTAATTCACTGCTTAAATCATGTAGAAATAAATCAACATTGTCAACACCTTGGTTCATAGATATATCTTTCAAAACAGTTTTTTTTATCGAAGATCTAATTATATACACATTTTATCATACACAAACCTAATATATTAATTACTAGATAGTTTACAAATTCACTTTTGTCAATTCAATATCAATTAAAGTCTAATAACATATACAGCACATAAACATTAACATTGTTCTACCTAGCTCACCATGTACAAATTGGTCTGGGTTAGAGTTCTGAGCCCTAGTAATTCTTTACAAAAACTTAAATGTTTTTTTTCCATAAATGGAAAGGTTAAGAACCCCATTCTTCAGAGCCGTAGCTTAAGACAAGGTATAATAGTTGTAAAACTATCGTATCTGTGTTAAACAATGAAGGAAATTAAAGGACTGCACTGCTTTAGTTTAACGAAAGACTATATAGCCTGACCAGATAATGTATCAAACGTTTTAGTCAAATAGCTTTCCGGTCAAAATCCGAAGATATGAATTGTCAGCAATATCTAATTATTGACCTTTGTATACATATTTCAAATTTCTTCTCAATCTTCATCCATTTTGAAACATACGTTTCTCTCCTTTCTGTGAAATGACAATTCACGTCCATCTGCTACAATATTTTGCAGGTAATAACGGGCCTCCCTGTAATCCAACTTCAGAATCTGATATCACAACCACACTATTGACATAACTATAAACATGACTTTGGCAGCTGTAATTTTTTTAGATGTACCGTAATCCCCCTTCGTTTGCATCAACAAAATATCTTCACGTACATTACATGCGTTGTCAGCAGATTGCCTTTGGAATCACGGGATGGAAGTGGATTGCGACTGATTTTGAATTTGATACAAATAAATTAGTATAGAACATGTAATGATTTATTTCGTTGTGCAATGGTACAAGATATACAATTTCTTCTGTATATTGTTACGATAGTGTCTGAAGGAGTTTTGAATATTGATATACACGCATAAATCTTGAGTATTAAGTGGATGTCAAATAGGGAAGGGAATAAACGAGCGCAGATAAAGACTACTTATTTTTAATTATATAATAACAAGGACATGTTACATCATAATCAGGCTCGTTAAATAAGTTATATATATATATATATATTTTGATTGGTAGCTAACTATAAGAGTAGTAAAAGTGCCCTTTTTTCAGAAATTTACCCAAACAACACATTTCGATGTTGGAGAATTCGGTAGTGCTTTATATAATACATCACCTCCCCTTTATTGTAATGTTTTTTTTACAAATCATCCCGGTGTTTTTGGTTTCTATAGGTTAAGGTTAAGAGTCGCAGCCCCTATTATTTCTTATTTTAACTTTGAGTTCTAGTACATATGCCTATGCTAAAAATGCCCGAATATGTAATCATTATGCTTTATATTGTTTTAGTAACAGGTCACTTTTGGCATTTATCTATAAATTGCACGTTGTATGAATGAAAAGAATAAAAGAGCCAAATCTGTTAAAGTCGTTTCAAATGTTTATCAATTCTATTAAAGTTACATTTAATTTACCTGCAGCAAACATTATTTGAAAGCATAAAAGAGTAATTATTATTTTTATGGTTTATTGCAGATTTTAGGACATACGTACCATTTGCTTTAAATCAACAGGTTAGATTTCATTTTTATAGCACTAAAATTGTGTTAAATCATTAAAATGATATAGTGTTTTAAAATGGTATACATTTGAAAATATTGATATTGCTGATGGTTCATTGTAGTTATGTGATAAGGTTTATGTTATTTCAGAACTTCCTAAGTTTTATGTGGAGTTAGATTTCCCAGAAACAGTTCACACAGCTTCCGATGACTCCTTAAAAGGAAAGATTTTGGTCCTGTAAGTTTAATAATTTACTTACTGTCTCTTTTCTTAAACGATGCTTTGGAAAACTTTTTGCATACAAAATATGCTTGCAGTCAGGAAGAAAGGCTATTGCTTCTGATTGGAAATTAATAGCTTCCTAAAAGGTTGGAAAGATTGAAGTACTTGGGGTTTACCTATTAGTTTATTGTTATTTGTCTTATCATTAAGTTTCTTCTTAAGTTAATGCATACGTTGATAAGATTTATCTTTAATGGTTGTTCTTTATTCAGGATTTTTGGGCTAAGAGTGAGGTCTGTGCACATAAACTAGTTTAGACCCCCAGTAATTTTTCATTTTACTGACCGTTCCAAGGCGGTACCTAACAATCCTTGATAAACATACCTAGTTTTTTATATAGTATATATGCACTGTGCTGTTTGTGGAGTTTTGTGTTGTTGTTCCATGTTTCTTGTTTGTGATTTTTGGTTGATGGGTTCTATGTCTTTGGTGTTTACCCTGCGCCATTAAACGGGGTTTATGTTTAAACTTTTGGCTGCTGAGCTTGATTCTGATTTTTCACATAAGTATTGTTCCAAAGATTCGAATTTTGAATGCCCTCGTTAAGCTTGTGTGATTATGAATAATACTATATTGAGTCAATTTACTTATTAAATATATTAAAAAAACACACTCAATATACGAGCGACATTATTATCAATTGCCAGTTTGTGGGGTGAGATTGTTTAACCTCGTAATCGGGTAAAATCAATTCTGCGAGCACGGCTCAATTTACATGTTGTTGTTTTTCTATTTGTATTACCTTTACAAGTTAAATACCTGCATATCTCGGTAAACCACATCTAGGTGATTCGCCGCGTGTCTGTTTTCGGAAGTCGGACGTGATAGCAGCAGATATACGCGTCGATTTAGCGCTCAACCGCGTTGGCTACCGCAGAATACATCGCCGCTTCTTTCCGCGATGACGCGATGTCTTCGGCGGTGGCAACGCGTCAGACGGATGAATGTTAGTATAAGAAGGAAATAATCTTATATGTTGAGAGAAGTACATTGTAGAAGGAAAGATAAAAACGCCACTTGAGGAGATGGACTATTAAACAGTCACAGGAGGATAACATATGGTTAGAGGGAATTATTATATATCAGCATGATAGTAATAGATGCTAGCGGGAAGATTATTGAGCAATCGACATTGAAGATGGATGAATATAATTGGTAGCATGATAATGCGAAGTGATTAGATGGATTATAAATGGTTACACGATGATGATAAATTATGTCTATAGCATACGGCAGTAACGATGACTTTAAATGGAAGTTAAATCAATTGCGTTTTAAGGATTATATATTTACATTCACACTTCATTCCTTAACGATGGTTGTTGTTTATCAATTGCACTTTATTTCTGTATAAAGTGCAATGGCATTTCCCATGGATATCGCGTGCGTTTGTTCGATACCTCTGTCCTGTCATTGGGCGCAATAATACAAATGGGCGGAGCTTATTTACTACGGAACTATTTTTTTCAATGAAATCGTAGTAAAATTATTGGCAACCTGTCAAAATAATGCAGACGACGAAAACTTCATTTAAGAAGAGAAAACAAAATGAGCAACGATAATTTAATTGATTTTAATCTAGATTTTGATTTCATGATGGATGGAACATTTGAAGAACTATTTAATGACAATGATGATGACTTATTTCGGGATTTGGAATTAACATTTAGTGATTGTAAAGCATCTGACAATTCAACAAAACATGAAATCAAGGAATTGAAACAAGAACAGAAGGAAGAAGGAGAACGGAAGGAAGAACAAGAAGATTGTAACAGGTTTAGAAGGGTAGGCGAGGAAGACATAAAGGTTTTTGAAGAGTCTCACCAGTCAAAGAGAACAAGAGAAAACACAAAATGGGCAGTAAAGGTATTTCAAGGTATGAAAGTGTTTTTTTCGTCATCTTTTGTGAAAAATGAGTGTTAATTATTTCATTTTGATTCTCCAATTGGTGAAAAGATAAATCAACTTAATTTAACACTTAAAAATGTACAAAAACAGTGTTTAAAATTTTAATATTTACAATAAAAAGATATTTTAACAATATTATGAAAATATATTTTTAACAATATAGTGAAAATATATACAAAACTCATTTAACAGGAAAACATAATTATAAACAACTATTATAAAACATTTTTAACACTAATTCAATACTTAAATGAACAAATGCTTTTTCTAACTCCAGATTGGCATAGATCTAGGTATGCTGAGCCTCTAAACACGTCTACTGTCTCAGAAGAGTCACTTGGCCAGATTTTGCGCAAGTTCTACTGCGAAGTCACCCCGCAGCCATCAGAAAGGCGCTCAAAGGCTTTCGGAGCTGGGTCTAAGGTGTACCACAAGAATAGTATGAAGAACATACGATCTGGTCTGAACAGACATCTGACCGACCTTGGCCGCAACATGGACATTGTTCATGGCACATCATTTAAGGCTGCAAATCGCACACTTGATGGCTTCATGAAGGAACAAACTAAGGCCGGACTTTCCCGACCCACACACCACAAGCCTATCATCGAGCAAAGCGACCTTGAAACCATTTCCAGGTTCTTCGCCAATGCTCCATGCTCTCCAATTATTCTTCGACAGTGTGTATGGTTCCAACTTGCTCTCCACTTCGTGTCACGCGGCCTTGAATTTCATCACCAGCTTCAAATCGACTCCTTTGAGTTTACTGAAGACCATGATGGAATTGAGTATGTCACCCTGAAGCACGAGACGCAGCAAAAAAAATTCCAGGGTGGGCTTACCAAGGATGAGGCTCCATCAGACCGCAGAATGTATACGACAGGTGGCCCATGTTGTCCAGTAGCAATGTTAAAGTTACTCATCAATAAAACCGACAAATCGGCGCCTATGCTGTTTAATGCCTGCATCAAGGATGCCATCGCAAGACCTGAGGCAAATGACATTTGGTTCACCAATGCGCCACTGTCAAAGCGGTCGTACAGCAGTTTCATGGCTGACATTTGCAAAGCAAGCAAAACAACAGGTTGGTACACCGCGCACAGTGTCAGGGCCACAGCTATCCAAGCAATGAACGACAGTGGCTTTGAAGCTCGTCATATTATGTTCATGTCCGGGCACAGGAATGAGGCATCATTAAAGTCGTATTGCAGGGCACCCAGCAACGTCCAGAAGAAAGAGCTCAGTTCAACACTGAGTCTTCTCGCGTCCTCTGGCTGTACTTCCGCAAAAGCTCCCATTGATAAATACGTTACCCCACCCACCGCCACAGTCGTTTCATCCGATGTTAAAGTCCAAAGAAATAAAAATACACTTGCAGATTTGTCTAACACCATATTTCAACATATCGCGAGATATGATGTGAACTTTGCATGTGACGATATTTTTGTTGTTTTCTTGTTATTGTAAATGTTCCCAACTCCAGTTGTATTTTCCTAGTTGTTAAACAGTTATAATGTGTATTTATAATATACTTGTCCTTGAAAATATATAATCTGAACCTATAAATAAGGAACTATTTTATCTGCGCATTCATTGTTTTATGACATTCGGTTGAACAGCAGCTGTTCTAATTTACCCACCGTTGAGAACAACAAGAGAAAGAAAAGAGTAAATGCTCTTGAATAATCAATTTATTTTAGCAGAAATGTAGATTTAAATGAATGTAAATATAAGTATTAAAATTCGACATGTTGCATTTTATCGGGGTATGGTATGCAATGGCGCAGTTCAAAATGTTGGTGGAGTCCTTCGGACTCCACCCATTTTGAACAGCCCCTTAAATAACGTGCCATCAGAACTATCATTGTCTGAAGAAGAAAAATCGTTTGCAAAAAGTATAAGATGGATCATGCATAGATGTAGGAAAAATGTATTTGATATGAGAAAGAGAAAAGATGAGGAGAATATTGCCTGAGAGAATGACAAAAGTGCATGTTATCAGTACAAAATGAATGCAATATCAGGAGGACTAGATGGAAGCTTGATAATATTAAATGGTATCTGGATGATAATATATGATAGCGGGTGATTCAATATGTTATAAGAGGATATACTGATTTATCAGGATTGTATGTGGCGGAATGATGATAGTAGCAGGCGATTTATACACGGTAAAAGATGAGTGAAAATGACATTACGAGGGAAATAAGTGGTAAGAGGAGGACATTGCATAATTAGATAAAAACAATACACTTTTATACGCTCTTTTTCGAAGAAGTGCTCTAGTAGAAGAAATACACATGGGCATAGTTTAAATATGCGTCATTTTCGGTTTAAAAAAGTTCTACAAATTTGCTTTGAAGGTACACGTTTGGAAAAGGTGTTTCTGGTGACCTGGAACTAACATTAAAATACACGGGCTTCAGTGCTGTGAAACAGTACTAGGTAATACTCTTTCTATAACAAGTTTGATGCACTCTATATATACAGTGCAGTGAAACAGTACAAGGTAAGACTCTTTCTATAACAAGTTTAACGCTCTCTATATAACAGTGACGTGGACAGTACAAGGTAATACTCTTTCTATAACAATTTGATGCACTCTATATATACAGTGCAGTGAAACAATACAAGGTAATACCCGTTCTTTAACAAGTTTAACGCTCTCTATACGTACAGTGTAGTGAATCAGTAAAATGTTTTACTCATCATAATGTAAACCAATTGTACACTATATACAGTTCACGATAATACAATACGCTTGCTATGACAAGTTTATAACTCTCTTCATAAACAGTGTAGAAAAGGAGTGTGCTTAAGTATAAGGTAGTAGGTTTTTAGAGTGAATATATTTCTATAAACACTGTTGAAAATATACTCTGATCACTTCTTACACAAATACGTACATACATCAATAATAATACTTCTTACCTACGCACCTTTTTCGGAAATACTGTTTATCCGTTTATGAAGCACAATCGAATAAGGAGGATTGGTAAAGGTATCCAACCTGTTTTATGATGCATTATGTTTCGTTTTGCAACAGGAAATTAACCTAATGTAAACATTCTTCAGATCCTCGAAGCATAATTTTAAGAACAATTAAAGAACACGTTTTTTAAAGCATTATCGTTGTCTTCAAAACAAACTTCTCATGATAACATCCAAGTTTCAAAGAAACAGGATTTTTGAACTTTATAACCTAAATTATAGGTTAAAGTTATGAACAATCCCGACAAATTTAAAATCAAAATAGTATTTGAAGAGATTTGCCTATGCTTTGTTTTAAACTAGAGTTACTGAGCAGTAATACATATCTATATGTAGAAAGTACAATTACGTTATATTGACACACCCTGTATCAAAGTGTTTAACGAGTAAAGAGGCAAAAGGTAATGTCTAATAGTATATTGTCGAGACACATACAGCATCAAAAACAAAATACACTTCCATCAAATATATGTTAAAATAAATGTCGAGGATTAAAATGCATAACATACGAATATTGAAAACTACATTGACACACCCGAGAAAAACACAACATCGCAAAGTTATAACACAAACTTCAAACGCTGCACAATATGAGTTCAATGGGGAGGAGGTAAACAATAAACCGAAGAGCTTCAAATTCAAGAGTGTGTATATTGCGCCCATACCTCCTTTAATTTCAACGTAAACTTAAAATGAAGTAAAGAATAAATAAAAAATGCATGTAATACATCAGAAATCAATAGGATGGACCAAAATGTGGCCGAATTAATTGGGCA
Organism: Mya arenaria; assembly: GCF_026914265.1. Lineage (NCBI taxonomy): Eukaryota > Metazoa > Mollusca > Bivalvia > Myida > Myidae > Mya > Mya arenaria. The sequence continues at coordinate 59,855,364 of NC_069126.1, forward strand.
AGTATCCGAACGCATGTTCAAAAGGTAAACATATCTATCTATCAATCTATCACTTTCTCTCAACAGTTGCGCCCCCTGTATTTTATAATCTTTGAATTATCCCTGAACCCCACAAGATAGCCTCTATTTATTAACAAAAAAGGTCATATAAGATGCTAAAAAGGACATTTTTTAATCTAATAAATTGTTTATAATTATGCAATGAAAAAAACCTATGTGCAAATTAAGTGACTGTCAATTTCAGTTATGCATGAAATATTCCATTATCCTGTGTTATATATCTTGAAATAACGTTTTAAGTCTTTGATAAGATAGATATTATATTTTTTCAGGTAAAAGATGGCTCCGTTGATATAGACTTGCCATTTACAGAACTAGCCTCAGACTTCAGAAAATCATATATTGCTCGGCGGATTTTTAATTCTAATGGATATTACAACAACGAACTGTAAGTACTTAATTAAGTCGTGTATATAAGAGATTAGGATAGTCATATCTTACCCATTCATTTCCCCAGTTTTTACGGTTATGCATTGTTTGCAATTAATTAGTATTTATTTACGTAAAATTATAATTATAACTATTAATGGCTAGCCTTTTGTACAGATGTTCAATAGAATATTGAAAACATTTATTTGGATAAACCTGATACCGCTTTGACGAATGATTAATTGATTACTAAAACGACGATACTGTACATAAGAATCCTTTTACATAACTCTGTACAAATGTGTTGGGTGTTTTGATTCAATGCTGCTTTACTTCCATTTTGAAACCCTTATCGGTATGTTTTTACCGCCTTGTTAACAGAATAACGGAAGTTGTGTACACCTCTACACAAAAAAGCAGGAGGTGTTTTGTCCGGGGGTAATAGGTCCTACATTTGCTTTTTGAAACCGAACAGATTCTAGGCCCTTATCGGGCATCACTGGCATTTTAATGGACACCATTCTCTCCAAAATGGCCTTATCTTAAGCTATTACAGGTAATCAAGGCTTGTAGGGTAAAGCACTTTTCATGAAAGCACGTTAACCCCAGTTTTAGCAGATATTTCAAACTCATATAAGTTCTTTTTCAGAGCAATTTCAACTGAACTGTGTATGTTTACATAAAGGAATAAGATGACGTCATTTATATAAAATGGCGACTACTGAGCACAGAAAAAGCTTCAAGTATCATAACAATAACTAGTATTGGGGTAAAATACGGAAACATTTGTCCATGAACGTTTTGTTTGCAATTTTCATAATCGCTTTATTGTAGTTTTTTTCTTAAAATGCTGCCACCTCCTGTGAGGCCTACTTTGTAAATGACAAGGAGTGAATTGCAATTGAAGATAGCTTACGCGGTAAACATTAGATGACAGTCGAATTCTCTACTTATATCACTGTGACAACACAGCGTTGCAAGTTACGTTGACATCTGGCAATACCATTTAATGGCTACTTGTTTTTAAAAAAAACGAAACACTACAACCTTATTTTTTTTGTATTTATAACTCCATATTATTTAATGATTTAATGATAATCTTCATGCTATTCCATTTATGTATTTTTCTGCGTTTGAAGACGTTTAACCACCCATGCCAATGTTGTGGAAGATATAACGGGAGTAATTATCTCCACAGAATCCAACCTTAACGTCAAAGTCTACGACGTTGCCCTACAACTTACGTTCAAGAAAAGTTTTCACGTTGGACAAGACGTAGATATTTCGGTATCAATTCATTCTTTTTATAAAATATTTTATTGATATGAGATTCTCGAATATCAACCTGGTCATGCTTAATCAAATTTAGCACCTTCTTTAATGAAAAATAAATAATTTAAAATATAATATTAATTTGATGACCATAAGCTGTTTCTTTCAAGGATTCGTTTACACATCATCTGGCTTGGTTATCCCCAGCTGACCAGCCCCTGTTGTATAGTCCGATGACTTAGCTTAGTGTCAATTTCCCTGAGTATTGTTATTGGCGCTGCACTTTAGGGCTGTGCTCAACGAAACTGGGCGGCACTAGATTTGTTTTGCCTAATAAATGTATATCGGTCTGGTAACGGATCGTCCTTAACCGGCTCCAGAGGGAATTAACTATTAGGACAAATAAACTATAACTATATGAGATACTTTAAATTTGATTTAAGAATGACTGGGTGTCACTTATCGAAGAGTCAAACTAGGTTTTTGAAAAGTCAACTATTGGTTGACTTATATGTAGATGACAACTCTTATATTATAATCCGACTACCTAGCTTAAAGACATTTGTATTTGATTTTCGTTTAATTCAGGGGGAGATTACTAGATATTCGGGCAACCCCTACCAAGGCATGGCGTCGGCAGATATAGATCTGTGGGTTGAAGTGAAGCTTTACGTTTTATATGGTAGATGGGTCGTTATTCGCAATTTTACAAAGTTTGATATTGGCGAAGGCAACAAAATTGGATACACTGTTGAAGGGCGTGATTTACAATTAAATGTGTCATATATCGAAATAAAGGTAAGAACTGTATTAGCTACAGACTGTCGAATATGTCCGTCAATATGTCGTAAGCTGAAGATTAAACTCTGTTTGAAAATAATTTGCTGCGAATGTCTAAATAAGAATTGAATGTTGTATTTTTTCTTTTTTTTCGGCGTCCGAAAACTTATACTCCTTGCACGGCTAGGAAAAGCCAAATCATTAAACGATTATCACTAAACTGAGATTATGGTTTCATACTGTTTTATTGACATATTTCAAAAATATTCAATGGATATAATAACACACATTATTAGCAAACTTTCATTGGACAAATTCAACAAGAACACTAGAAGATAACGCTAAAACATAATTGCAGGTTGGACTGTTTGAAAAGCGTTAATATCAATGACGTCACTTGTTTACTCTGGATCAAATGTAAATCCAATTGAGTGAATACGTGTTAATCTAAAAAACATATATATGTGAATATTTGAGCTGTGTTCAACAGGCTCATTAGAGTCAGGTTTTTTTGGAATGTGCACATTCACATTTAGAAAATAAACCAGACAGAATTTAGAAAAAAACTCTGATGTTCTCCAAGGAAATAGTGTCTTGACTGCCTGTTTTGCGTAAACCTTCTTAGATTAATGGTGTTATAAAAATAAATTGATAAATTGATTATAACAATAATAGTGTATTGATGTATAATAATATGTGGTCATTTCTATGAAAGATGCAAATAAAACGGACATGGATGAAATAATGTTTGCATAATTGAAAAATAATTACAAAAAAGCTTAGCCTAGATTTCCTTGATGAGCTGCGATACACTTCGTCTTAAGCAAAAAAACAGTATTATATTTTGAATAGGAAACGTTTTACAGACGGTGAATTGCTTCCATTAATATCATGCGTTTCGCGAAAGTGATTGAGCATCCACAACCATCGATTAAAGTGCAATTAGGTGCACAAAAGTTCAAACGGTAATGAGCTTCTCTTGCACCTCGTATTTTGCTGATAGGGCCTTGAAAAAATCCTGGTTGAGGTTATCCGACTCAACAAACGAAATATCCGCCTTCTATACAGTTTCTGTATTTCGTTCGATACATAAAAATAGAACGAATAAAACATTTTAGTGTGTATTTTAATATGTTCTTTAAACAACATTTAGGCTTTATACTGCATATTTTTCAATGATGAAACTAAAGCCTAATAAAAATCATCCCTTTCGCCAAACGATTAATACTCAGTGTAGTATCGGACACTAAACACCTATTTTGTAATCATGGGAAATATTCAAGTTGCAATTACTATTATACCATTTTATATCGAGACAAAACAATTCACAAAAGTAGAAATAGAAAAAGGAATGTGCAATATTTTAGAAGAAACTACCCCAACATGCAACAGAATCGAAAAGTCAACAGTGGAATACCCTTAATACGCCTCTGTAAATTACTGTTCGTTAAAACTGTTTTGTTAGATGTTCACACTATATCGCGATAGCATCCATCTTATTATTGAAGCATTCAACTAATCAATCTGTCATTTTTAATATATTTTTAATATAAATACGTTTGTACATAAAAGCAGTACTTGGAGGTCGTGTTAAACATGTTTGCATAACAAAATGTTCACAAAATGTATCAAATATTCTGCCTTAGACTTAGAAAAAAACAGCATAATACCTTAAACGGTTTTTCAAAACTGTATGTATCTTTGATAAGGCTGTGTTACGAAAAGCCGGAACTTCCAATGATATTCGTTCCCATGGATACAGGATTCACCGGTCCGCCAACCTACTGGCCAACACTTCTTTGACATTGAAACAAGTATCAGGACCAAAGGAATTGGTAAAATTGTAACTTGTTTACCTCTTTTATGTTATGTGTTCATGGCATAAGTGAAGTCCATTATATTCTTACGGACAAATTTCTGTTTACATTCTGTATCGTCAATCGAAAACTTTTGGTCACACTTTATTCACACTTTAAATCATTTTCTAAACTTTAAGGCACTGAACACATGCTTGATTTTCCTAGTAAGTTGAAATGGTAAAAATAATTTTAAGTTATTAAAGTACAGATGTAAAACGGGAAATAATATGACTTAGAAATATAGCTCGATATATATATAAATATATATATTGCCCAATAAAACATAATGTAAGATAACGATTTTCTCCCACCTCAGATCCAAAAAAATAACCATGCTAGAAATTCTTATCTTGTCCGAGGGCAAAGATAAAACAATTACCCGTATGGAACTCCTTTTCAATGGTCATCACATTGTAATTATCTCCTTTGTTAAAGACTGTCGTCTGTAGCATCATAGAAACCTTGTCTTGTGGCAATATTTAGAATGCTGATTAATTATTTCTCGCTTCAAATGTCAACATAAAAAAAATTCAAGCACCTTTTAAGAAATAATTCTTCGCTGTCCTCAAAACTATTTAAAATCCGATTTGACTATTAACATAATCCGAATCACTGCGCACATATCCATTACAACCTTCAATAATCACATATCTTTACGCATTTTTTTTCACTTCGCCTAAAAGAATTCCAGCAAAAAAAAAATACTTAAGTTTGTTTACCTTGGGTGGGAGAAAAAGCATCTTCCATAGCCGCTCGTGTAAGAAAGGTTAATCCCAATCCTCGCTCAGAGTGTTTTGAAACACCCTACGCTCGGGTCATAATGAACCTATCTTTAACACTCGGCCATAGAAGATACTTATATAAACATCATACAAACGATAATAACAAGTAAATATTTTTTACAAACCCTTGGTGTTATTTTTTCATGAAGAATGTCGGCGACAAAGCCATATTTAGGATTGCAGTGACCGGCGGCATGCTGACAGCAACTTACAAGGTATTGTCGGATTTTTTCGTATATATTTAGTGTTTCTAAAAAAACTGTTATTTTTACTAATACTATCAGAAATGACTCTTTCACATGTTTTTTTTTTATTCATTGTCCATTAACTTTTTATATATATGCATATTCATGTGAGGCAGACAAAAACTAATCCATTACTTTCGATCATTAAGAGAAAAATAACTTTCATGACCAAATATTTTTATTTTTATTTAATCTTAACTTTGACAGATTCCAAAATAAATCCAGTAACAAATAGCATCTTAAATGAGTAACTTAATAGCTGCAAAGTTTAATATTGCGAATATAGGTTGTTTCAAACGGATGGTATATTGATGAGGGGGAATGGTTTGAACTTTCTGAAGGTCAACCAAAGGACATTACTGTCACTGCAACGAAGGAGATGAGACCAAACTTTGTCGTCATGGCGTGGTCATTGAGCGCAAAAAAGAATTATTACAGAGCTGGTGTGTTAATTTGTTTAAGGCTATAATTGTGAATTAAACATGTAGCGTTATATAGATAACATGTCATTGTGAATTAGATAAAAAGCTTTTAATGGGATGTTTTGTACTGTACATTTATTATCCAATATATATATCATAATATCGAATAAGAAATCAACAACAATAAAGTGACTTTGTTTCTTTTCGTAAAGAAATCGATGGAGGAGTTGATGCGCTTCTAGTGGATATTAAACAGGATGAATCAACTGGGGTGGTTGTTTCAATACGTTCTTTGATCAATGCAGTTGGTTTCATTTGATATGTCTGAACATTATTGCAAACATTACATAATGTAATTGAATATAGTTCTAATCGTTCAAGTATTTGTAACGTCAAAATGCTTTGTCATCCTTTAAAACTTCTCTAGGTGGTACCACGTATATCCTTCGATAAAAGAGAGGTGCGGCCTGGTGAAAATGTCAATATTCATCTTGAAGGAAACGCGGGTTCTAACTTCTACCTGTTAACAGTGGACATGAGCATTCTGATTCTCGACACAGGCAATGATATCACGATGGTACGAAAAACTTGTCTTATATGCTCGTGTTTATTCATATAAAGATCACCTTTGAGTTGACTCTACATTCACCTGTTTTTATATTTGTAATGTTTAGACACCTTTTCAATGCCGTATACCCAACTAAAGTCGATATTCTAAACATACTTCAAACACAAAGGACCTCCGACAAAGTGATAATTTATATTTGTCTTTTAATTATTGCAGGGAATCCTGCCTTTATCAGACGATGTGAAAAAGTGTATAACACTTGATAATTCGTCGTTTATCGACATAATTGAGGTGAGATATACTTAGAGTTGATCTTATTATGAGTACGTCTTATCATAGTGCTTTTGTTAAGAAAAAAACCAGAGTCTTACACAATTTTAAACTGAACTATTTTTTACTATCATTAGAAATGAAACATTGATTGATCTGTTGCAGTCTGTAGGGCTTTATTACAATGGAATTTCAATAAGAGAAGGAACAGGTAAGTACAGATAAACAAATAATCATAAACGATAATTCAACAGAAGATCGACAGTATCCTAATGAAAACATACTACGAAAAATCAGATAGTTTTCAGGCCCACCTCATTAAAAATGACTTGTCGTTCTTAATTTGGAATACGGCTTAAATGCAACTGGTAGTTGAAGATAAAGGTTTAAATACCACCAATGAACGGTTTTGATTACCAAATACTTCTGTTTTCATACTATGCATTTTTTGAAATCGACGAATCTTCCTTCAGAGATGACCACAAGCTCAACAACATCTTCTATAGGATTATCAATGTATGAAGAAAGTACCAGTACGGTTTTTGCCTCAAAAACTTCTCCATTGAATAACCCAACATCGACGGCATTTGAAACTTCCACGCCTACCTCCACACGACCCCCGGAAAAGCAAGTGACCCTTCGCAAGAAGTTTCCCGACACGTGGCTATTCAACAATGTTTCTTCAGGGTATGATTGACAGTATTTTATTTCTATCACCATATTAGTGAGGAATCATCAACGTTTCATTGTTTTCGATCAATATATTTGCTCTAATACTTGAACGATTAAACCTTTTTCTACTATATATTTTTTATTTAAAAAAACAACAACATTTTACAGCGCAACGGGAATTGCTGACTTTACTGCATCAGCTCCTGATACAGTCACCACTTGGGTGTCTACATGCTTTGCTATTGACGGAAAATCACGCTTATCTGTAGCAGTTTCCCGAGCAGAGGTACTCTTCTCAATTTCACACATACCCATTAAAAGTATTATATGATATATATTTTTTGTGTGAAAATTGTTTAATGTGTTTAGGAATTTGACCAAAGTTAATATGACCAATTAAATGTTGTAAATAAAACGAGCTATGAATATATAAACACGTTTTTATTTTAAGTCAAGATGTTCGAAAGAGGTGCCTCTTATAATACTGAATGTCAATTGAATTATTTAAAAGTAATGGTGTTTGCATGTTTTGTTCCGAATCCTGAAATGTTTCTTTTAAAATTATGGATCAGAACAAATATTTCGTCGAATGATTCTTCTTTTCTTGTTGCATAACGTTATTCAGAAACGTGGCAACTCACTTGGTACTTGCAGCGAATCACGATCGGTATTCTGAGAAATTCTAACATGGTGTCCTGAGCATGTTGGTCCATGTGTAACAAAATTAATGCATTATAAAGTTCACTGTATATCGTATTTTTGAAAGCCATCCCCGATGTACGTGCATATTTTGACAATGCGCTAAAAGGTTTCTGGAATAAAAAGAATAAAATTATCAAGAAATTATAACCAAAATTATTGAAAAATAACGGAGCAAATATTTATCTCCGTTCGTTTGAGTACAGCTTTATCATCACACATTTTGACTGAATGTGAGACATTTTTTTGACAACTTTCATACTTAGTTTACCAGTTTCATGTCCTAAATGGAAGTGTAATAAGCCTGTTTTGAGTTAAAATTCAATATTGTCCGGCTTGAGTCTTTAGATTGCGTTATTCAATGTATAGGAATTTGGTTACAGAAAACAGGAAATTTCATGATAAACTTTTGCTGCGATTTTAGAATATCTTTTTCTATAAACAGAGACAATTATTTTGAGGTTACTCAGTCCGAATTTGCTTTGTTTTAACAAGTTGGACAAAATATTGTGAATCATTTCTGTTTGTACAAGTTCGAACGTATTCACCCTGAAAATATGTTTTATAGAATATTTTCATAGAAAAGTGATATTCAGAGCAACTTAAGTAAGATAAAAAAAAACTCCCTGATTGAACGATGCACATCCATAATGTCTTTCAAATATAATGTATTGTAATGTTCAGAATGACATACTATTTTAATACTATTTAAATACAAGTCCTCATATAGATATTTTGCTTCAGTTGCGGGTGTTCCTGCCATTCTTTGTTAGTGTTCAGCTTCCCTTTTCCGTTATTCGCAATGAGCAAGTTGCAATACAAGCAAATGTGTTCAACTATCACTCAGAAGATCTTTATGTAAGTACTTTTCTTTGTGTAGTAGTAGTCTGTGTATTCATATTTTATTGTGTTTGACGTATTAATATACCTTTTATTTTTTGCTTCAAATCAATGTTCAATTAGGATGAATTTCTTACAAGGTATATCAAGGCGGTTTCGCTACATATGTATATGCTAATAACATTACAACGTGTTTGTATGCACGTGTATTTCCTTATGTTTGTCAACTAGATGTCTTCGTCCTTTGAAACATTCAATTCTTACACTTTTTTATGTTAACAGATTCTCATCACATTAAAGAAAAGCGACTCGTTTAGGGGACTTGCTGTTTCTAAACGTGGGAAGAGTTTGAAACTGAAAGAAAAATGCGGAAACATTGTTAGGTGTATTTTGGTAAAAAAAACCACATTTATGTACATAGATAACTACGATATATTTCGGTTTTTGCATACTTATAAAACTGATTCAATTTTCTCGATAAATGGTGATTCAACATTTATTATGTGAGTAGATGTTATGCTTTTGAAAATCGTTACTATTACTAATGCAACCCCACTTTTTTCCCTCCGCTTAAGGGTCTAAATATATATAAAACATATGTGTCGAGCCCAAATAATTTATCGTATATCAGAAATGTTTGATACAATGTTATTGAACTATCAGAGTATGCCAAATATATTTTCGGGCGAAATCAGGAAGGGCAACCTCTGCATTTTTTCCGATAGTTCCTTTAGAAATCGGTGACATCAAATTGAAAATTACGGTCGATTCAAAAATAGCAAAAGACACTGTGGTAAAGAATCTGCGAGTGGAAGTAAGTTCCAAAATCGTTTAGCCATAATGATATTATCGAGATTGTCATTCATTAGATACTTTTGTCAGTAGTTTTCTTGATTCATAAAGCATACTCTACCGGTAGTAGCAACCAAATAACGGAAAGGTGTGTTTGGTCCAATGCTAATATTGATCGTTCAAACCGTAACAGCATTTTACATGAATATAACCAAACAGGTTATTTTTCTATCCTAGCCGGAAGGATTGGAACAAAGTGTGGCGTATCCTGTCCTTATTGACCTGACCCAAACAAACACGTTTGACTACAGTTTTCAGCTGGCATATCCTCCAAATGTAGTTGAAGGTTCCCAGCGCATGCAACTTACATTGAATGGCGAGTGAATTTTATAAAATCCTTTTTACTAAACTTAGATACTCCTTAAACGTCGAAGGATCTAAGTGCATACACAATAAATTATATTTCGATATCAGAGTACAAATAATGATGGTAATACAAATTCTTTACATACGGTGTTACACTTTCTCATGTAGCGGGCATTAACGGAATAAAGGTTGCTGAAAGTATAGAAATTTGGTGTTTATATTAAAAAGGTGATATTATGGGGCCTACAATCGACAACCTAGACAGGCTTGTAAGACAGCCTCACGGCTGCGGAGAGCAGATCATGATCAACACAGCACCGTCTGTGTTCGTTTTAGAATACCTAACTGCTGTCGGCCGCTCTGATGCTAATCTTGAGAAACTGGCAGAAAACTATATAAGAATAGGTAACTTTTGTCATTCAAACATTCAATGTACTTTATTGTGAAATCGTCTGACAAACCCATGAAGTTTGGTCAAAGTAAATGGACTACTCAGCTTAAACTGGAAATCATTCGCAATAAATCGGTACAGAGATCACACAGAGTTATATTGTCCTCATAAAACAGTCCGTACAAAAATGCAATGCATATATTTAAGTTGAGGTTTCTTCTATTCCTTACCTTTTGATCAAAGCTGATATTTATGAAGCGATTATTTGACGTCTCTGTCGCAGGAATACAGCGTGAAATGAAGTACAAACACCCAGACTGGTCTTTCAGTGCTTGGGGTGGGTCCACATCAGGAAGTTCATGGTAACTGCACTAAAGACACATATTGATTCTCGAATAGGTCATTCAACAATTGACATAGTCAAACCAGTCCTTGATATGTAGTATTTGACATATTCGATATATGTAAATTGTTCGTGTACATTTATATAACATAAGCAACATTTTATCGCATTTCGTGCTGTTAGTGAAACATTAAATGCTATTTACCATATGCTTCGTGTGAAATAAAGATATAAATATATAAGTGATACTTATAATATTTCACTGTTTCATAAACCTCAATATCATTTTGTATTTGTTTACTGTTTTAAATATCATTTTGTATTTGTTTACTGTTTTAAATATCATTTTGTATTTGTTTACTGTTTAAAAATATTAGACCACACTTAAATTAATTCAACGTTTACTCTAATTCTCTTTTTTTAGGTTAACTTCATTGTTCTGAAGGTTTTCTCAATGGCGACATTTTACGTGGACGTCGAAGACCGCGTAATAACGTTACCGAGCGCGTATCTACTTTCAATTCAAAACGATGACGGAAGTTTTCCAGAACTTGGATAAATGATGAATCGAAATATGCAGGTATTCGTTTTTAAATAAGAAGCCAATGCCTAATTATTGTATGTATGGGTTGAAAAAAGACGAAAAACAAGCAACGCATGTTTTGTTCAATTTGGTATTATCAATAAAGGCGTAAGAAGGATACAAATAGAGAATAGTTCTTTCAAACAAGTCCGTTTCACTAAAAATGGCATTCTTGATCAGGGAGGATCACATGGATCTATAGAAAGAATGACGGCGTACGTTTTGATCGCTTTGCTGGAAGCCAAGCAAGCCGGAGAAGACAATATTCAGGTACACAAAGCAAAAGCATAAATAACACACTTTCCACAATTTATAAACCAATATTTGTGACAATGACATTTTCTCTTTATATCACACATTCATTAAATGAAAACAGAGGAAAAGGTACGACAAGTTGAATGCCAAGCGATGTCTAGTTAAAAACTGATGGATAAATTCAAATTGAAATATTTAGCCAAGAGAGAAGTATTTTATTTTTAATAAATGGATAGATATTAAAATATAAACCAGTTTTAATTTAGGGAAAAACAGAATGATGCAATTCGCAATTATAAATTTGTTTAGTTTAGATATTTCATACTATTTACAACCGTTGAAAATGTATGTTTACAGTTTGACACAGATCAGAAACGGAAATTAGAAAAAGGAATAGCAAATGGACTACGGTTTCTTGAAAGAAATATAGAAAAGATAAGATCCGACTTCTCGCTCGCCATTACCACGTATGCACTTGGACTTGGAGAGTCTGAAATAGCCTCTGATGCTTTACAGATTTTAAAGAGCCGAGGAAAGTCCTCGGGCGGTAGTATTTTTTTCTTTTGACACTGTTAAAATTTCGCTTCCGTCTAAAAGTTTATACTATATAAAGATGATGTTAAATCACTTCATAGACAACCACTGATTTGCCCTGTTATTTCTCCTTCAGTTTATTTTCCCCATGTGTGTCAAATACATTTTCCGTGCTATAAATGAACAAATCATTTCATTTATTGAACGCTATATATTATATATGCAAATCAGACATGCTCTACTGGGAAGAGACGGCGCCTGTCCCCTCAAAATACCACTATGGACCATCTACTACGGCAGTATCTATTGAAATGACAGCTTACGCTCTTCTAGCAATTTCAAAGGCCGGTGACATGGTGGACGGAACACGTGTCAACAAATGGCTAATAAGCCAACGCAGTTCATACGGTGGATTCATTTTTACTCAGGTTTAAATAAAACTTAATTACGATAGATTTTGTAATAAAACATCGCCAACAATATGGCCTTGCTATATACCATTCGCAACTCTTTAACCCTTAAATCGAAAACAGCCTCGGATGTATCCTATACATCTGTAGAAAAAAAATCTTAAAATTTTAACTAATCATCAATTAATTGTAGTATTTAAGCTTGTTTTTGTAGATCTAAGCTGTAATTGATTGCCAGTGAAGAATAACAGTACAAACATAATTAAGATTTGCATTATGTAAGTCATTAAGTTTAACTGCTAAATTGAAATTATACGCGATCTACTTGTAACGTAGTTAAAGTGTACCGATTCTGACACTGTAAACCGTCGATATACATCCGAGGTTGTTCCGAAAAGCTATATACATTGCACCATATCTTTCTTTGCGAATGCTCAATTATAGCGACAGTCCGCTTCATACCTTCATACCATATGGCGCGCATTTTAAACATATATTATATAATGTTATCAGAGCAATTTCGACAATTATTCAAACGTAGAATCTATGTTTTTACTCAAAGGATACAGTGATTGGACTAGAGGCACTCGCTGCTTTTGGTGCACTTATGTCATCGTCAGCTAACATGACTATCTTGGTCTCGAAGGCCGAGCGTAAAAATAAACTGCAATTCCGAATAACGCCGGAAAATGAAATGGTGCTGCAGACAGCTACTGTAAGATTGCATTAACTTTTATAGTTTTTCTTAGAAGATTGCATTATCTTATGGATGACGTTGTCCGGCCTCTTTGTCAATAACATTTTGACTTGGTGTTTAGTCTTATAAATGTTTATGTTCAACATTAAATGAATTGTTGTTGTTTTTACAATCTGCTAGAGTAATTTTTATGTTGTAAAGACCTACATGTTTATTTGGAACCTCTTTTTTCACTTTTCAATGTTTTCAGCTTTCGGCAGATACCAGCGAACTCAACGTGCATGCAGTTGGGCATTCGAAAGCCATAATTACGGTAGGCCTCGCTGTTTATAATTTATACCACATGTACCATCTTGTTTCCCCGTGACTTTTGTCAGAAGCGTTAAAACTGGAGCTGTCACAGGAATGATATGGCTACACCAATCCCTTCACAGCGCCTTGACACGATATAAAAAAGTATTTGCTAGGACTGAACAGAGTCACTTTTACTTACAAGTAACCCGACAAAACACTGGTGAAGGCATGCACTACTGGGTTTGATATGAATCTCTGCTACTACTAGGTTTAATGCATAGAAGGCCAGGGGATTTTCAGATGAAGCACTCGAAATAATCGCTATATAGTTATTTTTTTATAAAAAAGGATATTACTCTTTTATAAATAGTCCATGGACACTGTCAACGGACCGCAACTCCAGATCCGGTACGGTTTTATGGAGATAACGCTTTTTTGTTGAAAAATCTCAACACAAAAAAAATACTCCGAAAAAACCAAGCTTACGCATTTTATTATAGGCCAGACATAAATCATTTATGAATGATTTGTTTTAGATCAAGCAATTCATCTTGGACATGAAGCAAACAAGATGAAATATTGTCAAAACTTATATGGTAAAAACAGAGCCTTAAATTTGTTAAGAAATTAAATCGAATTTTTCCGACAGCACGCCCGACACGTTTGATGCTTGTAACACCATTGAAATTTGGACCAAATCCGAACGGAGGTTTTAAATATGAAGAGCGCACAATATTTCTATATACATTCTAGTGTTGAAATAAACAAAGGGCCATACCCCTTTGAAGTATTTTCAGAACAAAACTGAACAAATTACTGTAAACAACGTTTGGTATCAAAGAATAAGGTTTTATCAAAACGTTCCAGACCCGATGTGGATAAGCAATTGCACGTGTTCAAATGCTAAACGGGTTATCCAATGCAATGTCAACAAACTAGCGCTACTATATAAAATAGAGTTCAACGTCAATATAGTAAATACATATGAACAAGTGTATCTAATTTATTCCATATATTTTTGCATCTGTAAGTCTGTCTGACTGTCTATCCGTCTGACCATCCCTGTGCGTGTGCCCGTAGGTCGGTCGGTCTTTCTACTACCTATCCACTTTTATGTTCCGCAATAGATTTGGGACAAGTTCAAAGAGTACAAGTTGAATCTGAATAATGCCTACAACTTTGGTGTTCGGGAGAATGATTGTTCTTTAACCTGAAATTATGCAAGGTAATAATTGGACTTGGAATTCAAAACTTATATTCAATTCAGAAATCTCAGAGATGATTATTTTTTTCTCGAAAATATTACGCAATTTATGCAGATTTATGGTTTACAGGTATCGCTGTTTTACAATATATTCATGGACCTTGAAGACAAAGATCTCCGTCTGGATGTTGATGTTGTAAAAGAGTCGATAAACGGTTTTACGGTTCGTTCTTGTGTAAGGTAAGTTTTATAGAACATAACACTACATAGACAGAACATGTTCAAGTTGACGTCGAATTGTTTGTTGTATCGCTTCAGATGTTCCATACGAGGGTTATCGGTATGTAATCCAACTAAAGCTATACAAACGAACTTGATGAGATCGTTTAAATCATTATAATACATTCCGAAAAAGAATAACATTTAAGTAGCCGTTTTTAAAGGTATTTGGAAGCTATTGAATGAATACAAATAGGGGCATATAGCAATACATACGAAGGGTATTTCCACTGAAATGCCTCAGAACTTTACATGCGACCCTTCTGATGTATTTTCGCCTTTTATGTATACCACATCGGTTTGTACAGTGACAATGGATGTGGATTGACAATGGCGTTTTTACCGTTGCATGGCAACCACACGAACATTTGGTTGCTATGTGTAAATGAGGTTATTTAAAATAGTTATTTGTGTGAAGTGCAATTTAATTCACATTTTGTGAGTACAATTGCTAAACGTTGTGCATATGATGAATTTCAACGTGAAATGTGGACTTTAAATTCAGATATTTAATAATTCAACTCTTTGCATCGTTCAAGTCTAATGGAGGGAATATAATCACCGAATATTTGCTTGTCGAGTTCATGCGGAGTGATATGTGTTGGCCAATTACCGACAACCATTAATTATTACTTGATAAAGTGTGGCTGCGGTGCGAAAGTTGGACATGTTTTTCGAAAAGCGGTTTCTAATAACATTTAACATTTGTAACTTCTCCACAATGAATCGTCCAATCTCAAACATAAACAATGGAAAATTCCACTAAGAAAGTTATCCTTTTTTCTGCCCAATAAAACAAAATTACATTTGCATACACACAAAATAAAAAAGGGATCACTTTGTATTCGCAAACTGCTGATTCTTCTGTTCGCGGCACAATGCAAAGAGATGAACACAGGTCCCGATCTGCGTGAACGGGCACAACGTCGGAAACGGTTCGAAAAGGTGAACCTCGGCTGTCAAAGGGAAGTCTGCGACAGTGTTCGAGTATGACGCCGGACAGACGACAATAATTTAACCCTCACAGAACACAAACCACACCCTGCGTACTGCACAGCAGCTCGGACCCTCGGATCGAGATTGGTATTTTCGGACAGGTCTGACTCGGACTGTGCGACCGCGGAAATAAATGTGCCTCCATATTACTTGAAGTTTGAACTTATGTCAAAAAAGTAAACAAAAGGTTTCGAACAGCTAGTAAACTCATTGAAAAACGAAAATAATGATAAAAGAAAAGAGAATGAACAGCTCAATGGCTCTAAAAATTAGCTAACAGAGAAAATGATATTTTATGAAGAAAAAATAGCAATTCAGAAAAACAACAGGATAATTTGGATATGGCTGTTAGAAAGAATAACCTAAACTTTATTGTATACCGTTTTCGGACAAAGAAAACTCAATTCAGACTGATCAAAAGGTACGCGATTTTTTCTTACAGGAATTAAACTTAAATTAGTAAGATTTGCAAATCGATTTCCCTTATTGGCTGGTGAACAGACAGGAAGCGTTATTTTGACGCTATTCTTCACACTTAGGAGTCGTGATGCAATCATTTATGCTTTCCGGCAAAAGCGGAAGCAATTACATGTAAATGTATGAATGAAGTAAAATCCCAGACCGGACTTTATCCATTTTAACAACATTGCATAGCAGAAGAGAAAACTGCTTGGTTTTAGTTCGACAAACTGGCAGTTGACGGTCATGCATCAAGGCTTGAACAAAAAAGGCAGTATTAATTCCAAATTAGGTGCTAGGTCAAACTTCAAATAATGTACATAGTTTTAAAGATATTTATATAAACATTAGCTCATTTATAAATTAGATATTAAAGAAATATGGAAATTTTTCACTCCTTAAAACATTTGATATAATTGGTTTATACGCAATTTGGGAAAGAAGCTTGTGGTCAATTCAATATTTTTAAGTGGATACTCATGTCTTTTGAAAATACGGAATTTTAAAAACAATAGCGGCTCTGGTGGCGTCATGGTAAATGTTAATGAAAATAAGCTATCATTTCAGACAAATCTATGACAATTTTGATGAATGTGTAGTTTTACTTGTTCAAAAGAAAATTTCTGGTTTTTCTCAGAATTAAATTATGTTTTTCACATACTTAGCCCCGGGTATGTCTCCGATTTACGATGATGTCAATGTAAAAGGTTTTAAAATTCTACATGAAAATTGCTTGCAATTGCCTCGAAATGTTCCCTCGGCGTATATGTTATTTACAGGTGATCTCAATGCAAGAACCAGTAATTAACTATACTATATATCTAATGGTGACGTCAATTTCATATTTTGTGAATTCACTTACCCTATAAACGTGTTTTGTACATAGAGAAACAATAAGGACTTAAACATAAATAGGTTTGGTATCGCTCTTGCTAAACTTTGTTGTGTTTATGATATACCTATGCGGAACATGCGATTGTGCGATGATAAAATGGGCGAGAACACATGCACTTTGAATGGCGGGAAAAGTGAAGTAGACTATATACTAACTCCATACCGCTTTTAAACTATACTGGTCATCTTGAAATTAGTGGAAGGGATTCTTTAGAATATTTCCCTATAACACTGAAATTGAGAATTACTGAAAAGAAAGAAAATTCATTTGACATCACGAATTTAAAGACCTTATATCATTATAAGTGAGATGAGAAATGTCGTGAAACATTTAAGAACAGTTTAAAACGCATCATAATGATTTTGAAAACATTTCAAAAGAGCTGACTTATACTCAGCAAATGAATGCTTTAATAATTGCGTTTTAAAGTGCAGGTAGTTTTATGAAGAAAAAAACACGATGTTGTCCACAAGGTTAACCGTGCACTTTAGTTAAACCAGATTTTCGGTGTTGATTTATTGCCAGCGAAAGCGATATCGTCTAAAAGAGGATATGTATTCATTTAGGCTGTTATTTACATTTAGGCTGATGATGCAAGTGAAACGTTCATTTGAACAGGCGATGAAAGCATGTTAGTAAGCTAGACCTACAAGGACTTGAATTCGTGAAATAACTGGTGGATACGTAAACTCATATTGATAAAATCTGTGATTGTTGACAGGTCAAATAATATAACTAACTTTATAATTGATTTTGTCCCGAGCGTTCCGATTTATATGGTACAAGCAATATTTTGATGATACTTTACAGTTGGTTGGAAGAAGACATTAGCGGTATGGTTGTTGCTGAGATAGGAATTTCTTCAGGATTTCAAGCATTTAAATACGGAATAGCGGGGCATGAGCTGCTTATGCGGTCAGAAATTGAAGAGAAAAAAGTTGTACTGTATTTTGATGAGGTAAACTAAGTGATATATTACATGTGTCTGTAATATTTTGAATACGATTCAACTATTGATTGTCTTCATCATTATTATTTTATTCCATGTTTTGTATCATTTTAGTTTTTTTCATAGTTGTGTTATACTATCGTGTCAAAGTCCCCAGTTGACTCGTGTACCAGTACACTATATTGATTCATGTGATTGTTCTAACTAAGGTTGAGTATGTGGTGTTTATTCGTTTAAGTAGCAAGCGTGTATTGTTTGGACCGTGTGCATAAAAAGGTTTGTTCATCATTTGTTAGTCTCTTTGGCTTGTCCCAACAGTTTGTATTGTATCACTTATATGTACATTTACATAACGTTCTTAATATATTTCATTTTGTTTATTTATTATTTAAATACTATAGATTACCCAAGCGAAGGTATGTGTGGATATAAGCATGGTCCGAGACACCATGGTGGCCTCAGTGAAGAAGGTCCCATGCAAAGTGTATGAATACTACGAACCAAGTTAGTTATCATTTGTCTAACGTTCTTTGTGTTGAGTTCTTAGAACGATTGTTAAAAACAGTGTAGGTAAGTCGCAAAGGCAATTTATACCTTTCGCATGAAGCAAATATATACATGATTTTCGAAGAGAGTGAGACAGCAATAAGTCACTAAAGATCATAAAGCATATTATATACAGGAATATTGGAGCTAAGAGCCTTGATGCTATTGTATTCATTTTCTAAATGACAATATGAGGTGCTTGTGAAAAACAACATCGTCGGCATTCACGGTACTTTCTTCCGTTACACTTCATACATTCCGTGGGACAATTGACTGACAAAATCTCGTTTTGATGAATATGCATGTAGCAGGAAAGACAACACTATTTCCAATAATTTCGCATTTTACACGCAAATATCGTTCAATAACATAACATTGTCAGTAGCCCCCGTGGCTATGAGGTCTTGACTACTGCCAAATATTATTGTACTGAGATGGCGGACCAAATTCTACTCCGGCAATCGCCAGAATATTTTTTCAACCGTAAAGCATCTGGTACTTTGCGGAACCAATGAAACTGTCTCACAAACTATTAATCATTACGAAATTTTCTTAGCCAAATTTCCCATGGTACACATTAAAGCATAGCGTAGTGTGTGTTCCGGGGGTATCCGACGATGGTGAAACAATAATTTATGAAAACACCTAATTTCATTTTTTGTCAAAATCTATTTTATTTTGAATGCAAATAAAAATTGTTATTTTATTTTCGTCTCAAGATTTTGACTCTGACTTTAAGATATTGATATTCATATAATAATGCGTACATTTATTTGAAGTAAAGAACTGTGAAGTAAAAAATATTAGCTATAATGAAAAAAAACATTAGGAAGTTCTACCAAACGCAGTGTTTTAGTTAGACACTGTAATTGTACCATATCGGTTACAGTGATATGAGGAATATTTGATGAATCATCCAGGAAGATTGAAATTGTTTTATAACATGTTGCGTTACAATTTTGTTTATCCTTTTGTTCTTTTGTTCATTTATAAAATGATGTCGATTATGTATGCGTTATTTAGACAACAGCGTGAAAAAATAACTTCCTGATGTCATATTACTCTTTTCATTTACTTAACACTTCGCCGGTATTATACACGCTATGAATTTTTAGAAGTAACCCAAACCTACAATAACACTACAAATATAAAAAAAAACTAATTTCAAAGCAGCGATGATAACAACATTAAAATAACATGACGTTTTCTTCAAGTAAACGGACTATAAGAATGAAGTCAGAAAAGTGTTTTTTTCTGTCAGTGGTACCACATAGTCATCTGAATATGGTTTGTTTCAGGTAACGAGATGACAGTGTTTTACGCTCCTCTGTTAGCAAAATACTCAAATATTTGTGACGTGTGTGGGATAGAATGTGGCTGCGTGGGTGGAAACGACGGGACAATGATGCCTTTGGTGAGTTAATCCCACGCATTTAAATGGTTTAATGGTATCATTAATATTTTAATTCGGAACCTCTTTAAAAGAAGAGATAAGCCAACACGTGTTACTTGAAGTTTTCGCCTGACTTCTTTTAATGTGATTGTTGTTTGCTTCAATGCATTTTCAATATATATATTCATATTTTAACACAAACGCAAACCTTGCTAATGTTTGGATGTCCAAACTTAAAATAAATTACTTGCGCCATGGACATTTTTTTGTGTACCCTGTCTACGGTTTGACAGTAATGGCCGATTTCGGGCGGAGGTTAAAATAAAAGTTTCTTTTCAGAAACGGTGTAAGACTAAAGTTGGCAAATAAAAATGTAAGTAGATAACACTCCTTAATCCTCGGGACACTTATCATGATTCTATTTGTACAAACAATGTTTTAAAATCCATATGTAAATGCAACTCCTGGTCCTATCTACATTATTTTAATACATTAAAATGTATATAAAACTCCTGACATGTTTTCAATACTCTCATCTGTAAATAAATCTTCTCTATCAAGAAATTTATTGGAGTTTATTTTATCTGTAAAACATTACTTTAACGTTTACAACAGTGTAGTTTTTTTTTTTTTTTTCAGATTTAAGTTATACAGCCTGGTTTTAACATCGTAGGATTATTTTTCAAACATCCAATGAGGAACTACACTTTCTTGATTAATACTATTATATTTCCATCAATAAAAAACACCAATGCAATGAAGAAAAACATAATTTGAAAAAAAAAAAGATGTCTTGTTTTTTTGTGGATTCATTGTAATATTATCAATAAATTTCCAAAGGGAATCGTCGTTGTTTTTATATTTTTACATAATGCGGACAGTCCCCTGCTGACAATGTACACTTTCATCCATATAGAAAATAACTATTGTAATATTTATGACGATGCTTGGATATATAAATATTTCTATGATAAGCTTTAGTAAAAATAAGGGTGGTAGTAAATGTTTGAATATAAACACAAGTACGGTAAGCAACTTTAACAGGTATATATACCGTAATTGGCAAGTTTGAGTTCACCTCCATAACATTAACAAAACAGAACTCAAACTGAATGACAAGTATGAGTTACCCTTCCATAAAATTGACGGGTAAGAGTTAGCCTCCCTAGTTATAATAGTAGTAACCATAATAGGTTGCTAGTTCGAGTTTACCTCTATAGCATAAACATGATAACATTTATACATTTGGCTTGTTCGAGTTCAATTCCATACCATAAACATTTAGCATCTTTAGTATTTGGCTAATTCGAGTTATCCCCCATAGCCTTCATACCATTAACAGTAAAGCTTCCATACTAATGACTGATTTCGGTTTAACCTCCATAGCAACACACCCAAACGCTCATTTTTATAATATTAGCTACAAAGGGTATTTAGTAAATAGCTAGTATTTAGTAAATAAGACAAACATTTAAATGATCGGCACAGACGCAAACGTATAGCCATGCAAATTCGGTTCTTTTTTAGTGTCACCTGGCTGTTTGAACATTAACAAAACTACGTTCTAACCAAGAGAGCTTTCGTTCTGATTGTCCATTGTGCACATTTACTTTTGAGGGGGCGGATGTTACACTTAAAAAAAACATTTTCAGTTAAGGCGGTATTCGCTTACATTTGAATGTCTCTGCTATTGCTTAAAGCGGGTTGACATACACGATATAAATATTGTCATGTCTCAATCTATAACACGTGGATAAAACCATGAAAATCAGAGTAGTACAATTCCTACCGCTTTAAGACTGATAAGCCGGGTGATGTATCTGACGACGATACCTTATACGGAATAATAATCTGGACTAATCCCTACGACCACATGAGTGTACCACCTCAAGCTGACAGAAGGACCGACTCACGCCGACGGTGTCTGCAGCGACCTCTTTGTTCGTGCTGGGTCACACTTTATATGCGTTATGCCATTATCAGTCGTTCAATCTTCATTCATATATTTTATATATGAGTAGGAACAATATAAATTACGTTCTTCCAATGCATGTGAAAAATGATTTTAAACTGAGTCATAAACTAATGTGTCACATAAGAATACGTAAGGCCTTATACGTGGGTCTTTAAACAGGATGACAGTTAATCTTTGGCTATAAGGTGTCGCCCTATATTAACTTGAAGAATAAATAACATATGTATGTAACCCTTTCTTATTAGAAGCCTTTGTGTTTTATCACAGTCAAATAAAGATCTGACAAGAGTGCTGTCCTGACTTGCCCTTGTGACTTTAATGTAAAACATCCCCTTCACCTATTGTCGTTATTTTAATAAGCACATGTCTCAGATATCAAACTTGACCTGTGTCCAAAGGCAGGGATTAACCAATGTGTATTAGAATAATATATGAAAATGTCATCACTTGACTTGGCTTGTGTAAGGCTAATCAAATGAGACCAGACATTGTTTGAGAACGTTTTTTCTGTTAGTCAAAGTAAAGTAAAGCAAGAAAAGAGCTTTTAGTCAACACATTTCCATTTTCTACGTTTTTATGTATTAATATCCATTATCCATAACTTTTTCATCAAGCTATATTAAAGATTCTTTAGCTTGCTTTCAAATTCACATTTCGGTTGCAATGTTATTAATGTGTTTGAATAAAATAATGTTTGTTTCAATTTGCAGTTTTTTCAACCGCAAAACACCATACGTCCAAAAAACCCGGTGTATTTTTTAATTTAACATGAAATGTCAGAAAGAAAATCTGGCGATATTTGATTTCGATTCGCGGTACTTAAGTCTAATGGTCGGGGGGCTTCAGTCTAAACACTTAAAGTACGTTATAAAATTTCAACTTCTAGCGTCATGCTACGAAACTCTCCAAGTTTTCAATTTAAACACAAAACATAACGATTTCATATATACTGTATAGGTTCATATTTCATTAGTTTGATATATTTTCAGTGGACATAATTGTAACAAGTCTGCTTCCCAAAACCCCACTCAATACATCTCAGTCAATCTCAGCTTCTTGACTCAACCGGACTCTCTAACACAGAGAAATGTTCCAGCTATAAACTCAGATTAAGGGGCCAATGTGACAACGTGACAACTCAAAGCCCACACCCATTTGTATTAAACATGACAACTTATTGATAACTGTACATTTGTATACAATCTGCTGCTAACCACATACGCATAAGTTGACAATAATATATCAATCAAATATGCCCTACTATTAATAAGTGTTGAGTATCAAAACATGTATGACAAATATACATTCAATTCAAAGTTAATTTCATAAATGTAACGTAAATATTCTGATAACGTAACAGGCTCAAGTCAAGAGCTTTATAAGGTTGATTCAGTTTATAATATTTTCGCAAATAATACAAATTATACGAAAGTAGACACAAATGCAAAGATAGGAGAACATAATTAGGATTACTGTTTCTGTTTTGTTCACATTAACTTTGGATTCACTGTTTTCTGAATCAACAAATAATCGAAGGAAAATGTCGGGTTCTTTCCACATTTATAGAAAATACAGGTAGTCTTTTCAGCCGATGTACACATTTTCAACATTTAAAATAATACATTAAAGGTATGTCAACGGAGCTTTTTGCATAAACAAATATCAAATTGTTTAATAATGAAAATTAAATATTTAATATTTAATTATTGAAAACAATTATTTTGATAAAGGATACCAAATTTGATGCAGAAACACTGTATGTTTACATGATTAGTCGATAGTTGATCACTGTAGATCTTTTAGGCCCCACGGGTAATTTGATATGTGTGCGTTTTCACCTATTAGATACACGGTTACAATCTTGTTTTCAGTAATTAATATTTTCCATAAATGCATTTAGTTAGTAGAAAAAGTTTTATCAGTCAAAATTAACGTTTTTCATACATGCAAATGTATTGATTTTAAATAGTGTCACGTTAAGCTGTCTGAATATACGGGTGGTTATCAATAATAAATTATTCATCGTAAATAAACGTAAGATAAAAGAAGATTCATGCATTTTTGACAAGCTTTTTCAAAAGGAGAAAACCCGCAGTTGGGTCGTATGACTTTATCACCAACAATACAACATCCATAACAGTAATGGCTAACACTACATAGACATTTTTATCATCCACGTTAATTGGCTAAGTGTCACAGACATTACATCATCCAGAATAGTTGGCTAAGACATCATTATATACACCATAATCATTTGCTAATAAGACGACATAAATACTGTATCATCCAAAATAAAGTCAAGTCAAAAGCAAGTCAAAGAACTCTTTTTTACTCTCACACTATGTATGGCAAATGAAGTATACAAAATAAACATTAATGAAATGACGGCAGATACATGTTTAAATTCAGAATGTGATATCCAGCATTGTATCAGAGAATCATGAATTTTAACACACACAAACATACGAACATATACATACATACATAAATGTTTATAGCTGAAATGTATAACAAATAGTCACTTGTGAAAAAAATAATATATTTTCTTATTCTTGAGTAAGTTTTCATTTGTATAGTATCATCATACTAATGAACAATTGTGTTTAAATCGTAATACAATTAAGCTGTTCATGAACATCTCTGTCAACAAGCAAGTCGCGAATCCTGGACGTTCACTGTTTGTAAAGCTGGGTAATTTATTATTAAAACAAAAAAATATTGTGATGTCCTCATGGTATTTTTTACGTATATAAATATGAGCATAATACACATACACTGGTCATTGTCCCGAATCGCTATAGACTAATTCAGAATAACATTGAGAAACAATCATATACAATTGTCGCTTTTGAGGTAATCAGTCATAATGCATTTGTATCTAGATTTTACAATTCTCTGTCTGTTCAACCTTGGTACTGCATGTTTGTGTGTGAGTGTATAGTTCATGTTAATATAAAAACACAGTAAATTCATAATAATAATGTTAAGTGAGGTATACAATGGTGAGCCGTGTGGCCTCTTAACGATGAACATGTTTAAGGGCACATGGTCAAAGCCCAACACACACTTGACGAGGAACAAACGACGTACAAAACAATGCTTACAAATGACGATCCTCATGTTAAAGGGTTCAAGGCCAAACCCAAGCAGACACAAAACGAGGGACAAACGACGTACAAAACAATGCTTACAAATAACGATCATCATGTTAAAGGGCACAAGGTCAAAGCCAAGCAGACACAAAACGAGGGACAATCGACGTTGAAAACAATGCTTACAAATAACGATCATCATTATAAAGGTCACAAGGTCAAAGCCAAGCAGACACAAAACGAGGGACAAACGACGTACAAAACAATGCTTACAAATAACGATCATCATTATAAAGGTCACAAGGTCAAAGCCAAGCAGACACAAAACGAGGGACAAACGACGTACAAAACAATGGTACAATGCCAAAGCACAACTTACGCATAACACGGGATGCACGACGTACCAAACAACACCAACATTAAGCAAACAAACACATGCATCAAACTAGTTTTTGTTAACTAAAACGAAATTATACGTTTAAATGCTGGCGAATTTGTTGGCACGGTATCCTAGGGGAGTTGTCAAATGCATACTCAAAGCAAGAATGCTTCATATAATGGTTTAAACAAGAATAACCTGATTGATAGACATTTACTTAACATTAAGCTAATGAACACTGAATGGTGATTCATTCATAGGTATTGTGTGTGGTAACTTAGTATAAGCTGCAATATACACAGGTCAACACAAGTGAGATAACCAAATAATAAATAATACAATGCATTGATTTGTCATAAAGAATACTTGAGTTTGTATCAACTATTGAAATGAGATGGTTATGAAAAGGATTCGGGAGATCGAGTGGGATTTTCTGAAATTTTAGTATTCATTTTATGTCAAATCACATCTGACCTCTCAACAGTTATTGCTAAAAGAACACGCACATACTGTACAAATCAACCACTTCAAATATATGTTAAACAGTCGACCACTGATTCTCTTAAGGCCAAATAAAACACTGCTAAAAAATAGGGAAGGTAGGTCGGAATATATATATGGCCACAACAAATTGATCATTTGTTCGTCGGATTTGCCGCACCTAAAATCCGAAAAACGAAAAAAAAATAAAAAAAACTTTTTTTTTGCGCCCGCACTTACTATTTGGCCGCACATATTATTTTTTTGTTTACTTCTGAATTTCCTCTATTTTCTGAAGTTATTTTACTAAGAATTTAATCCTTCAACGTCAACTTCGCCTTTTTTGAAGGTATTTCCATGCTTTACATTCTTCGCGAGCAAAATTTCCTCGTGTCAGGACAAAATCAGGTCCGGGTAACCGCAAAACAGCCGATATTTGTTGACAGTCTTTTTTGTCGGGAATATTTTGCAGGACGCACCGTTGTTATTTATTTCCGGTATTAATTTTCGGGTTACTTTCAGTTTTCGTAATGTAAAATACACGTTTTAAATGAAAATCAGTGTCAAAGTCAATGGATTACAGTCTTCAGTAAACAACAACAGTTTCACAGCTTCGAAGTCAATAATTATCTATGTGTGTTTTAAGTAATTCATTGTTTTGTACTCAAAATTTTGTGTTAAATAATAACTTAATCGGATTTTGAGTGCAAAACTTATATTAAAATACACGGACACACGACTTAACACAATTGAACATGTTTTGGTGAGTTATTTTTTAAATTTTCTAAAATGCATTTCTCAGTTTTCATATAATCATAATCGTTATAAACAGATAAAAATAGTAGGACTTGTAAATGTTTTAGAAACAGCCTGTACATTGAATTTATGAACCAGTCAATCCACGCCCCCTTCCCCCCCCCCCAGGTCCTGGGGTATACCAGGGATAGTCGGGGAAATGGGCCAAGTTTTTACCTTCCAGGTGGCCCCACAGTGCTGGGTGAATGCAGTGGATATACCCGGGGTTGGCTGGACTGAAAATCAAAGTCCCCGCTATTCCCCGGACCTTGGGGCGTGGTTACAATTGACTAGTGCATTACATACACATGGACAGTATAAAAAAACATCAGTAAAATCAGAAAATAAAACCTTTTATAAGTAAAATGACTGTTTTAATTTTCTCAATTCTTCGTTTTTATCCACTTGTTTTCTTTGATCCATTTGTATAAAATGGCCTGTAATTAAAGTGGCCTGTTTCTTATGGGCATTGGTTTATACTATTTTTTTAGCTCGATTGTGACGAAAGCTGATAGCGTATAGAATCACTCTCGAGTCCGTTTCCTGGGCAGAAACCAGTACTGTGTCCTTTTTTTGAGAAGCTATGAGAAAGTACCCCTGGTGGGGATCGAACCCACAACCTCTTAGGTGAGAGGTGGACACCTATACCACTAGACCACTCTCACCCTCTTATGGGCATTGAAGCTATGGAGGCCGACATGATATTCTTTTTCAAGGCACGGACCTATAAACCATAGGTTCGAGGTAAAGGCGGGTTCTTTAAAGGGAAATATCTTTATTCCACCACCTGCTCTAATATAATGACTGGTGCCACATTTGCAGATTTGTTTGATACTGCTTCATTTATGTTGTCCCGCAATTTAATCCACAGTGTCTCTTTTAGAAATGTTCTCTGTGTTATTTACATTTTCAATCTTCTGAAATGTCAAAGTCACTAGTAGTTGACACCAATTTAATCATGTGCTTCAAGAGGTTCAAATTTAGACCTGACCCAATATTTAGAAATGCTCAAATCATGAATAACTCTTACAAGTCTAAAATGTTTTTTTTTGTAATAGTAAGTTACGGATTGAATACAATAGTTTTCTTTTTGGTCTTCGAATAATTGTATGTTACTATGAGGAATGTTGTCTTTACAATAATCCACGTTTAAATTGAAGTTAATAGTAAAGCACTGGACCTTATTGCCATTTGTTAAATATTGAGAGAGATTTGCATGTCACTGTGATACAATCAAAACCTTTTCATTAATAACTGAACATATGTTTGCAATTAAAAAGCATTTCTTGACATAATTGTATGATAAATTTGGTAACAAATATACTTTTTATTTTTTTTAAATTTTTCGCCTTGCGCTCGCCTCTGATTTGCCTTAAATTCAAAAAAAAGTATTTTTATTTTTTTTTCGCTCGCTCGCTCCTACTTTTTTGGGGCAAAATCCGTAGAACAAATGATCAATTTGTTGTGGCCTATATATATATATTTTTTTTATTTTTTTATTTTTTTTGATATATTGATTTCAGTAACTGTTGACTCAGAAAGTAACAAAAATAAAAGTCATCAATTTTCAGGTTTATCAGTAGTTTTCAAACATGTTACATGCTTCAAAGGAGACATTCTTTATTTGTCTGGTTAAATACTTTTGATAATGATGGTTGGATTTCAACTAAGTTATGGTACACCACTCTGCTATTATTTAAGACTTTCCAGGAACGGTTTTACTTTTCTTTATGCACCCGTTTGCTTTCAGTCACCCTCTGTAGAATACTAACCTCCCTGAAACATAATTACATAAAGAGTTGGACAGCAAATTTACCATATAAGCCATCAGCCAAGAAATCCTCAATGCTGTCAAGAGGACCTGGGGGTTCAGGTTTGAAGAACAAGTAACATGCAGGTTTTATTGCCAAAATTGCACACTTAAGTCTGACATATCAATCCGAAAGTCAGTATCTGACACATTTGTATCTGACAAGAAAATATAGTTCAAGAATTGAAACACAAGCACAAACGTAATTCACCTTAAGAGTTCGGACATTCTATAAATTCGGACATCCATTATTATTTTCAAAAATAATTTATTTTAGGTACCTAATTTTCGGACACCCAAAGGACATCGACTGAACATTTACAGTTACTAAGTCTCACAGACAAAAGTTATTGATCTTTATCGTTACAATGCCTGGCTAGATTACCTAACCGTATACATCACTGTGATAAGTTAGTTGGTTACTACCCATCCTAAACGATTTATTGCCTGGTGAAAAGGATGTGTGATATATTTAATGGAGGATTAAAGAAACAACAAGGGCAATGCAGAGATTAAGAAAACACAGACATGACATGTTTGTAAAACGATCCGCCAATTAACTTTGAAACTTGTATCACACTTTTAATATAGACTTTATGAAGCAATAATCGTACAGTAATACTCATTGAAACATCAATCATGCCAAGAAATACCAGCCAATTTTTCCACTTTTCATTTCTAAACAAGAGCCAATTTCAGCTACATATTAACCCCTAATTGACCGAGAATCTGACCATGTGTTTATTCATGTTTTCATATCTAGGGAGTTGCTGTAGTTTGGGTCAAGATTTGGAAGAATGTATTTAATTTTGCCCAGAAAGACGTGAAGAAGTATCAAGTGTTAGACATAATTACAGAGTACTTAATTTAGTAAACCTTATTATTTACTTATTCTTAAACCAAAATATGTTGTTTTTAATGAGTAACATTATCGTTTTAGACATATGACATTATGTTAATGAAAATGGTATGCTTAACCAACCGTTTTATTTGGAATGAAAATGTAACCTATATTACATTATATATGAATCTGACCGTCTCATAGGTCGAATTACATTTAAGGGTATGCTTTACTAAGCGTATGGATATTGATTTTAAAATGTCAGATTTATTGAGTTCACATTTTTTTAACAAAAACACAAACTCTTATTGTTTATTTTTAAAGCTTTGTTGTTTTTTTTTACTGTAAAAATTATTGAGTTTGTAAATATACGTATACACCATGGAAAATGGGAAATACAAACGAAACTTGAAAAAATATATCACATTGGCGAAACTGAATCTCCGAATGTTAAATTTACTTCAATTTTGTTCATATTATCATGAACACATTCTGAGGCGGTTAAAATGCATTTTCGTATAACTGGGATTTGTTTTTGCAATGTTTCAATCTAAAAAATTGCTTAGTTTTGTGTTCATCTGGCATTGTCTTCATACCGTGACCTGTGAAAGAACATATTTTGACCGACATAAACTCACGACAATGGTCGCTGTCCTTGAGTGACTCCTTTTCTGTAAAATATTGACCCCCTCCCCCCATCCCATATAATAACATGACTCAAAACGATCGTTACTGTAAATAGGTATTTAACCCCACCGAACAGAACCGACTATGTTGGTCATTTAATACGTATAATTAATAATGATGATGATGATGATGATGATGATGATACCCCTAAAACTACTGCCGCTCCTGCTGAATTGTTGTTGTTGTTGTTGCCACTTCTACAACAACAGCTACTACTATTCCTTCTACTAACTATCATATAACTTCTACTGGTGCTGCTAATCTTGCATTAATCAACTATGTTGCTGTGAATGAAGAAACTAAGCTTTTATGCGAAGACCCTTCATTTATCTATTTATAATGAGCGCAAAGTACAATGAACCCTTAAAGGGACTGTTCACCAGATTCGCACCAAAAAAGTTTTCTTCTGTAACGAATCTCAGGACAATTATCTAATGGACTGTGTTACGCTTTATCATAATTGTAAAAAAAGTACCAAAATGTAAAAAAAAAACTGTGTCGGAGACCGGGTTCTTCAGTTAGTAAGTTTCAATGCATTGTACACATCGATGCCAAGTGTATTACAGTTTTCGAAAATATTCTCTTTTTTTCGCTATTTAATCATACGGAGTATAGCCCCTTTAAGCAGATTTTCGACATCCACAGATAAACAACTCCCCGGTATCATTTTATTAAATATACATGAGTCATAACATTTTGAGCCGGAAGTTGATAAGTTTGACTGGGGTTTGTGATTCTATTTGTTTCAAAAAAACATCCTCACGCCGGCCAAATCCTAAGAGCCTCTTATAGAACAATACCGTACTCAAGTTGTTAAATTAAACGACTTGATTACGGTATTGTTCTATAAGAGGCTATTTCAATCAAATTTCAATCTTTAAACATAATTAAACATAATAACAAGAGTGTGGTTTAGATAGTTAAATATTGTTATGAAGGAGATTGTTCATAAACAATATCAAAGATGTAATGCTTAGCTTAGTTAATTGATAATTATACTTTTTATAGTTAAGAAAATCATGTCAATACTTAATAATAAACTATTATTGATTTTTTTTTTTGACAAGTGTCGTAATAAACAAAATGAGATGAAGCGTTAAATCTAAGAACCATGCACTATAGAAAGATTTTTCCGAAAAATGACCAAAATTATTGCTCCCCTGAATTTCATGCTGGTCGTAATGGCCATTAAATGAAATGAATTAGCTGTAACAGCAGATAACTGATAAAAAAATTCATGGAGAACCAAGTCAGCCCTTTAACCCTTAGCACAAAACCACTGAATGGAACATAATGCATATGCTGCTAAAATCCAGTTATATGCTGGCATACAGGGGTTTCCTTCTTAATCGAAAATTGGATAGGATTTCTTGGCATGAAAACAATAAAGTCAACACATTCAATGATACAGGTAACTATTAAATGTGATGAATTAAAGTTATAAATGCAATACTTAAGTTACAATAAAACGACACCAGACACATTAATCGTGCATAACAATATCCATGCTCTCCATGAGATCCTCGTGGGTATAACTGAGTTATGTGACGTCACACAATGTGACTGTTTGATCTGAAGCCGATAAAAGGTGTTTATTCATTTCAATGCATGTATAAAATGGTGTTGAATGGGATTTTAATTATCTTGATGAAGGAGCTACAGTGACTTATAGGCGTAATAACCATTGATAACTACGGATAAATTAATAAGTGGTAAAATGCAGACATGAAGAAAAAAGGCAGGTTTACCATACATGTAAATAAAATGTAAATTGGTTATTTTCTATGAATTCGTAGAGCGAAAAATTAATTATTTTAAGGTGTCCGAACTCTAAGGTGAAGAGCGGTAAATACATTCAGAAATCCTAAATCTAATATTGTCAACTTTACGTACATACATTTCGTAACAAATGCTTTTCGTACCCAAATCACATTTTTTTTCAGGGAAAAATAGGTTAGGGTCGGCGGGAAAAAATAGGTTCGGTCGGGTAACCTGAAACAGACCTTTTTTTATTTGGCCTAACCGAACTTAAAGCTAATGGAATAAAAATGTGTCCATTCTATGGATACTTTTAAATGCAAGAATAAGTGACCAAAAATAAATCAGGGTCATCGTCGTGTTATTGCCATATTCTTGTGAAATATAAAAAGCCCGTTAGCAATGGTCTACAAAACATGGCATTTGTCCCCAGAATCAATAGAATTAATTCAATTTTCATTACTGTCATAGTAACTTGCAATATGACGAACTAGTGTTTAGTTGTATTGAGAATAATAATATAAAAACAGTGTTTCTATGGCTACATTATTTTAATTCCTCATGGCTCATGCATAAATTGTTTGCATTCGATGATGTGTATTCAACTAAGATGTTTCGCGCGTCGCATGTGGTTTTTACAGGCAATTTTATCATTATTAGTTCAATGCAAAGTCACTTGACTTTTGCTTATATGTATATTTTCTCACAAGTCCAAGCTTGATAATTATTATTTTTCTAAAACCCACTATTATATACACGGATATAAACAGTGTGTATTCATTTAAGAATTTCTTACTTGCACGTGCCTGATTTATAATGACCGAAGTCACGTTAACCATCGCAATAAGGCTATGATTTTCTTATTAGCCTGCGCGTGTAAAAGTATGGTGTTATGGATACTTATTTGTATTTCACACTATTGTGAGGGATTAGGTAAGTGTCTGTTTTGATGGCATTTACAGTTTTCTTTAAAATTGTGCATCATTCTTTATTGTGTTTATCTTTGTACTAGCTTGCAAAATGTTTATACTTATCAAAGTGTTTATTTCATGTGTAATATATCTATATTGTTTTGTAAGTTCTCTGTCAGTCGATTACCGTCTGTGAGGCCTTTAGCTTGTGATTCAATGCTTCGTGCTTCGATAAACATAATCTACCGGGCTTTTTCCTGTAGCTACCAGTGCATTGCTATTTTAATGGATAAATGTGATAATATTTCGATACGTTCTCCAAACACCAATAAAACTATGTACATGACCAAATAAAACGTAATTATTCTTCAATGTTGTCTTGACTGTTGAAATGATGTCAATGTGCTAAGATTGTACCAGCGTACGTAGTTGGCCAAATAAAAGATTAATTATAATGAACTTTTATCTTATTTGAGGTACTCCTGCAATCACTGTTAAAAATGATGTCGGAATGCTTAGATTATTTCAACCAACATTTGTTGGGAGAAACGTGACGTTCGAATTCATACCGACTACACCGACTTCAATAGGCGATGTCAGGTGGTATTATATAAAACAACCAGGGTCACGTGCAGAAGCAATTGAAGAGGATGATTTACGTGTTCAACGTAAAGTGAATTCTACCTTACTTACCATAGCTGACGTAGATCGGAGTTTCAATGGTACCTCTGTATACACATCAGTTGGCAATAAAGGAATATCGTCATTAATCGAATTGAATTTAAAAGGTTAGTTTGAGTTTAGTTGTTTTATTTTTTTGTATTTTAATTTTGTCTTAAAGTTTAACAAATTATACGGTATAACATAACAAAATATAAACTTTATGGCTTATCTCATTATATATTGCGCATTTTTCCAGATTACACAAATGCGAACAGCTGTGGAGAACTGTACTTTTTATCGAAGGGACCGTATTTTGCGGGAGACAATTTAAATCTTGGATATGTTTCGTCACCGGCAGTTGCAAAAGAAAAAGATGCAAACAAGTTTTCTGTAGAACTCATCAAAGGCAATAATAAAGACCTGACGCCCATTCAACTAGCAAACGGAGTCGTAGAGCTTGACCAGGAGGGCGCTGAGTATATCTTTACTATGTTCAATGTTAAGAAAAGTGACAGTGGAACGTATTGGATACAGTGTGGGTACAGTGAAGTTTCTGCAAAGAACTCTAATATTATCACTGTGTCAATTAAAGGTCAGTGAGTTTTATTCAAAACCATACATTAATATTGCACTATGGATATGCTTGCTGTTTTAAACAAATGTTAATGATATTTTCAGGGAAGCCGATAATAGGTCCCTTGGCCAACATTTCTACATGCAGAGAGTGTATTATTTTAAGGCCAAACGAAACACTTGCAAAAGTGTACTGCCAAATGGATGAAACAGTGGAAGAGTATAATGAAACCAATGTCAAGTTTGAAATAGGAATAAATCCGTATGATTCACGCAATTTGCCAAGGAATCGATTTGGTTTGAATTCATCTGACGAACCAGCAGATGCAATACATCAACTGAATGTTATTTGTACAGTCTTTGGAGTACACCGTGACATGTCAGTAAAAGCTTCAATATTTGTTGTCGGTAAATCGTTTTATATTTTTTCTATAATAGTTGTGGCCTCCAAATCATGTTAGGATTACCTTGGCTTGAAGATGGTTGCAAAACATTATCAATAGTTCTTAATTAAGTACATTTCTCTGATGGAATTGACGTATATTCGTCTGCAAACATTCAACCCTGTATCTCTTTATTAAGATGTTTAAACTAGAAACGACCTCTTTCATCTTTAGTGTAGATCAAATCTGACCAGTGCGTTAAAAAGTGACATAATATTGCTGAATAAAAATTATCCGTAATATGCATACCCATTTCTACCTTATAAATAAAAATTGCCTTTAAACTAATCAAGGAGAGACATAAAGTACATGATATTATACTTTGACTATGCTGTTTTACTATAAAGTTGCTTGAAATATAGTTTTGTTAAATCGAACGTAAATTCTCATAGTGAAAGCTTTCATTGCATATCTTTAATCAATTGCATTTACTGCATGTGTTTTAAAAAAACAAACTCTTTTAAAATTCAATAGGATCTGAAAAGTTTTACTTCTTTAACATATGTGTTTGTACTTGTAAATATATGATTTACTTTATCACACTGCGAATTATCCCCCCTCCCACGTTTGCAAAAGTCAATCATATAGCATTATTGTATATTATATGAACAAGAACAGTAGAATAATGTGAAAATAGTTCCTAATCTAACGAGGGCGAGGATGCAATACATGATATTCAAAAAGCTTTCCATCATCAGTCATACATGTCTACTCCGGTGTATAAACCCAATAACATGGTAAATGATGAATTAGGTTTAAAGTTTTATAAAATCAAACGGAACACTTTTGGATTTTGCTGCTTTACATTTAAATTTCCTAAACATAAATAACAATTCGAATTTATTATTAAACGCAATTTAAAGAGGATAAATATGGGTTCACAATTATAACCCTTTGGTAAATATGGCAGTTGTAATGTAGCACATGTTTGTGATTGTTATTTTTGCACTTATGTAATGTTTATGTATAATATTCCCACCATCTTGTCAGGAGAAGGCCATTCAATTTTTTTAAAAGAGGTTACTTTAGATAAAATATTTTTCGCGTTCACATCTATGAAGTATTTGTTGCCAGTGATGATTAAGTTAAATAAATGTAGTTATCATTTGGCTCATCATTTTGATATAGCGAATTAGTACTCATTAAATATGAAGATAAAGCTTGTCTTCGTTTATCAAAGTTACAAAATATTAACTGCTTCCTTAAGGCAATTGTTAACAATTAAGTAGAGCTTTGTATTATTAATGTTCAAGTACTTAAATAACCTAAAGATAATTTCAATCTCTTCTATTGAGAAAACCTAGTTTATGCCATTACAAGAACACTTTTTAAGATTTCCATCAATCAATAATTGAGCTTTGTGGCGTTCGTAATTAATATATTACTAAAATGTGTATAAGACGTTTTTTTAACATGAATCTATCAATAATATAATACTATTTTTGAGATATGCTAAAAAGCGTATTGCATTATATTTATATGTACTATTCAGTTTTCGCATATAATGTGGTAACATGAATGGTGCTTGACTTGTAATTGATGTTTACATCGGAGTTGTCTTAACAGCATACATCGGGTTGGTTTTTCATTTATTGTTTTCGTTATTTCGCTTTCATACACAGCTTCCATAACAGAAATACAGAAATCAATTCAGATATAACGAACGCTTTCGTTTGACATCTGCATCAAATGGCATGTGACTCGGCTACAGTGCCGTCTTTAACTCTACACAGACATTGCATCTAAATTGAATTGGAAAGCAGTGCCATTGTTAATGTCATTGAAATATGCGTTTCATTGTTCTTAAATTGAAAGCATGTAAACTGTCTATATAAACCCAATGTATCGTTTTTTTTATTATGGTTAAAACAACTGAACTTAGTCTAGTTAATCTAATTTTTAGGCGTTTTGTTAATTCCGACCTATTTTTGAAATTTCCGTTATCAAGTACGTCCCAAAGGTCCACCGTATATCTCGGTGAATGGAGAACTTTTGGAGGGAGAAACAATGGATATAACTTGCACTTCATCGAGCGCAAGGCCGCCACCATTG
Source organism: Mya arenaria (assembly GCF_026914265.1). NCBI lineage: Eukaryota > Metazoa > Mollusca > Bivalvia > Myida > Myidae > Mya > Mya arenaria. Next base: position 59,892,047 of record NC_069126.1, read on the forward strand.
CTGAGATTTCTTGTCGAAGATATTGAAACTGATATCAATACCAATGTATCAACAATGCTTGAAGACCCGACCGGATTGTACACATCTGTATCCACACTGCATTCGTTTAAGAGAGAATGGGGAAACAAGAACATGTCTTGTCAACAGTTTCCGGAGATGATTGGATTATATCATGAGAGTGTGTCAAACAGTGTATACATATTATACAAATGTAAGTGTAAAAATGATTTTATTTTTCCTCTAATCTTAAAACTCGCCGTATTTTAAGCTTGTTTTTGCAAACGCCACTGCATATGAGGACAAAAAAAATTCTGCTTCTGAAGGGCTCTATAAATATCTAGGGTTAACAGTCATAATTATGTAATGTACTTATTAACGACCGAAAAACACACGCTAACTTCGAGATAGATGTTATTCTGCACATATAATAATAATATGACCGAGAGGGGATTTTCAACTTATTAAACTAAATAATGATTGTTCAAAATGTATAAAAACAGTATGTGTATGAAAAAAATGTAAAATTTGTTTTATGTGTGTTAGTGTTATTAAGTAACATTTCAACAATGGTAAGTTTCAATCAAACAGGAACCGGTGATGTTATTCGTTGGATGACGATGAACATTAGTAAAATATGCCTTTCAAAATGTATTGATTTGTTAAGTCATTTTGATGACAAACGTACTGAATGTAGTAGTGTTTGTGTTATTTTGACGGATACTTATGGAATGATTCATGTTTTGGGTTTAATTATTTTAGATCCCCCATCACGTCTCGATCTTGTTATTGATCAAGGCAAACTGTCAAAAGTTATAACTGCAATTTGTACATCGATGTTCGCAAACCCAGCATGCGATATTAAATGGGAGTCAACAATTGAACATTTTCAGTACACTTCAATTGAAAATCGTACATTTAAGGAAGCTACAGAGTCAATAATTAGTTTCAATGCTACCAATGAAGATTATGGAAAACAAATAAGATGTAGTACTGAATGTCAATACTTCAAGAATGCTCTTGTAAACGCAACAAATGTCATATTCGCAAGTAAGTGCGGAAATAAATGGGAAAAGATGGGCATCACATGTTATAGTATGTGACTGACACATTTCACCACATTTCGAATTCTTATTTCCTGTGGTATGCTCTAATGCAAGGTTCCACACACATAGTTTATCGGGTTATAGCGTGAATATTTATTTATTTGAAATGATTCCAAAGTAATTGTCATTTGAAATGGTAGTTAGTGATTAATTTTCGCTCAATTGTATTACTTGTTACACATCTTATGAAGAGTTGCCTCAACGACTCGGTTGTTTAGCCGGTTTAATGAAGTGCCACTAATGCACATTTCAATAAAACAAGTACCTATACTCTATAATTAAATCTGTACAGAAAAGCCGACAGTGGTTGTCTATTCAATCCCCGTTTTACCCGTCCCTCCAAATACCACCATAGTGCTGATATGCGCTGCAAATGCCTATCCTGTTGGAAATATCACTTGGACGATGGAGAAATCGTCTAATTCAATATCACCACAAACAAAGACGTGTTCGAAGTGTTCGAATGCATCAACATGCGCTTATGAAATGATTACATCTGACGATGAACAGGTGTATTCCTGTTATGCAAAGAACGTACATGGCAGTGACGAAGGGTCAATTATAGTTGTTCATGAGCATAACTATAAAGAAGGTAAATTATTTGTTAAATGTGTTGTGTCTCCTGTTACGTGTGCGTTTATCCGAAAATGATCCTCTAAACAGGTTATATGTTAAATAGTGAAACAAATATCGAACTCTTAATCAATCTTATCAAACAAATTGTAGTTATTTAATTTTTTAACGCTCGCAAATAACCAGGTTTTGAATGTCGTATTTGATAAAATATTTCCTATGCCAGAATATCCTTAATTTTAGATCTGACAGGAAAAGCTTCTGGCATCTTGGGCGTAACAATAGGTGTTTCGGGCGGAATTGCATTTCTTTTTATTGTGATAGTTGTCATGTGTTTACGTCTACGTCGAAACCAAGGTATGACAAACGTTTCATTCTTAATATTTCAAATATTTATAAATGACTTCAGTGATTATTTTCAAACTGTATTTGAATTGATGGAGGTTATTTAACATTGCATTTTGTTATTCTTGTTCCACTTTTTATTTATATTCCTTCATTAGCGCGGCATAAAATAAGGAAAGAGGATACTCAATTGGACCAACTTCAGCCTCCGTACGTATACCAATTTCAAAATCAAAGTAAAAACGAAATGTTACGAATTAATAAAAGGAAAGACAATAGTCCTTTCAGATCATTTTGAATGACTGTTGCATATGTCTTAGCAAAGGATGATAGTTGTGTAGGATTCTGCTTTACAGACAAAATGTCGTGAATTCGAGCTCTATCACGGCACTTCCTCATAAAATAATTAATATGACACCATATGTTTATGAGATGGTTTAGAATAGAGCTTAAATAGATAAACTGTTAATGTCTCAGTATTATTTTCAGGCCAAATCCAGATAGAGATGGTAAATATTTAGTATAACGGGGAAATATTGTTCGTTTTAATGATTTATTTGAATTTTGTGCTGGTAGTTTAGTGGTATTCAGCTCATTCAAATAGTATATGTAAGCTGAAACTCACAGTTCATGCTTGATGACGATTCATTTCGATTTGATTGCATGGTCATTCTGTTTGTAATTTATGAAACGTGTAACATGTATCACACTCATTTAACTTTCTATGAAATATTACAAAGACGTAACACATGCTGATACTGACGGTGCTGGATATGCTGACATCCACAAGATTCGAAGAGAGCGGGAAAACGTTGCTAAGGTAAAACATTATTCTTGACGCTTTTAAGTGAACTAAACACAAAAGCTGTATATTGAATTAATTGTCAAAACAACTTAGTCTGTCTTTACTTACCATTTCATTGCAAACTGGTGATGGTTTCACGAACAATCTAAGACAAGAAAGTAATTTCTCGCTAACATTCCGGTAGTCCCGTTAGTCGCTAAAATTGAAAATCCATCCAGATAATTGAAAGGTCATTGCTTAGTCGTCTTTGGGACTCTCTGTGACCAAGGGTGTAAATCTGACTTGGTTGATAAACGATATGTAAAGTATATCGACTAAATCAAGTGAAACATAAATTTGTAAACAAAAATGGCAGAAACCAATCTCAGTTTTGATTTATATAAATTTTGAAAGTTCACGGTATCTGAACGCCCTTTTCGTTCATATTTACAGCCGTCTAAGAACATGCATTCATGTTATGTCACGAAAGAATGCTTAGAAGAGGCAGCAACTGAACGTTTAGTGCACGTAGAACAACCATCAAACGAAGATGGTATTATTTCAACGGAAAGAGGATCTTCAAAACAACATGATGCTCGGTAGGTATATGACGGGTGATAGTAAATGTCGTTGATGTATCATACAATTAATTTATTATCACCAAAATAACTCTTTAAAACTATATGTAACAGGTTCTTAAAGAGCCATTTAACATTTTCATTACGGAATGTATAGTAATTAAAAAAAACCTGTCAAATTCATGTCGGCTGTCTTGTACTAGACTTCGACGTTTTCAATGGAGTACAGTCTAGCTTTACAAAACGGTTATTGCTATAACAGTCTTTCAAATGACGCTCTACGATTTGACGTAATAAATAAGTATGTTTTTACTTAAAGGTTTGTTTTATAATATAATTACAATATATGTTGAATGTGTGACAAATAAATAATAAATCAACTCAATGAATATATTTCAGTGGATGTCAAAGCAAAGAAGATATAAATACAACAGGTATTGTGATTTTTTTTCTTCTTAAAAGTAAATTATAAACTCGATTAACTCATAATGCGACACCGCTGATCAGCCGAAATTATAAATTTATAGATAGTTTAATATATTATTTGCTTAATTTACAAGGAAATGATCGTTAGCAGCCATTGTTAAATAGTGGTATTTATATGGAAATGACGTTTTATACCTGATTTAATTTGTTATTGAACATGTACCGTATTATATCGAAGGAATGATAAACCGTTTTCCGTCATTTTTTTAAATAATTATGACATTTGAAAATAAATATAACCGTGTAATTTCACTTTGATTTAGAACAAAAAAAATCGATCAGAAAGGAATTCTTACGTTTTAACAACAATCAGAAGTTTTCATAATAAAAACAAAAATAAAACATGGACACACCTGTTCTCCCGATATCTTTAGTAATCTTAATACATTTATTACACGACTATTATGATATTCTCAGATAGGGACTCATTTAAATATTTTCAGACAAGGAAGAAGACCCTGGTGTTTCTAAACAGAAACATATCATCAACGCAGACACAACAATGGCTAGGGCAAGTTATGTTTTTCGAAGCACTTGCACGATTGATATTTTGGATGCATGAAATAACAACTGGGAAAAAAATCCATCTCGAATTAGTTTGATGAGATGTGTAATGTCATCAAGAATAATTACGTTAAAATAATTATCAATGTCCATGAAACACAGCGGCCATATGATATGAATAACTAAACCAGGAATAAGCTAAATTTAAGCTACTATCATGTTGTTTTTGCTCGAAAATTGTTCTATATTGAAATTAAATCAAATTATGAAATTGATTATTTTAATTGACTTGAATTGTAAAGGTTCTTCATAATGCGATCTCATTAATACCTTATCAGATCCCAAAGCTCCATCAATAAGCTTGTGTACGCGGATGTGGATGTCAGCATTTGGAGAAATTCCGAGTAGGACATCACGCGTGCAATGACGACAAGCCGACAGAGTACTCTGACATTTTATTTGATACATCATCTGGTGTGAAATCTGACTCATCCCATGAAAATGTGTATGCATTATAACAATCATTTTTAGGGATTTTAAACAACTAGCTTTTGCTAGACGGATTAAGTATCTGTCCTATTCTAAAATACGTTTGTTTTGTGTAAATTTTTAACACGTAAATGTTGTAATTTATTGTTGTCTTACAAATGATATTGGATTTAGCTGGCTGGGTTCTTTGCTGATATGATTGTGTGTGTATCTGTTTTTCCGAAGTGTTACATACTTTCTATCTGTTTTGTTTTGTTCTAACAAAATAATTATAACTTTAATGACTTTGATTTGAATCGCTTTCCTTCCAAGATCTCTTTGAATGATACATTGCTATTGGTTTTTAGTTTGTCTGTATGTATGCATTACTGTGTTTGATAAATTGACTTTTGATGACCATAACAACATGTTAACAAGTCACAAAGAGTTGTTGTAATAAAGAGCGAATAAAATTACAATAAAAAATAGTTCTATACATTCGGACATTTTACAGGTAAAGCGTACGTGCTGATTCTCAGACTATGTTTATGAAGGACGTATGTATAAAATGGTTTAAAACATATTGGAATTCTGTAATCAACGATTTAGCAATCCACGGGGGTAAGCCCAGTAGCCGACAACTTTCTGAGAAATCGTTCATTTAGAGTTGAGAACTCTGACCATTTACCGGTTTATAAAATGTTTCTCGTGGCTATGGGATTATTACACATAACAAAAACATCTAATTTTAACTGGCGCTAATATAACTGAACACAAGTGAGCAACAGTATAGTACATTATGTTTTCTGTTGTTTATTGGGTCCAAATACATCCCTTACTGATAAAATAATATTGAATATAGATCTATCATAGGTTGGTCACTAACATGAATAGTCGAAGTTCAACAAGGTCAATTCTTTAATATAACTATTCTTGACCTTATTGTAAAATATGTTATTTTTAACGGATACAGCAGTTTCGTCCATAAATAAATATTGGTTAATGACTAGGGCCTAAAACGATACTAATCTGGGCCCCAATCTAATAAAGATCTAAGTTGATCTTAGTCGTTAATTTGAATTATCTTAGTGTCATATTTTCGTTTGTGTGAATTGCAGTTAAAGAAGAATTAAAGTAAACACAAATCCAAGAAGAAAAAAAATCACCGTGTTGCCATTTGTGACGCTTATCAGTTTTAGTTAAGACTAAGATCTTTAAATGAAACGGACCCCATCATTAAACATGATTACATGGATACATAGCGGTTATTTAAACATGATGATGTATAAATAGCTGTTGTTTAAACATGGAGAAGTGTAAGCACATACTTCGAGTTATGCGATGATAAGCGGTGAGGACGTGGAGTAGAACGTTTTAGCTTCATCAATTTGTTCAAAGGTTAAAATGACAGTTTCTTGACAATGAATACAAAGGAAAGTGATCAATAACGAGATACAGGAAAACAAAGCCTTATCGAATACATCTTAGTTTCAGTTTCAGGAATAACATGTCAATCGAATGTAAGAAGGAAACGCTTACTAAAACAATTACAATTGTATCCAACTGAACAATTATAATAAGAAAGTAAACAAAAACACAGGAGAATTATCCCAAAAATACTCAGCATGGTCCAAATATCTCCAGCTCTTTTTGCCCTCAAAACGTCAAAAAGACCAGAGCATATAAATCATATAAGGAGAACTATGAGTGAGGTACGTACTAATCCTTCAACATGTGGGAGGAGATATTGGCAAATGAACCGCCAAAAGATATGCTGCCATCGAGAGCTATTTGGCCCGCAAATATTTAATATGTTGCACGTTAATGATTTTTTCATGGTACATTGTAAACTGTGTTGAAAATATAAAAAAGCAGTGGCGAGTTAAGTAGAGTGCACTTATTTTAATTTGAAATATCAGAATCCATGCACAACAAATGAAATTCTTTAGTGTAAATAAAAAAGATCTTCATACATAACGAGTTTCATTTACGAATAGATGAATGGTCAGGAACAGACTGACATTTATCAAATGATAAGACTGCAATAATCAAACGCATTTTGCCAAGACGGTGGTGACGGTAGAGTTCATGTTGAATTAATGCAAAGATAAAATGTTAATAAATATATGGCAAGAATATACAATAGTTCAGTCTTAATTCATATTAAAACTAAATACAAGAAACTAAGATGAAATGACAGGTTTTATCACGTTAACTAACGAAGTGTTTTATTGCTTTGCTAAGCGTAAAATTATCACATTTTGGTTGACGTTGTATACGCATCCGTCGTTCACCTAATGGCGCTTGTCCAACTGAACGTCATGCATTGTGCAATTCTGCAGCACATACCTTAATTACGTATGTTACTACATCAAGTAGCAAAATTGGCATGTTTTTTTAGTCATTTTGCGTCTGTTTGCGGAAATGTTCTATCATGGTCGGCGCGTACTCGCCATTATACTATCGAAATGGGAAAACATGAACAAACGTGCTTGATTCACATAGCCCCGGTTGAATCTCCTTCAGTTTGCAATATTCGTTTTAAACGAGCTACTGGGTAAAATATCTATAGCGTTTTGTTTAAATTGCTGTTTATGTCGGAATCAAAATAGCTTCTAACGGAAACAACCGTGGATGAAAGTGACCTAGTAACTAATGTGGTGTTGTTTTATGTCATGTTGAAAAAAAAGTGAATAAAATGAGAAAAGTAGGGTTAGAAATTAAAAATGATATTTCCCTACTAGATTACTCATTACCCGTGAACGACGTCTTGATTACAGCGCATGTATACTTCAAGATTTTATCGATGTTAAACGAAAATAGTTAATATAATAATATAAAGCCCACATGAAATGAGTTCCCATTATATAACTCGAAGTTAATAAAAATCCGGACTCGATTGTTAGGAGAATAGCGAACAAGGTAAAAGCGTATGTAACGAGTAATTGTAATAAAATATGATTCCTGATCTTATTCTGGAAACTAAACTCAAAATAAGTGCATTCCTAATGGAAAAGCTTCATTTGACGAAATTTAAAAAACATAAGTATATATTAAATTAAACGACAAAAATGAAATGGCAACACAAACGTTTTAAAGGCTGTAATGATTAGTTGCTTCTTGCCTTGATGCAACAATCAATCTCGAGGTCACAATATTCTCTGGGGTCCTTGCCTTAAGTCATTAACATGTCATTACCATGGTTATTTTCGGGCAGTTTTCTTCATAATGGCGAGCTGGAATCAATCATAAACCTCTACCTATTCATCGCTTCGGAGTCATTGCGTTTTAGTAATACCGTCAGTAAAAGCCGTGTAAGAGGAGTCATTGAGTGATTGACTTACTTATACTACCAATGTAAGAACAGTCTATGAGTTAAAGATGCGTCATTGGGTGATAGGCTTACCCTTACAGCCAATGTAAAATGAGTCATTAGGTCATAGACAAACCGTTACTGCCAATGTCAGTATAGTCAATTGATGATAGGCTTACCGTTACTGCCAATGTCAGTGTAGTCATTGGATGATAGGCTTACCGTTACTGCCAATGTCAGTGTAGTCATTGGGTGATTGGCTTACCGTTACTGCCAATGTCAGTGTAGTCATTGAGTGATAGGCTTACCGTTACTGCCAATGTCAGTGTAGTCATTGGATGATAGACTTACCGTACTGCCAATGTCAGTGTAGTCATTGGATGATAGGCTTACCGTTACTGCCAATGTCAGTGTAGTCATTGAGTGATAGGCTTACCGTTACTGCCAATGTCAGTGTAGTCATTAGATGATAGGCTTACCGTTACTGGCAATGTCAGTGTAGTCATTGGGTGATTGGCTTACCGTTACTGGCAATGTCAGTTTAGTCATTGAGTGATAGACAAACCGTTACTGCCAATGTCAGTATAGTCATTTGATGATAGGCTTACCGTTACTGCCAATGTCAGTGTAGTCATTGGATGATAGGCTTACCGTTACTGGCAATGTCAGTGTAGTCATTGAGTGATAGGCTTACCGTTACTGCCAATGTCAGTGTAGTCATTGGATGATAGGCTTACCGTTACTGGAAATGTCAGTGTAGTCACTGGATGATAGGCTTACCGTTACTGCCAATGTCAGTGTAGTCATTGGGTGATAGGCTTACCGTTACTGTCAATGTCAGTGTAGTCATTGAGTGATTGGATTACAGTTACTGGCAATGTCAGTGTAGTCATTGAGTGATAGACAAACCGTTACTGCCAATGTCAGTATAGTCATTTGATGATAGGCTTACCGTTACTGCCAATGTCAGTGTAGTCATTGGGTGATAGGCTTACCGTTACTGGCAATGTCAGTGTAGTCACTGGGTGATAGACAAACCGTTACTGCCAATGTCAGTATAGTCATTTGATGATAGGCTTACCGTTACTGCCAATGTCAGTGTAGTCATTGGATGATAGGCTTACCGTTACTGCCAATGTCAGTGTAGTCATTGAGTGATAGGCTTACCGTTACTGCCAATGTCAGTGTAGTCATTGGATGATAGGCTTACCGTTACTGGCAATGTCAGTGTAGTCATTGGATGATAGGCTTACCGTTACTGCCAATGTCAGTGTAGTCATTGGGTGATAGGCTTACCGTTACTGCCAATGTCAGTGTAGTCATTGAGTGATTGGCTTATCATTACTGGCAATGTCAGTGTAGTCATTGAGTGATAGACAAACCGTTACTGCCAATGTCAGTATAGTCATTTGATGATAGGCTTACCGTTACTGCCAATGTCTGTGTGGTCATTGAGTGATAGGCTTACCGTAACTGCCAATGTCAGTGTAGTCATTGGGTGATAGGCTTACCGTTACTGGCAATGTCCGTGTAGTCATTGGGTGATAGGCTTACCGTTACAGCCAATGTCAGTGTAGTCATTGGATGATAGGCTTACCGTTACTGCCAATGTCAGTGTAGTCATTGGATGATAGGCTTACCGTTACTGCCAATGTCAGTGTAGTCATTGGGTGATAGGCTTACCGTTACTGGCAATGTCAGTGTAGTCATTGGATGATAGGCTTACCGTTACTGCCAATGTCAGTGTAGTCATTGGGTGATAGGCTTACCGTTACTGTCAATGTCAGTGTAGTCATTGAGTAATTGGCTTACCGTTACTGGCAATGTCAGTGTAGTCATTGAGTGATAGACATACCGTTACTGCCAATGTCAGTATAGTCATTTGATGATAGGCTTACCGTTACTGCCAATGTCAGTGTAGTCATTGGGTGATTGGCTTACCGTTACTGGCAATGTCAGTGTAGTCACTGAGTGATAGACAAACCGTTACTGCCAATGTCAGTATAGTCATTTGATGATAGGCTTACCGTTACTGCCAATGTCAGTGTAGTCATTGGATGATAGGCTTACCGTTACTGCCAATGTCAGTGTAGTCATTGAGTGATAGGCTTACCGTTACTGCCAATGTCAGTGTAGTCATTGGATGATAGGCTTACCGTTACTGCCAATGTCAGTGTAGTCATTGGATGATAGGCTTACCGTTACTGCCAATGTCAGTGTAGTCATTGGGTGATAGGCTTACCGTTACTGTCAATGTCAGTGTAGTCATTGAGTGATTGGCTTACCGTTACTGGCAATGTCAGTGTAGTCATTGAGTGATAGACAAACCGTTACTGCCAATGTCAGTATAGTCATTTGATGATAGGCTTACCGTTACTGCCAATGTCTGTGTAGTCATTGAGTGATAGGCTTACCGTTACTGCCAATGTCAGTGTAGTCATTGGGTGATAGGCTTACCGTTACTGGCAATGTCCGTGTAGTCATTGGGTGATAGGCTTACCGTTACTGCCAATGTCAGTGTAGTCATTGGATGATAGGCTTACCGTTACTGGCAATGTCCGTGTAGTCATTGGATGATAGGCTTACCGTTACAGCCAATGTCAGTGTAGTCATTGGATGATAGGCTTACCGTTACTGCCAATGTCAGTGTAGTCATTGGATGATAGGCTTACCGTTACTGCCAATGTCAGTGTAGTCATTGAGTGATAGGCTTACCGTTACTGCCAATGTCAGTGTAGTCATTGGATGATAGGCTTACCGTTACTGGCAATGTCAGTGTAGTCATTGGGTGATAGGCTTACCGTTACTGGCAATGTCAGTGTAGTCATTGGATGATAGACTTACCGTACTGCCAATGCCAGTGTAGTCATTGGATGATAGGCTTACCGTACTGCCAATGTCAGTGTAGTCATTGGATGATAGGCTTACCGTTACAGCCCAATGTCAGTGTAGTCATTGGATGATAGGCTTACCGTTACTGCCAATGCCAGTGTAGTCATTGGATGATAGGCTTACCGTTACTGCCAATGTCAGTGTAGTCATTGGGTAATTGGCTTACCGTTACTGCCAATGTCAGTGTAGTCATTTAGTGATTGGCTTACCGTACTGCCAATGTCATTGTAGTCATTGGATGGTAGGATTACCGTTACTGCCAATGTCAGTTTAGTCATTGGATGATAGACTTACCGTATTGCCAATGTCAGTGTAGTCATTGGATGATAGCCTTAACGTACTGCCAATGTCAGTGTAGTCATTGGATGACAGCTTTACCGTACTGCCAATGTCAGTGTAGTCATTGGATGATAGGATTACCGTTACTGCAAATGTCAGTGTAGTCATTGAGTAATAGTCTTACCTCTACTGCCAATGTAACGGAAGTCATTGTATGATGATATACTGTTACCACCATTGTCAGTGTAACCATTGGGTGATAGACATGTCGTTATCACCATTGCCAGTGTAGCCATTGGGTGACAGACATACCATTACCACCATTGTCAGTGTAGCCTTTGGGTGATAGACATATCGTTAGTGTCAATGTTAGTGAAGACATTGTGTGATAGACATACCATTACCACCATTGTCAGTGTAGCCTTTGGGTGATAGACATGTCGTTAGTGTCGATGTTAGTGGAGACATTGTGTGATAGACATACCATTACCACAAATGTCAGTGTAGTCATTGTGTGGAATATGTCGTTACTGCCAATGTAATAGGAGTCATTGGATGATAGACATTTCGCTACTGCCAATGTAAGTTGAATCATGTGGGATATTCTTACCGTTCCTGCCAATGGCGGTGTAATCATCGAGTGATAGACTTACCGTTTCTGACATTGTTAGATGAGTTATTGTGTTATAGACATGCTGTTTCTGCCAATGTAAGTGGAGTCATTGGTATTTTTTTACTAATGTTTGTTGGTGAGAGAAGCTGTAGTCAAAATGCCCCTTACCTAATGTCCATAAAAATCAGGCCTAAAGCCAAAATAGAGAATACATATCACGACAGCCTAAAAACACAAACAAATAAGCCATTGCATTATGCTTATCGATTATAGAACTTTAAGTGAACCTACTGCATGGTAAAGCCTCAGTGCCTATAATGATAACATAATAAGAGAAAAAAAAATAAAAATGAGTATATAACTATGATAGAGTATTACATACTATCTGATAAAATCCCGAAGTCTACACGTTGCTTTATTAAAAAGAAATGTACGGGAGATTCTAACGAAATCTTGAATTGGATCACGGACTCATTATATGCTAATAAGAGAGATAAGTTGGAGGAGCATAAGGTTTACCAAACAGTACCTGAGCATTTGCCGGATTAGACAGGAAAAATAACTAGAGAAATACTGAACATTTTCAAATGAGATTTCACTTAAAGAAAATTAAGCTCTAGTTTCTTAAAGAAATGTGATGCAAGTATTTTCGAATGAAAAATTACCAATGTTGTTTATTGAAAAATTGCAGATAGGTTCTCGCTCATTTTTTTGGTATATTGCCCTTTTTGTTTAACATGACGAAATAAATTGTGGCAAATCATTAGGTGTGTTTAAAACAAATATACTAAAAGCTGGAAATCTTCAGCAAATGTTGATTTTTACTAAAGACCACAATTGTCATATTATCACGCATGTTTTCAATGTATGATCAATACGTCAATATATCGGCGAACAATAATGAAAGTCCTCGTGGTGTAGCCGATCAGTTGTTGTTTTTATATTGTTTCTCTTGATTTTACAGGCGTGGGTTCGCCCCCCCCCCCATAACCAAAATAATGTTTATGCTATAAACTGTATTCTTTTCTGCAATTTAGATGTCATAGAGAAAAATAATGATTATTGTTCTTAGAGGCATTATCGGGGAAACCTTTTAAACCAAAAATAGTTAGTTAAAATGCAAATCATTAGGTATTCAGAAAGTCACGTTATATGCAAATATCCTGAAGAATTGCGCTTGAAACATGAATGGATCACAGAACGTTACTGGTATTTTGTTTAAACAAATATGGTAAATGCTTTTCATTCATTTGCTTTACAAAACTGAAACATAGTGGAAGAGGAAGATATGTATGGATAATAGGATCTGTACTTGCTGTTGTCACTTTACGAATAAATCCCCTGGTATTGTTCGGCTGTCGGAAATACTGGCATCAGGGTTATGAATTTATTATTTTTTCTTTTATCTGAAGATATATTAATTGTCATTTTACCTCTTACTTCGAAAGCAAAACTACAATCGTTGCCTGTAAGTTGAAGTTTAAGGTATAAATATCTTATAATTGAAGTTTAAGGTATAAATATCTTATAGTTGAAGTTTAAGGTATAAATATCTTATAGCTGAAGTTGAAGGTATAAATATCTTATAGTTGAAGTTTAAGGTATAAATATCTTATAGTTGAAGTTTAAGGTATAAATATCTTATAGCTGAAGTTTAAGGTATAAATATCTTATAGTTGAAGTTTAAGGTATAAATATCTTATAGTTGAAGTTGAAGGTATAAATATCTTATAGTTGAAGTTGAAGGTATAAATATCTTATAGTTGAAGTTTAAGGTATAAATATCTTATAGTTGAAGTTTAAGGTATAAATATCTTATAGTTGAAGTTTAAGGTATAAATATCTTATAGTTGAAGTTTAAGGTATAAATATCTTATAGTTGAAGTTTAAGGTATAAATATCTTATAGCTGAAGTTTAAGGTATACATATCTTATAGTTGAAGTTTAAGGTATAAATATCTTATAGTTGAAGTTTAAGGTATAAATATCTTATAGTTGAAGTTTAAGGTACAAATATCTTATAGTTGAAGTTTAAGGTATAAAGATCTTATAGTTGAAGTTTAAGGTATAAATATCTTATAGTTGAAGTTTAAGGTATAAATATCTTATAGTTGAAGTTTAAGGTATAAATATCTTATAGTTGAAGTTTAAGGTATAAATATCTTATAGTTGAAGTTTAAGGTATAAATATCTTATAGTTGAAGTTTAAGGTATAAATATCTTATAGTTGAAGTTTAAGGTATAAATATCTTATAGTTGAAGTTTAAGGTATAAATATCTTATAGTTGAAGTTCAAGGTATAAATATCTTATAGTTGAAGTTTAAGGTATAAATATCTTATAGTTGAAGTTGAAGGTATACATATCTTATAGTTGAAGTTTAAGGTATAACTATCTTATTAAGGTGTTCATGTGAGAAAGATGAAAGTGTTTAGTGTTATTCATCATTAATGACATGAAGCCATGCGTTAAATTGATTCAAATGTCAAGTTCATTTCATTCAGTAAAATTCATGTGAACCCTGCTTTGACACTAAATATATATTCTGGCAATATATATAATTAGATAAATTGGATTCTGTTGAAACATATATAATATGTGGCTAGGGGTTTGAAGCGAATATCCGGTTGTGTCATCTACCCTTTAAAAATGGCTTATATAAATAAGCACAACAAAAATTTAAAGAAACAGTGAAATACAAGTATACCTATCCAATTAACCTTCACAACAGGATATCGCTTTCCCGGTTGGACTCGCGTTGGGTGGGAGCCTGGTGGATTGCCCTCTTCTGTCGGCGTGAATGCTGTTTGTCAGTACCTTAGCCGTATCATGTTTTGGAGAGGAACTTCCATGTGAGTGTGTATTGGTTTTAACCTAAAATTAAGTTGCTCGACAAACTTTCAACACAAAATGCTTTCGACCACAGTCGCTTGATGATACGACTACTGTAGATTGGATAAACGACCATAGTGGATTGTTGATACGATCACATTGGATTGATGATACGACCATAGGGGCTTGATGATACGATCACAGTAGGTCAATGATAAGACCTCATTGGCTTGATGATGCAACCATAGTGTATTAATGATACGAATACAGTGAATTGATGATACGACCACCGTTGATTGATAATACGACCACAGTGAATTGATGATACGACCACTGTTGCTTGATGATAGGACCACAGTGGATTGATGACATGACCACAGTTGATTGATGGTAAGACCACAGTGGATTGATGACATGACCACATTGGATTAATGATACGGCCACAGTTTAATGATGAAACGACCACAGAGGCTTGATGACATGAAAACAGTGGATTGATGATACGACTACAGTTGATTGATGATACGACCACAGTGTAAGGATTACACGACCACAGTTGATTGATGATACGACCACTGTGGATTTATGATACGACCACTGTGGATCGATGGTACGAACGCAGTGATTTGATTTTACCACCGGAGTGGTTTGATGATACGACCACAGTGGATTGATGATACGACCACAGTGGATTGATAGTGAGTGAAGAATATTTGTACAATGGAAAAAACAATACCAATTTAAGTTCTTCGTTGGATATTTGAAAACTTGCTCTCGGATGACTCAAGATCTAAACGATGCAACTAGTATTCGTGTGGTTGGAAAATGTGTAAGTTGACAATTGTCCAAAACTACGTTTTCCTTACGAACGCAGAAAAACAGTGTCCCGGGTTGTATGCATATGAGACGATGACATGCCGCTTTGACGTCACGGAAAATCAAACATAAGACGGTCACTATGAACCGATACGCTATGTTAATTTTTGTGTGCTTCTTCTTAATCGCTTGATTAGGTTTAGTGAATATGGCTGGATAGACTCTTTTGGGTTTATGAATTTTGATGGTGAGCTTTGCTCGTGGAGCTCCAATACGGCTGTAAATTGCGATTCTATCATCAGGCTACTGTGGAATACGACAGAGTTTTAAATACAAAATAAACATCTACGTTAACAAATCGATATGATTCTCCTGATCTCTATTTTCAAAATTTAAGACTTGAATTATTGTCCAAATATATATCCGGATCCTTTCGTAACGACCATTTGTGTTAAACTGTCATCATGGTCATTATAAAAAATATTTTGTTCGTTTATCCCGTTTAAGAATTCAAGAATTATTTAAGAAGTTTCAAAATAATTGACCGATGATTCACGAATGGCTCATAGTTTTCTGTCCTCATATATTAATGCATTGGTTTGGACAATACGAAGTCACATGTTCAAATAAAGTGTGATAACGTTATTTATGCATCCCGTGTTTAATGTTCGATTAAAGCATACTTTTATACAAATGTGACCTTATCTTCTTAAAAGATTCATGTTGAGGTATTAACGTTAACAAGAAAAGCAAATTTTAGCTAAAAAATACAATGGACTACAAGACAACCTTCTAACAATATTTAAAATTAAATAAAAAAAAAAACCTTTTCGATAATTGGTAAAAAAGTGCCATGATTGTCTGCGTTTGTGACAGACCACCTCTCACAAATGAAAGCGACTCTTTTTCCGTCACAAGACTTATTGTAGCTGAAGACATCTAAAATCATGAAACCTGTTGAATTTACTTATTATTATTACGTATTAATTGAACACGAACTACAACGTCGTGATGGCCAAACGCATTAGAATAATGAAACTTTATCATTTGAGAAATGCCAGTCAAAATGAATCCATATGTTGACAATTCTTCTTGCCTTCATAATTTGTTTACGACTATAATAAAAAGATGGTATATATTTATTTATATATGAGTATAACAATTTACGGTTTATTCGTTACGCATAGAATTTAATAGTTAAACCCAGATAAAGTGAACACGCGTTTTCAGTTCCGTATATATGCACCAGTGGTAAAACAAATCAGTTATGTGCAATTCATTATTTGCAGGAACAATAGCTGTTATTGGCCTCGTCGGTGGTATATCATTTGGCGGTTTTATTTGCCGATGTCTCCGCCTACGTGTTGCAGGAATGTTACGTACTTCACTCATAGTTTGCTTCTTAGGAATTCTGTGCTCTGGCGTTTTCTGGATGTCTTGTGGACAAACAAGGCTCGCCGGCCTATATTCGAGTTATCTGGACAATGCTGAGTAATTTCTAGGACAGTTTGTCTATTTCTTAGTTTCATATCATATTTGATCAAGTAGGGGATTTGCTACTGTTTAAGGAAGTTTTTCTTAAGCGCTTGGCATAATCGGTTATATGACTGCTATTGTTAAAACTGAAACTATGATACATTCTCGAGTTTAACACTATTGAAATATTTTCCTGTATCCAGTTCTCGGTCATTGTCCATTGTATTCATTGTAAAGAAATGCCAACGTATATATTATTATATGTTGTTGTCACGTTCTATGAATGGTCAGCAAAACAGAAGTTCAAAGCTTTGATATTTCAAGGAAAATTGGCACTCACTTTCGTCCGAACACAAACCTAAAGGGCATCGAATACACAATGTATTTGTTTTCTTTCTAGGCCGTTTGGCGCCAAAAAGTTCATGTTATGCCGATTATTCCTGCACAACGGCCAAGTTTGAGGTTTTATGTGATGATTTCAATGTCCAATATTTTGCTCCTTGCTTTGCTGGCTGCAGAATAGAACAGGACACGGTATGGACTTCCTGAATTACTGATTTTAAGTAATGTGTTAACAACTGTAGTCAAATTTTATGACCTTTCATGTGCTATTAATTGTGCTTAATTCATTATTATCGCTATGTTGTTTAACGACCTTCGATATTAGTGCCAAATTAACGAGAAAGCATTTTTGCTTTACCTCATGTTTCAATCGAATCTTAAACGTATGTATTTTTCTTTTTTCAGGAATACTCGAATTACTCGTGTGTACCAACCAAAGACAATGGGATCATGTCAAGTGTGGCACAGGGGACATGTGACTCCAGCTGTCCACTCCTCTATCCCTTCCTAGCACTAATGTTGTTAGGTATTTTCTTCACTGCGGCCGCGGATGTACCGGCGGAACAGGCAGTTCTTAGGTAAACAAATAAAATAACATGTGTGGTGCCTGTCCAACAATAGCAGCATTTAAAGTATTAGACATTCTACATTTACGTGTTTTTCAAGGGATATAATTAGCTCGCCCTCTGTTATAATTGTGATTAATAAATACTTTGTGTAGATGAATTTCAACGAGTTGCAAAATACTAAATTGATCAAAGTAAAGGACTCTCCTGAGATGTATTCATTCTATAAGATATTCCTTATCGTATTTGAAATTGGACGCGGTTACAGTTTAAAGAACAATTTCATCATGAAATGTAGTTGATTTTCTATTGCAAATCAATTCATGAAAATCATAAATCCGTCATGTGCGGAACCAATCGATTCTTCATTCCACTTCTAGGTATTCTATTAGAGCATTTGTTTCCCCAAATATGATAACGTCCCTTTAATTGCGGCGCTTTAATGTAAGAAGATTTCTATTTTACAGTATACGTTTCATACCATATTGTCAGTGTTAAGTAACAATGGCAACCACAGAGACAAGCCCATTAGCTCAGCCTTTATTTTTTTCTGTTGAATGGCTCAAGAAAGAAAGCAAAACAAACGCCAAACAAGAACCACATTACGCTCTAAGAAAGCATGAATAACACAATTAAAATCGTGATTATGTTAATGTTGCCTTTTCTGCTTTTAGGAACCATACCCGTTGTGTTGGTGTAAGGCAGGGCAACGGATGCAAGCTGTCTCATTTGGCGGACAGAATGTGGAGAAAACACATCATGTTGGGTTTACGACGATGACATTATACTTCGCAATTACTTCCTCCTGTATTTTATAGGCAAACTATTTTCATTTGTGTTTTTCTTTTGCGCATTGTGGTTTTATAAGCCTCCGAAAGCTGCAGAATCTCGAAACGAATACAACGCAGTAAATGTTCAAACTTTTGAAAATGCTTCCTCTCAGAAAGACATGCATATGTAATCAGACATTTTACAAAAAGACAATATAAAACATAGATGCGAGGATGACAAAAAAGGCCAAGTACTACTTCAATAAATTGTGATATGTTAAATGCGTTTTATACAAAGCAAATCATATGCATTATCAGAGAATCTACATGTACACTTTACTTGTGAAATAACCACCACATGTTAGGCACCAGCATGTATTCCATTTTTGTTTGTAAGAAAATGAGCTTTTAACTGGTTTACATGAAGTAATGCCCACCAACAGTCAGTTGTAAAAATAAAGTAATGGATACATGCAAACAAAATCTCCAATACCCAGTTATTTTATGAATGTTCTCAACATGAAGAAACACTATCAAACAAATCTGTATTAATCAGATGTTTTTTACACTTTTGAAATGCTTGTGAATTTTGACGTACTGAAGCATACTTATATAAACAGAAAAAGGATACATTTTTTTGTAAAATAGGTACCCATAATTAGAAGCACATACAATTACATCATAAAGAAATCCAGCACGCTAAATCTTATATCAATGATAAGAAAACAAATAATTACAACAATGTAGCGTAATTGCAATATACACAAAACAAACATATTATCAAACGGGACAGGGACTGAATCCGTCCCTTGCAGAAGATTATTGTTCAATACACTTAAACTCAAGTGGTTACACATTTTCATTGGATGAGTCAGGTTTAACACTACAAGGTGCACCAAATACAATGTCAGAATACTCCGTCGACTCGTCGTCATTGCACGCAAGAATTCTTACTCGAAATTTCTCCAAGTGCTCGATATCGACATCAGCGTACACTAGCTCATTGGTGGAACGTTTTTGGCTCTGGTAATACAATCAAGATATAGCATAATGAAGTTCAGTTATTCAAATCAATAAATAAACTAATTAACTATTTTTACATTCTAAACAACGCAAACCATCTTTCGAATCAAAGCAAAGCAGCTTGAATTAAGATTACTCATGGTAGTGGCTATAGTGTCATGTTAAATGCTGCGTTTGTTTCATGACCGTTAATAATAACCTAACTATTCTTAAGGATATAATGGATTTAATTAAGCTGATTCGAATGGGTGCTTTAACTAGTGTTTTCCATGCACGCGAAGGATCAATCTTACAAGTGCTTCGACAATCGTAATTTACCTCAGCATTTGGTGCTTCTGGGTTCATTACTTGATTCTGCATAGAAATACCGTTGTCATTTTCGTTGTCTGAAATTAGGAAAAAATATCTTTCTAACAATTTGATAATTTTCGTTCAATTAATATTTTAAGAATACAAAAATATCAGACGGGGGTCCATGTTTTTTGGAATTTGACGTAATAGGGAAACGTAAGAAAACTTAAGACGTGACTATCAACTGCAACCTCATAAAATATCAAAAACACTACAACAATGGCTGTTTTCGATTGTTTTATTGTAAATCTCACGAATTACTTATTCAACAATCATTAAGTACATTATTCTAGATTAAGGCTGTAAAGCCGTGTCGCATTGTGACTAAATTAAACTTATAATGTTATCTACAAAAGAGTGTAAAATACCTGTTGTATAAAGATGTTCTTTGCTTTGACATCGACTGAAACATATTTGTTAAGTGATTTTGTTATTTAATTGCTACACATAAAACATACTGTATACTTTTATCATCAAACAAAATTGAAACGACAGATCACAAACTGATTTATCCATAAATATAAGAAGAAAGTCGTTTAGATAGTTATGTATAACATTAAATAGTACATAGTTATTTGAATGACAGTTTTAACGATAGCTGTTTTGTCGAGGTACAAACGTGCGGTTAATTAAATTAAGCACAATACATGTAATGGTTATAACAGATACATGTTCGATACAGGTACTAAAGTAGTCGTAAAACGATACCAATGCGTTCTTCTGACAAAAAATTAAAAAATAGTATCCTTATGTTCTTTTTATTTTACACAGACTGTACGTACTCGATGTCGTTCTTCAGTTACCCCGACATTCCGTAAAACAAAAAAAAAGTTCAAAATAAGGTGTTTTGGTAATCAGAAACATGTCTGAAAAATCCACGACATTTGATATCACAGGTCTTATACATACCGTACATCAGGACCTGTTTCTACTGAAATACCATTCTCGTTTGATGGTTGTTCTAAGTGCACTGTACTTTCAGTCGCTGCATTTCCGAAGCAATCATTTATGTCATCACATGAAGGCATATATTGGCTAGAAGACTGTAAATGTAAAATTGAAAAAGACGTTAGAATACCGTGAAGATATTTTGACAAAGACAGATCTGATTGTGGGGCTTGTAATATTATGTTAAAAATATATGTTTGCTTGATATAGTCGATATACTACCAGTGTTCTTCACTAACCAAGTTAGATTTACACCCCTTGGCAACTAAATGTTGAATAGCAGTAGAATAACAGAATACGCCATTACTTTTCAGCTATCTGAAAGAATTGACATTGAAAGCGACTCAACGAATTACAGGAAGCGTGAAAATAATTTCATTTCTTAGATCGTTCATAAAACCAGCCCCAGTGTGCAGTAAAATTGTTTGTTAAAGACACACTTAGTTCTCTTGACTGATAATTCGATACAAAGCTATTGCGTTCATTTCACTTAAAAGTGTAAAGATTACTGTGTTACCAGAGCAACGTTTTCTAGATCCCTGCGTGTCCGGTGGATGACAGCATATTCAGCATCGCCAGTATGTGTATGTGTTACGTCTACATTACAAAAGAAGAGTTGGTTTATTGAGGCTTGTTACATGTTACATAAATGGAGAACTGAATGACCTTGCCTCCGAATCGAAACAAACATTGTCAGGCATGATCTGTGTGTTTCAGCTTATATTTAAATTTGAATGCGTAGCATACCACTAAAATACAAAAAAAAAAGAAATCGTGAGTACGAAACGGATTGTCCCGTGATAGTTTATATTTACCATTTCCTTCTGCCACTGTCCTGAAAATGATATTAAGACATTAACAGTTTATCTGTTTGGATAAAGTCTTAAACAGCATATGATGTCAATATGCCTAGAGAATATTGCCGTGATGGATCTCGAATACACGACATGAGGTGGGCAAAGCAGAAACAGACATAACTAGACAATTCTCATCCTTTGTTAAGACATTTGTTACAGTCATGTTCATATTTAAAACGTTAGTTCTGTTCACTAATTCCGACATAATTGTTAGTCGTACTTTTATTGTAATATTGGTACACTTACGGTGGCCGAAGTGGGGCCAACTGTATCGTATCATCCTCGTTCATTAATTGTATCTTTGCTAAACAATATAATGAAAAAAACAGAAACTATATCAATACTATTGCAATGTTAAATTACTTTGAACAATTCAAATACAGTTTTTTTAGAATTACCACTACAATCATTTATACATATTCTAAATATTTATAATGTAACGTAAGTCATACCTTTGTTTTGATGTAGACATAAACACATGACAACAATAACACTAAAAAGAAATGCAATTCCGCCCACAGTCTTCATTACAACGCCAAAACTGCCAGAATCGGAACCAGTTTGATCTAACATACAGGATGTGCTGACATTGTAAATAGTTTATCAGATACGAAATAAAAGCCTGGTTATTTACGATAAATAAAAAAGTAAACATCTGCAATATGTTTAATAATATTTATTGTTTATTAATATAAAGGAACGTATTTTTTCATGCCCATTTACTTACTTTTTTAAAATACTTCGTTATGAAGATCATTGTGTATAATAAATACACACTAAGTAAGAGACTCAACGCATTTGACATATAGTTTACCTTCATTATATTCTCGCTCATCACCAATTACAATTGACCGATCGTCACTGCCATGTTCGTTCTTTGCATAACACGAATAAACCTCTTCAACGTCAGATGTAGTCATTTCATAAGAGCATGTTGATGCATTTAAACACTTCGAACATGTCTTTGTTTGTGGTGATATTGAATTAGACGTTTTCACCATCGTCCAAGTGATATTTCCAACAGGATGGGCATTAACAACACATGTGAGCGTTATGAAGGTGTTTTGTGGAACTGGTAAAACGGGGGTTGAAAAGACAACCACTATCGGCTTTTCTGTACAGATTTAGATAAAGAGTATAGAAACTTGATTTATTACAAACAAAGAGATCTAATACATTACAATTGCCATTTTCAGCAAAGGGGTGAAATAATACACCCTTTATTTTTTTATTCTCTTTAAATTGCGTTTCATTAAAATATCGAGTTGCTATTCATGGTAAGGGCATTTAAAGGAATTTTTTTTGTCCTGTTAGCTATGATAAAACTGTAAACCTGTTTCACCATGAATGTTATACAATTGAGTTTGTGCAAAAAGGAAAATAATGTGCAGTTTAAAAATATCGTAAAACAAATAGTACCACATATGCTTTAGAAGTAAATCTTTTCAGAATATTATTAGAGTTTTAAAAGTGTTTTGAAACATATGAAGTCCAGTGTAAGAGATCACTTATGATTTTACAAATCAATATATAAAGTGTCCTTGTTTGATTGTGTTCATTTATGTCATGTACTCTTGAAGTCTGGAGATCATTTTAAAAAGGATGGCTGTAATGCATTTCAAGCCATTTTATAGACAAACAGCTTAGTGAAAGTGTAATAAATTATGTACGTTTCTCCTTGATGCATATAAAAGCAATGTGTATGCATATTACGAACATAGTGTAATTTCAATTCAGCAACATTATGTAGCTTTCGTTTTAACGACCTAGTCAGATACCATTTACACTAAAGAAGAAAGAGATATCATTGCCGCTAATTTCCAGTTTTAACTTTGTGAATTTCGCAGATAAACAGGGTCTGAAATCTAGATTGTATACAGGCAAATATATGTCATTCCAATCAGAAAAAATGAATTTATTTAAAGACCTATTGCTCATGTTTTTCAACCATATTAAAGCCAATGTAGGCTTAAACTGTTTTGTGGGCCCAAGTCATAATTCAAAAATATATATAAAGTGATTTACCAACTACAAATATTGAAGCTTTCACTGACGTGTTCCTGTCCTTTACAAGAACAGTGCAAATAACATTTAGTTGATGTAATGCATCTGCTGGTTTTTCAAAGGTATCCAATCTAAATCGATTCCTTGACAATTTGATTGAATCATACTGATTAACTCCTATTTCAAACATAACATCGGTGGCGTTATACTCTTCACCCGTTTCGCAGTACACTTTTGCAAGTGTTTCGTTTGCCTTGAGAACGATGCAATCTCTGCATGTAGAGATTTGGCCAAAGGACCAATTACCGGCTTACCTAATAAAATCATCAACACATTAGGCATCACATCTTAAAAACAACAATTATAATCAATATGTACACATTCAATTAATAGTTTTTAAGAAGACTAACTAACCTTTAATCGACACATATACACCATTAGTGTTTTTTCCGGAAATTCGATTCAGACACTGAATCCAATATCTTCCTCTGTCATTTTTCTTTACTTTGAACAAAGTAAAGATAAACTCGTGGCCAACCTGTGCAAGCTCTAAAACACCTTTTGCTTGTTCAATGGACGTATGGTTCTCATTATTGCCAGTCATGAGTTTTACAGAATACTTGCTTGCATTTGTCTCTTTTGCAACCCTTGGTGACGGGAAATATCCAAGCCTCACATTATCTCCGGCAAAATAGGGTCCCTCAGAAAGAAAGTACAGTTCTCCACAGCCGTTTGCATATGAGTAAACTGGAACATTCACAAACTACAATGCGATCAGCCAGTAAATGTTTATTTCTTAAAGTTATCTTTAAATATGTGCCGAAGTTAAAGACAAACATGACAAAATTAGAAATTCAAAACAACTTATCTCAAGCTAACCTTTTAAGTTCAATTCGAGAAAGGCAGATATGCTCGTGTTTCCAATTGATGTGTATACAATGGCCCCATTGAAACTGCTATCTACATCAGTTATTGTTAACAATGTAGATTTTCCCTTATGCTGTACATGTAAATCATTTTCTTCAAGTGTCTTTACACCTGACCCATTCTTTTTTATATAGTTCCACCTGACATCGCCTATTGTAGTCGGTGTATACGGTGTGAATTCGAACGTCACGTTTCTCCCAACAAATGTTGGTTGTAACAAACTAAGCACACCGACATCGTTTATAGCTGTGATTGCAGGAGTACCTTTAATAAGACAATAAGCTTAGTATAAACAATGTTGCATTTGGTCCACTACGTTCGCTAGTACAATCCAAGCACATTGACATAGTTCCAACAGTGATTGGAGGATGACATTAAATAGGACCGGAAGTAAGAATAGACTAAATTTTAATTGGGCATAGTTTAAACCGTGTTCGGAGGAGGACCAAGAGGGGCTGAGAAAGCACACGTATTAAAAACGTATCACATTCATCATTTGCAGTTAGTTATAGACTGGTAGCTACAGGTGAAAGTCAGATTGTGTTAGAGGATGATCGAGTCAATGAGCACTAAGGTCAAGGTCTTATAGGCGCTACACGACTGCCAGAAAACGTTACTAAATTACGAAGATTTACACATTAAATAAAAAAAACTTTGTATCATTACATTTTGTTAAAATATCAACATTTTGCAAGCTAGTACAAAACGCAAAAAAGTATGATGCACATTTTTTTAAAAACTGTACATTTCATCAAAACAGACACTTACCCAATCCTTCACAATCATGTGCTATATGTACAAGTATCCATAACGCCACATATTTACACGCGCAGGCTGATAAGAAAATCATATTGGTGATGATAGAATTCCCTCGTCATTATATTGAATCATGAAGCCATCGGTAAGAGGGTTAGATTTCCGCATATATCAATCCTAGTATCATTGTGAGGTTTACATGACTTGCGGTCGTTAAAAATCAGGCACGTGCAAGGAAAATATTCTGCAATAAATACACAATGATTTAATCTTGCATTCACAATGAAATGAATATCCTACAGAAACGTTTGGTTTTAAGGGGAAACTATATCAAGCTTGGGGTTGTGTCTTTGTGATAAATTGACGTGGAATTGAATCGATCGCAGTGAAACAAATAAAGCAAAACACGAACATCCAAGGAATGAAATTTCCAAAACTTTTAATTTAAACTGATATATATCAGAACTGATTTGAGATACAAAGGCGAAGTGATGAAACATTAAATATAATAACGCATGCCTGTAAAAGGTACTTGCGACGCGCGAAACATCTTAGTTGATTACACAACATCAAATGCGTTGTGTTAGAAGCTATCTGTTTTTATATGCATTATGTGTTTTTATAAATTTTCATAACTTTCAATGTAAAACTTAAAGATACATTAGACGCAAAACCAAATCCGGTTACTGTGTGAATGTCGTGCAAATATTGAATAATCAATTAGAATCATCATTAAAAAGATATAAAACATTATGTATAAGGACATAAAAGACTGTTGTTGCTGCAATAGTAGCAAACATTTGGGCACGTAAAACAATTCGTATCAAAACTTATTTTTAGTACGTCTGCATTTGAATTTAATACCAATTTTAAAGGTACACTTTCATCTCTTTTGATTTTAAACTGAAATAATTTCAATTATCTGACAGTGGTTCTTTTGGTAACTGTTTATACGCAAACTGAATTCACACGACTCTTCTTGTCACATAAGCCGATCGACTGACAGAATGACTTAATTCTAAAGAGCAAATTAAGTTGAATGGTTTCCGATCCGACTCAAAACCAACTTATCCAACAACCTTAACACGTAGATTACCCGTATTATTTTTGAGTTATAAATGTTGAAGCCATAGTAACAATGTTTTATGCCAATAATCTAAACAAAAAGGTTAAATCTGGTTCCTCATAATGCAAGCTAGTATGACAATTAAATTAATTCTGTTGATTCTCGGGTCAAAGGCCAAGTGACCTTATTATGTTATGTTATTCAACTTTGTTTGCTATCTTAAAAAAACATTGCTCTTAGGCTGTTTAATTTCACGTTTATATGACAATAACACGAAGATAACATAAAACTGAAATATTTCTGGTCAGAAGTTAGACCTCTTATTCTTGCATTTTAAAGTTTCCACAAAATGTACAATTATCTATTTTTTATTAGATGAGGTTAAGAGCACCAGTAGTGAATTGTATTGCAGTCATGCAAAGTGGTTGATTTGTACATTATGTGCGTGTTGTTTAAGTCAAGAATTATAAATGTGAAGAGCTCAGATGTGATTTTACTATAAAAAAAAATGCTTACATTTCAGAAATTCCCACTCGATCTTCCGAATCCATTCAATAACCATTTTATCAAAAAATGCTAAAATTTGGATATTTCAGTAGTTGGTTTGAAGCAAATTATAGGCATATATGTGTTTCAATTAGTTCCTAAATAAAAAAATGTTGGTTGGATTTAAACATATGTGTTCATGAAAAAGGTAAAATGACAATTTATATTTCAGTACAGAAATTTACGAACTTGATCGATAGCTAAAAGCTTAAAAAAGCACATTCTTTGACATCATACAGTTATGTTTATTATTTTGTTATCTTACTTGTGTTGACCTTTGACGGCTATTAAATTTTTCAATGTAAATAAGATATCATTTGGTTGAAATTCAGAATACAAAAACAATTAGTCATAATCATAGTCAGTTAATCCATTGCAGCTTATGCAGTGCCACAAATGCATCATCGTTTAGTGTTAATGAGCTTGATTTGTGGTAAATTTTCAGCGATAAGTTTTTTGTATAAACCATTATATAATAAGCATGCTTGCTCTGATTATGCATTTGATAAATCCCCAAATATGCCGAGCCAACACACTTGCCAACCATTGAACGTCTGTAGTTGTTTGTCTTAACAAATAAATCATTGATGTGTATGTGTGATATATGTATGTGCTGATTTGTTTGTTGTATGTGCTGTTTTAACCGCCCCTTGTCTAGTGTCTGTTTTGCTCTGACCTTGTGCCTTTAAGCATGATCACAGTTATGTGTATGTCTTGTTTGGTACGTTTATGTCCTTCGTTTGGTGTCTGCTGGGCTTTGACCTCGTGCCTTTAAAAATCAGCTAAACACTGTATATTTAAATTTACAATATAACTTATTATTTGCCATAAATATTCTTAACATGTATTACACACACACACGCAAGCACATACACACAAAAACACGAATGAACTATGAGAGATAGTCTATAAAAAGCGACTGATGTATCCGAAGTTGTATCCCATAGTCTGAATAAGTCTACGAGTATTTGGGACAGTGACACGTTTATGTTTATTCTTCTCATATTTACAGAACTTCCATTCCCTAAATAATCAACCGATGAACGCAACATCTTCGGATATGGTCGGATCGCGAATCATCGCATAACAATATTAATGGAAAAACTGTTTATTTATCGCTTGTATTGTGCCAAAAGGTCCCGTAAAAAATAAAAAACACTTTAGAGTTGTTATTTGTGATATGTTTAATGTATTGTTGTCAGTAGTGGTTGATCTTTCCCGCTGTATTGTGACGTCATTAGATTAAATCTTTCCTGTTACAGGCAGGTCGTTCTAATTACAGAATAGGTGAAAACAAAGTACTGTAAGGTTTTCTTAAATTAAGTATCTTTTTAACACTTCTTGAATAAAATAAAGAACTATTGGTGTAAATATAAGTAATGAATTGCGGGATTGGTGTCATTATCGGGGATATGAACGCAATAGGGCTGGTCAATGTAAGCGTGGAGACCGTTATATTTGTTCAGGTTTACCATGAATACATTTGACCATTTTGTATTAAGGATGAATTACTCAGCTTTATAAATACAGTGAGCGTCCTTAATTTGCGTCTTGTCAACGAAATATTTTGCAAAGGATATGGAATCTTCTCGTTCTGTAAATATTTTAGATAAGCGCGACCGCCATCTTTGCTGTCTGAGTATCGACATAACTGCGTCACTTTTATTCACTGTGAATCTTTCAATATGTTATGATGGAGAACATTTTGGTTTTCAGTTTATACACAAATCAATGGAAATTACAGCACAGAAGTTTTAAATCCAGTAGCTTATTATTTTTTATTTTGTTTTTACTTGGTTTTCTTATTTGGAGCACTTATTGATTACGACATGTCGATATGCCTTTATTTTGTGGAATTTGCTTTGTAAAGATAAGTGTCTCTTTGATTGTTTACTGTGCTTTGACCATTGTTAATTTAAACACTTCAAGTTGACACTTAAACTTCGTATTGATGGGCTTTAACTTGTGGTTAACATGTTTCCACATGTCTACTGTAATTTGATCTTTACAGTGGCTGCACGTTTGTTTCCGTATTTCATTGTTAAAATAATATATTATGAACACTTACTCGACTACTTCGTAATTCATAAGGATTTAAGGGATAAAAAGAACTTTTAAGTGTTAAACCTAATACGTTCATATTAATCTGATTTCATAAGTCATTCGACTATATTCGTTTTTGCATTGATAGAAAAACACCTCATTTAGGACTTTATATCCTCGTTTGCTTCGTTATAGTTCAGTCATAGGTAATTGTGGGAATTTTTCTATTACAATTCGACCTATCATCATTATTTAGCTTATTAGCGACATGAGCCTTAAAATTCTGTAGTGCTAGACTGTGCATACGGCGCATTCAAAGGACATTCTATCCCAACGATACATGCTTGTCTTTACATAATACCACAAGAACAAGTTGATTCATTAAATCAATGTCGCTGGAAAGATAACACATGTGTTAAAACTGCAGTCAACAGAGGTAACCGGGACGGATCATTTTCATTGTTAACTAGAAACAGTATGTTTAAGCAAATAATTAATCAATGAAATAATTAATAAAAAGAATATAATGGTATGACGTTTATTTCGACGCGCTCGGTGAATAAAAATGTTTCTTTCATGCTTTACGATGAAATATGGGGTTTTAACAGTGAAATAACAACAGTGAAAATATCAATTTGATATTTTCACTGCAAAATAAGGAGTGAAAATATCAATTTTCAGAACTACTTTTAAAATCTTTTGTTGTTACATGTACTTGCCTTGGTCAAAACAGAACACTGGACTTCAGTAAATTATGTCAAAAAAGGTCAAAAAAATAAAGAAATATTTTATAAATTTAAATAAATATATAATTGGAAATTAACAACTTACCGTTTATTACCGGTTATCCCGTTTATCAAACATTTTACTGATCTTTGAAGCTGAATGTTCGAACATTTGCTTTCATTCCAAACAAATTACCGACAAAAACAACTGTTCGAACATAAATAAAATTTTATAGCATCGTTCAAATGTAGTTTGAACTGTTAACCGTTGTAGTACGTAAAATGAGCTTCCTGGAGAATTCACACAACAATTTACAGATTGATCCGATATTTTTTACCCCACCCACATCTCAAAATGTGTCAACAAACTAGCGTGGCATTTACTCTTCCGGAAAACAAACATTTTAAAGCGAAACAGACTGGTCTCTGTAAGATGACTGAATATTAACTTACTTTAAAAACACGCGTATATGCAGTCTTAAACTAAGAAGAATGGTTAAAATCCAATGAGTATCCACATTTGTTTTGCTAACACATTTGACCTTCCAAATTTTCATTCTATAAATAGCGGCGTAGTAATTTGGTTAAAATAAAAAGTGTTTTCATTATTTTTTGGAACATTAGTGCACTAATAATACTTCATGTTTACTATTCATAAAGCTTTGCAATAAAAAACGAGCGAATATTAAGCAATAAGAATGAATAGCAGAGAACTATTTCTCAGCAAACCGAAAGTAGAAAAGTTGACAGCTATAATTATGCATGAGGGGCGTCCCACGGGTAGCGGCGTAAAGCCCACCCTTTTCAAAAAAGGGGGTAATTCAGAAATAAATAAAAAACAAATAAAACTTCGAAAATAAGCATAAAAGAAACAGAAAATTTGTTTATTTCATTGTAAGATCGTATTTAATTTCACTCGTGATCATAAAAAAACTACATTTTCACTCGTGGCTTCGCCACTCGTGAAAATATGTTTTTCTATGTCACTCGTGAAATAAAATACGATCTTACACTGAAATAAACAAATATCCTCTATCTCCTTTGCAAATACTTTGCAGACTCGAATGCTACAATGTCATATCACTATGTCCTGTATTTGTTAAGTAAGTAGGGAATGTAACAGTAATGGTGTATGATCATAAACAATAGTGTCATATGATATTGTTTAACAAAATCCTTATGGATCGTTTCACATAAAGGAACTATAAAACTAATGTCAATATCAAGTTGACGCGGTCGTTTTATCTATTGAAAATGCATAGACGATATCAGATACCATACGTACTTCATATGATTGATGAGGTTTCAGAATTATTGCATAAATGACCATGCATTAGTATATAGAATGTCATCAATCTTTTCACTGTGTACATAGAATATGACACAGATATTGAAACGATACAATCAACTTTAACTATTTGGCCAGTAATGTCGGCCCCCGTGCAAGTTTTTAGCCAAGAAGTTATTTGTGAATAGGCTAGTTCGATTTCTGAAATTTGATGAATAGTTTAGATTTATACCTGACGTTTACATACTATAAACAAAATATGATCTGTTGTACTATTTAAATACATAGGTAAATGATACCGTATTTCTATCGCACTTAGCATGGAAGAAGTAACTTGATATTAACGTACCTCGACCGGTAAAACTAAAATTGTTTGTGATATAAAAGCGTAGGTGGTAACCTAGCAGTTGAAAATGTTGTACATGAAAATAATTGCTTCCCTCTTTGGAGAATCAGTCCAGTTTTGGAAACAGTCCAAAAGTTATTATGTGTAAAATTCCTAAATGCTATCGGAAACGTTGTTTCGTGTTTATGTCCACAGCGATGTAACTCATGCGGTTTATTGACTTAAAACATGATTGAACATGTTCCTTGTTTTAGTCATATAAGAGACAAATGGCAAAATGAATTATGAAACTCTATCATTAAAATGTACGGAATTCGCAAGTTTAGCTCATTTATGTCAATGCCCAATGCTGACCAGTGTCAGTATTTGTTGCATCGACAAGTAGTGTTGCTTCGTCAAGTATTAACGATTGCTTTTATAATTATAATGTAATGGTTGCATGTGTTAGGTGTTACGCTTAAATTACAGCGCCTTGTTTGAATGTACTTCTCGTAAACATATAAACTAGTACACATAACTGTTTTTTTTTCAAATGTGCACCCGAGCATTTTAACATTAACCATTTTAACATAAATCATATCCGGAAGCAAAAATTGAAACAAAGGCGCAGAGTAATGATGATTAAGGTACAACAAAGGTCTGCCTTTCTTTTTATTTCCAAACAGAACCTTTCGGTGTCCTTCCTCTTGAAGTCAACCTCTTCCAACATAATCTATATTTTTTGTATGCTGTCGATAAACTCGACATCCCTGTTGAAATATCTCTACTAAATCACATTTTTAATATAAGGCTTCAAACCGCAGTTTGGCATCATAATAAAATCCAAATTAAAACAAAGATCCCTTCAACGGACAGACAGTAAGACTTCGAGTATTTTTCGAAAAGTTCATCCGATTGGGCTATCGGAACTCAATAGTTTACACTGCGTTGTGAAACGGGAGTGTGATCTGCATTATTGTGTTATTGATAGAATATCTTCCTTTCAGTTTTTGCAATAGGAAAATGCAATTACGATGTGGAAAAGACCTTACTTGATTCGTAATAGCATATTTTACAGAGTTAACACTGACAGATATGTAACATGTATTATAGGTTTTTTTTATCAGCTCACATACCCTTTATATAGCAATATATTTAGAGTGGAAGCATGAATTTTTGTTATTATAAGTGTGTGTGCATACCGGTGAATTTGGTGAAGATAACGCATGCGCAATAAATTTTACCCTCGGGGTATATGCATTGCCGAAAACTGATACAACGGTTTCTGGACGTGCTCTCGGTAAAGTATTTTGATTCGCCCCGCATACACTTAAAAACCATTTATAGTTTAAACAATTACAAACGCTACTCGGTACAATCTGAAATTAAAATGGCTGTGTTGGTGTCTTAGGAATAGACAGTGTTCTTATGTAAGTCGTAACTAAATATTCTGTGTAGCCATTGATCCCGGGCTAGGAAAATGATGACTAAGGGTGCATACCTTTAGAGCACTCTAGCTGAAACAAAGTATTTAGTTCTATTCTTACGTGAAAGGACAAGAAAACATTTTCTGAACGTTTCAGTCAGGTGAAATGATATCTTATTTCTGGAACATATCTTTATAATATGATACAAAAAGGAATATAAAACAGAAACAGTGCAATGTCACATCGTTACAATGTACATACAAAAAATGAGACGAAAATGTTTTGGGCAACTGGTTCGTTTTGCCAACACTCTAGTTTTCTACAAGAACAATAGTCATTAACACATAGGTAAAGGATTTTTAAATACTAGAAATTGCCAACTGCTTCTGAGACAAACAAATAACATAAAATGCCGAAAGAACGACTTATGGTATGCCTCATTGTGCTTAAACAAGGCAGATTGGTATTGTTATTCAACTGTTATTTATCTTATCGAACCAAACTGTTCGTATTGGCAAATGTCTTTGCTTTTATTAAAATAAGACTTCCTGGAGTATTTGGCTTGAGTAGTAACGTGTCATTTAAGTAATCTTATCATACCATATGAAATGGAAGATAATTAGAGTTCGTAACAATCATTTCATGTATAAAAGCCATTTGCTATGTTGTCCAAAGAAGAAAACACCGTGTCCATTTACGTTTGATTTAACCTATAAATCACATGTAAGTAATCTTCACCTCCTTCTAGGTTTGTTTCGCCCATAGCACTTCCTGGATTGTTTGACTCTGAAAAGTAACGTGTCATTTCAGTCATCTGTGTCCCTGTTGGGATTCGTTGGCTTATATTAGCGTACGGGCTACTATTTTCGATCAGGCATTGCCTATTTTCAGTCGCATTTGTTGTCAGATTAGTTCCCGCCTGTGCTGTAGACGTGTTGATTTCGTCAATCTCATCATATATTCCTGGAGACAAGATTGCGTCTAACTGCAATAACAAACCAAACATCAAATTGAATAAGTATAAACACTCTATTGCGCTGATGAAGTATCAATTGTATAAGTATACACACTCTATTTCTCTAATGAACTATTGAACATATGGTTTATGAACACACATAACATGCGATCTATCAGAAATACTTAAACAGTTGTTGTTACTTATTTTACTAAATTAAGACTTATGAAGTGAACATTGTATGTATTGTTATAGGACACGATCGCCCTTGCCAGTCTTTTGATAAAGTATTGATTTAATTGACACACTACATTGACAGTCACGGTAGTTCTAACTCTTACATTGGCAGTAACGGATGCTCTTAATGACCTCAATAACACATTCTATTTTTCTTTAGAGGAGGTAAGTTTATATACAACTAGTATCTGTTTTCACTGAAAAACAATATCTCCATTTTTCTATAAGACAATATTAATAGCGTAGTAACCACACCTCATGAGGCATGTTTGAAGAAGCGACTACAATTCCCTGGTACGTATGATGGCCATCTTGATGTATATTAACATCCTCGTACACTGCAAATATGAGAGCGTATTAAAGATAATCATACTTTAAGTTAAACATAATTTTAGCCATTTCTTATAATATAAATGGTATGGAACTTTTCTTTGCTTATTTATAAAATTATTTATGGCTATGTAAGTAAATATATGTTTTCCCGCTTTTGAATTATAATTTCCCAAAATATTATCTTAAAGCAAAGTGGTTTTATGAATGCCTTTGAAAGATTGGCCCGCAGTGATCGACGGTATAGATAGTGGAGAGGCACTTGTATAAAAAAAGTTCAGTGTATGTATCAATTAGTATCAAAAATGCAATATAAAACAGAGCATTCATGTGTGCCTTGCAAAGATACTTAGTTTGCAAATGATTTGAATATTAACGTTTGTATTTTTTATAAGTTCATGCTTATTTCTTTATTTCGATTGTAACGTAAGCTTATGGATTAACCTTCGAGTTCATTGGTAGAAACCAGTACTGGTGTTCATTTTGAGATGCCATGAAAGGGTAACTCTGTTAGGAATCGGACTAACAACATCCTGAAGTGAGGCGGACACCTAAACATCAATACCGCTCTAATGATTATGAATTTCAGTAAAATATTATTCCTTTTCAACATTAAAGTGTTTGTGTAAAAAGTTGTTTATTTTTTTATCTATTACATTTTCCGGTGCCGCTCGATAAACAGTTCATACCATCAGTCAACGGCGAAGCATCGCGATTTCACTCAGTATCAACTCTACCAAGCCGAATGTAATATTTCTCACTTCCGCAACAGCAACTTCAAAGGAATTCGATTCAAGGCAAAAATATCAAGTCAAATTGAATGCCGAATTTAAAAAAAATGTCAGTTGCGACAAAGCAAGGTTTACATGAATGTGTTTGAATGAAATGAATGCTTTTTTGACGGTGGAATACATTAAAAGTCTTTCCAGATATAACTGCCTTTCATGAAGGATTTAAAACAGGACCATTGTACTACTGAAACCACAACTTCAATTAATAAAAGAGCTAAAAAGGAACATAATATTAATGAAGATAATAGGAAGAGTCATACATGTATTGCATCGACACCAGCGCTTACGAAAGACGCACAAAACCAGGAAAATACTTCCTAGAGTGACAACGGCTATTCCAGAGAGCAGTATCCACAAAAAACTTCCTCTTCCACTTTTTCTTGGTTCTGTAGAACAAATGAACACAATGCATACTGACATTAATATTTGTTTAAAGAATATACATATGCCGCTCTGGGATCCATTTATATTTCGAGAGCAAGACTTAAGGGTTTGTTTTGACCAAATATTCACACACTTATCTGCACTATACAGACTCGAAATCTAATTTAATAATGTCGCTAAATGTGACGTCATCAATGGAAATCAGTAGATAGATACGTAAAGAAAAAGATAACATTTCATTCTTTGAGGCATTGTGCCTTAAGGGATTTAAATTTAAGTACGTTAAAGGGCTCAAATCCCAATCTGTTTTGAATTCTTTACTTTCAAAACGTAGTAAATACACCATTTCATAAATATTTGTTTTACAGATCTTTGAAATTAACAGAATTTGATTCAAAATGGAATTAATTAAATTCAAAAAAAATATAATGATTCAACATAAGAGTTCGTATTTTATGCTTCGAAAACAATAGTGTTCAAGATGTGAATTTAAGGTAAATGTAAAAACAACTACAACAACGTTATTTACCTCCCTTATCAAAAGTTACAATTATGGACCCTCTGTCACTGCCATGCTCGTTTTTTGCTATGCACACATACTCCTGTTCAACGTCAGATGCGATCATTTCATAAGTGCATGTGGATGCATTTAAGCACAACTTTTTATGTGATGAAACTGAATTAAACGCTTTCAACAATTGCCAAGTGATATTTCCATAAGGAAAGGCATTTGAAGCACAGGTGAGCGCTAAGTGGCTAGTAGGTAGAACGGGTAAAACAGATGATGAACTGATTGCCACACTCGGCTTTTCTGGAAATATTTTATTACTAATTATAATAAATAAAAAAAGTTTTTTTTCTAAAATGTACATTTCTTGAAAGTAAACTAATAAAGTAAGCAAACATAACTGTTACGGCGGTTACTGAATATTTTTTCATAGACCATGACAACATTTAAATTAAAAAACAAGATTATTTTTAATATCAAATGGAATGTGTCTCATAGACTTTTTCGATAAAACACGTATACAAAAGACAGAATGTTAGAATATTTCATTTAATAAAATGGAGGAGAAACACGAAATGAATGAATCGTCATATCATTAACTCACATTTATATGTTACACCAAATTATGGCAGCACTTACTTGCAAATATAACAGTTGTTGAGTTTGATACAGTGTTTAAAAAGTCTGGACATTCAGCCCCACATGTTATTTGTTTCCCAAAATCGACATCAGTAACGTTGAAACTTATCGTTGAAACTGATGTGTACCTCGAAATGAAGTGTTGATGTGAATCGTACTTAAAGTTTTCAATACTTGTTTCCCATGTTATATTACACACCGGATTAGAATCTAACGTAGAACAACGGACAGCGAATGCTTTCGATGGGTTGACTAGATCAATAACGTCAAGATTCATTCGCAATGGGGGATCTGGAAAAAAAGTGTATACGAGAGATGTCACAGTAAATCATAAATTATGTTTATACTTAATTTATCTGACGCATAACATAAATATAACACTTCATGGTTGTATTTTTTCAAGAGAAGTCATGAAAAACGTAGATAGTGTATATAATAAATGTCATGAAACACGTATATAACGCAAACAATATTTATCATCATACATGTAGTTAGAGCAAATTATATGTTCAATGAAACATATAAATGGTGCAAATAATAAGAAAAATATCATGAAACATGTAACACAGAAGGTGGCAAGCAGTAGCCTTATGATTTTGCAGTAAAATTGATAAAAGTGTTTTGCATACTAGAAAATAGCATTAACATTTATGAGTTTCAATGTTATTCGTAGTGATACAATCTTAAACAGGATGCTTTTTGAGATATTCTTTGGTACTGCTTTTTTTGTTGCCTAAGCAGAAAAGAAGGATACGTGGCTATTGTACAGTATTCTTAACGTTCCCTACATTTTACTCCACGGCACCAAGTAGTGCGAAGTAGAGTGAGTTGTAACAGAACATAGAAAGGAAATAAACGAGCTTGTGAGCAAACAGTCGTATTAGTTTCTCCTTTTCTACATTCAAAGAATAATCAGGTACCTCATGTCGCTTTTTTTTAAAGCGCAATAAATGACCAAAATGTTTTTCTATTACGCCTGGCATATAAATATATATTGTGATGTGTTTGTTTTCAGGCCAACCGTTTAAACCGTTTGAACTCCGTTTGAAGGTACGGATGGTCGGAAGGTTTAATCCCGGGTCGCGCCACATTAAAGTCATTTCTTTTCATCATTTAATATATTGAAAAGGTTTGTCAAATTATGTTTTAAAAAGATTGTCTTCAATTTATTAAAACTTGTATTTATAAATGTATTTGAGTATTGTAATAAACCGAAGTCAGGATAGTTTAGCTAATATAACAGTGGATGAAACACTGTGAACATTGTGTTGGTATTTAAGTGTTAACATTTTTATTTAATATTCAACATACGAGTTTTATCCGTGTACTTTAGATAAACACGCTAAATATCGTTTAATGTATTTCATGTATACATATCCCGACGTGAGCATCGGATCCGCATTTGCATGGAATAACGCAGTGAACGACTTTTACGGATAGCGTACAAACCCGAAAGAGTTTGACTTGAAAACAATTTAAAAAATATCCATATACATAACACATATTCGGTCTACGGATGCGAACAGCGTCTTCACGGAATACCGGCATTACAACGCAATGAATACGACATCGCTTTCAGCGTTTTGATTTAAAAATGGCTAAATTTCTATAATATACTGGGATACCCTCGTATATCATTACTATTGATTAACATACAAGAACACGTGTACATAAACAGCAATACATTCTTGGTTTGAAGATAAAATATTTTCATTGATTATGTTAGCCTTTTATTGTAAATGTTTAGTTAAACAGAAATAAACTTTTTCACATTTTGGAATGTTCTGATTCCCAAATAGTACATATGATAACATACTTGGGTAAGGAATCACAACAACGAACCTACTGTGTGTCTGATAAAGATTTTCGCTTAATGTACGTATTGGTGTGCGTGACGTAATCAGGTTAGGATGATGGGGTCTTAGGTACTGCACTTCTCTTATTGCCATCTAAAAGTGACTAGATTTTCAATTCTCATTTTAACCCCTTTAGTATTGTCACGATTTAAAAAATATCAGGTAAAGCGGAGATAACTAAATATATTTGCAAGACATGATTATGGTTTTTGTACATTTCACTTCCTTACATTGCCATTCTTCTAAATAAAAGGTTCAAGTTTCATTTCAACATGTTTAGTATTTTCCAAGGTTACGGCGCGAACAAACAATTGCAATCCAGAAACATTTAACAACAGCATAAAACTCCATAAACAACACAGTTCATATATACTATAAACAACACTTGTCAAGGATTGTTAGGAACCGGTCAGTAAAACGTAATGTAAATTATCTATCTTATATATGTATATTCCAAGTTTTATTTCAATCCCATCTGTAGGTTTAAAGTTTTTGTCTTTAAAAGGATGTTCAAACACAAATTAAGACTTACGTTCAACGGACGGGGAAAACAACGGCGAATCCTTTGGAAAACAAAACAATCAAGCTATGAGGTAGTTCAGTTTTTGAATAATACTGATTTATTAAGTTTCACACTTACATTTGTATTCCACATGTATATGATTCGACATATATGTGCTTGTATATAAGTCATCGAGATCTGGAAGCTGTTGACACCACATTTTCTTATTTCCCCACTCCTTTTGAAATGTATGCAATTTTAATACAGAATTGTATAACCCTGTTCTGTTGTCAAATGCAGTCGTAAAGTTGGTATCAATTTCAGATCGCTCTACAAACAATTTCAGCCGTGGTGTCGGTCTTGCTTTCGATGATGTGCAAGTAATATCAACAGCTTCTCCTTCCAGAAGCACTTGACTCGCCGATATATGTGGTGGGCCCTCGGGAATTTCTTGATAGTAAACATAAAAAGAAACATTGTAATGCTGGTTTCAAATCATCTTAAATTTGAATTTATTAGAATATGATGCATGTTAGGGTTCATATTCAAAGTATTTTTTTTTTAATTTAACATTGGCATTTTGTGTTTTTACTTTGAGTGTGTTCTCTTTTGAAACTAGCTATTATCGCCAATAACTGCAAACCGATGTCCATCAGTTATGGAAATGTTAATTATATTTTTCTTTCACTTCCTTAAATCGAATGCTCGAAAATATGCTTGCGGACAGAATCAGAAATAAAACAAATGCTCGAACGTAAATGTGAAATTATGTATTAAATATATTTTCAGACTTCGAAGTACGAAATCCCTGGAAATTAACGCAATTAACAAAAATATAAACTGTAATATCCCACCAAAAATAATATGAATCTAGTTATTTGTCAACAAGGAAGCGTGGTTATAACATATACAACCATATTAGACTAAAACCTGAAGTAAATTGAATACCATAAACAAACTCGAAAACGTGAACACAGTTTTTATTTATTGGTCATCACCATTTGACATTTCAAATATTTAATTAAAAAAAAATGCGATAAGTTTGACTTGGTCATAACTGTTCATGCGCTGCTAAATTTTTTATGACTCGTATATTTAATTCAATTTTTCGGAATTGGCATTAATTAAAGTTCATCGATAAATATTGATAAAATGTTGGAACTGAAACACAAATTTACATATGTCTTTCTTCATAATTATAATGGCTTTATCCTGTGCTTTTATTTTAATGATAACTAATTGTGCCACGTTTATCATGAAATTACCCAAGCATCAAATAAAGATTATTGCAAGTGTTTTAACGACTACATAAATTTGTGCTTCCACTGACATGTTCCGGTATATTCCAGAAACTGTACAAACTGCATTCAGACAATGCATATCATCGGACGGCTTTTCTCTTGAATTTAACCCAAAACTTGTCAGCGACCGACCGACTGAAGTGAACGCAATAAATCCGATTTTAAACGTCACATCAGCATCGTTATATTCTCCGTCTGTAATGCAATACACTTTTGAAAGTGTCTGTTCTGTCTTGAAAATGATGCAATCTCTGCATGTTGATATAGTGGTTAATGGACCTATTACTGGCATGTCTGAAAGTACCGAAAACACACATCGTTTGGCAATTCAAAAACAGAAATGTTAATGTTATTCTACATTTTACACCACTGACAATTCGTAAATACGACCCACTAACCTTTGACAGACAGAGTGATGGTGTTGGAGATCTTTGGAACGCGTCCATTGGAACACTGCACCCGATAAGTGTTTCCACGTGTATTCTTCTTAACGTTGAACAATGTGAAGATATACTCATGGCCCACTTGGTGAAGCTCTAAAACACCGTGTGTCTGTACAATGGACGTATGATCATCATTATTGCTATTGACGAGTTCAATAGAATACTTGCTTGCATTTTTCCATTCTGCCACTGCTGGAGACGGATAATATCCAAAGCTCCAATTATCCCCGAGAAAAACGGGTTTCTCCGACATAAGGTACATTTCTCCACAGCCGTTTGCAATTGTGTAATCTGGAATGATAAAAACATAAAACTTTATTCCATCTGTTCATTAACAGAAATGAAAGGTGTAACACTGTTAAAGCAATCTGAAACCGGCTTAAGCGGTGTTTTAATTTCAAGATTTATGCATATATATTCAACATGTATGTTTATACAAGCTTCAGTTAGCCATGTTTCTTTCACTTTCATATCGGTTTGGCTACTGGGCTTATCCTTGTCGTTTCCATCTTATAATTATGGAATAATCTACTTTCTCTAAAGTTGTATAAGAAAACGGAATCATTACAAACCTTTTAAAATCAGATTGATCAGGGACGACCGTTTATCATCATCAAGAGACGTGTAAACATTTATTCTGTTTAAACTCCGATCTGCGTCAAGTATGGTGAGAAAAGATGATTTTCCATCGCTATACACAATGAATTGTTTGTTATCCCGCTCAATTGTGTGTTCATCTAAACCATTTATATAATTCCATTTGATATCGCCTAATGCAGTTGGTGTCAATGGAGTGAAAGTGAACGTAACGTTTCTTCCTGCAAACGTTGGTTGTAACAATTTGATTACACCGACATCGCTTTCAAACTTTATTGACGCTGTACCTAAATCAGACAATAGTAAAAATAAAGTCTTATCAAGCTTTACTGATGTACGTGACTCGAGTGTATGTCAATAACACCAATGAAGAAACGCACAAAACAAATCTGGAGAGGGCATCAACAATAAGTAATTGCAAAATGATAGATAGGGCAACACTGTCAACAAACATGACATTTTACATATTATATATTGCATATTAGCTAATCAATATATTCGTTTTATCAAACAAATAAATAGTTGAATTCCCCTGGTGCTAAAGTTTCAATAAAAGGATCCTATTCGACAGAAACATTATTTTCGGTATCGTGTTAAGAGAGAAAAGAGGTATCTTATTTAGGTTTACAATGAAAACTGTTGACATTAATTGCTAATTCGTTTGATCATCCATTGTTAGAATCTAAACGGTTACCAGCTGGTTATTCTGTTTTATAGCAGTTTTCTTCAAATCTTAAATCAAATTAGCGACAAAATGATCTCATTGTAGTTATTTATGTAGACATTTGATCACTTATTGAAAACTTATTACTGGATACCAGTAGGCTCTCGTCTGTGATGTTGGATGTTGTTTTCTTCAAATATTACGACAAATTATCAAACACCAGTATTTTATCAACTTTCAGTATCTTGGAATATTTGTAATCCTTAAATTGGTTCTTTTAATGAGCTTTAAAAAAGCTCTAATGACTTAAGTCACAAATGCTTCAAAAGAATGTATGACTTCATTTGTATTTTTATTTAATATATTGTGAAGTCATTTCAGAAATTAGTCGTAAAATTGTAAATTATGTCCAAACTATTTGTGTTCATTGCAGATTTTACTTCATTGCCATTTCTCGTATTGACAAATAACTGACTGAATTAAAGAATTATAAACTCATAACTGAT
Organism: Mya arenaria; assembly: GCF_026914265.1. NCBI lineage: Eukaryota > Metazoa > Mollusca > Bivalvia > Myida > Myidae > Mya > Mya arenaria. The sequence goes on from NC_069126.1 coordinate 59,934,785, forward strand.
TGCATTCACTTTTACAATACGTCGCATGTTCAATTGAATATGCTTACAATCAAGTATTTAAGTTTGCTATTTTACATCAAAATAATCTAATAAAGGCTACGCAGTGTGCCCAAGGGACGGAATTTCAATCCGGACCAGACACACAAGATGGATATGTTTCTAGCCTTAATATACCTTAAATTTCTTCTTCGTGAAAAAGACTCAGACTAAACGCATATTTGTACATTAAACAAAAGGGGCGTGCGATGATGTTTACTGACGCCATGAATCGGATTTATTTTCTGTCACTGCATACCTTAAGAAGTTAATTCAATATAACGTTATTTAGGAGTTATAATGTTTTGTTTTGAACTACATTTTTGTTAAGTTAATGTTAATGGAAATCAATATTGAAATATAATACTTATGCTTACATAAAGTGTATACAATAGAAACAAAAAGTATTGCGTCATAGCGTTTGACTCATCTAGCATGGGAAGTCCCAGAAGGAGTTTTCAAGCACGGTTGAATTCACGAGAAATGCCTCTCTGGTGTGCTAAAAAAGCAAGTCTCTGTAATCGACAATTGTTCATTGTATGTTGGTCCTTGATGTTTATGCCTTTAAACAGGACCTAAATGCTAAATGGCATGTCCCTGTATTTAATTGATATAATAACTTGTATATATATGTGATTTTTTTTTCAAAAGGTTTAACCTTACAAGTAGTACAATTCTTCGTTATATCAGCTTACAATTACAAGCTCACAAAAACGGAAATCATTTATTTTGAAAACTGGTTAAATGTTTATACGGATATATGAGAGTACGCAAACAATCTTTTGACCAATGTAATTGTACATGTAGATAAAAGTAACATTACTTGCTTAAACCGACAAATAATGATATCCGAAGACATTATCATTGGTGAATAAAAGACTATTATTGCGTATTTGACATACGTTTTCAAATGGTCTACCATTTTCAGATGTAAATGATATCCGAATACATGATCATTAGTAAAATACACCGCTACCAGTTGTTAATGATTTTGCGTTACAGTAACAAGTTCAGAACAACGCAAAGCATCAATTTACCAAACAAGTTAAGAAGGACAAATGTACATTAGCAATCATGTTGACCTATATTATCGTATATGATTATTCTTATAAGAATATGAAACAATGAGATTGTTTTAAAGACAATTTAAAAACTTACCAAGCCCTTCACATTGATGTATTATAAAATAAACAAGTATCCAGAGAGACATTCTGTTGAACAATAATATTCGACGTGGTGTTCATAAGTGAAATAATAACTTTCAATTGCGAGGTACTTGAAACAGGAAGAGCGCAATTAAAGTGTGTTTTACAATGAATGCACATATGTTCCGGAGTAATATATATGATTAGTTTACTTTACTCACGCTTACTATTCACATTGCTCTAACCTCAACCTAAGAAAATGAATAACCGTTTATATGATTCTGCATGTATACCGTCAAACACGTGCATTGTGACCGTAAATATTTTTAACGGCTGAGTCATGGAGTACACCATGGTCGATTTAGACCTGGAACTGTTTTACCAGATTATTTGTTTGAATGACCTAGGTAATTTAGTTGGACTTATCATGAATCATCTAAAACAAGTAAATCAAAACATTTTTTCTCAGATATTGGACGCATCAAGTAAAATAAATACATTGTTTCATGTTTCTTGTTAACTTTAAAGTTACTTTGCTGATGCGTTTATTGTGCGCGCTTTATTATATCAACTAGGGGACAGTTTAAGATATTCAACTGGTTTACCTCACCCGGGGACCCTTCATTACGAAATTTGGATATTTCTGAGCTTGTAGGCAGTAATAAACTAACCGCATTTTATAGATCAATATGACTTGAAACTAATATATCTTAATTTTCGATGTCTTGTACGAAAGTGCTTCGGGCTCTATTTGGGTGGCTAGAGTAGCAGGTAACATCCAAGTTAACATAAAAGCCTTGTAAAAAGTTATCAACCAATCATATTTTAAATACAAGATACACAGCGTCCGTTAGCGGTAACTGAAATCAGAGCACTTAATAAATTAAGGAAATTCGTAGACAAGCGTTCACGTGTTGTCCGAACTTTAATGTGAAGTTTGCACCTTGCGAGAATTACAGATTGGGGAACTTTCTTGCATAGTCATACACTTTGTGTTCGTAATAGGAATATCATGCAGTTCGTTTTTCATTTTCTTGAATTGGTTGCAATTCTGAACATCGATGTATGACTATTTGAACTTAGCACATCGAGAGAATTAGACTCCCAGTATTGCAAAGTATTGACCTTTGTTATTTGTACTGCGTAACACAGTTTGTGCAATCCATTCAATTACTTAAATGCAATTTAAAACACTGAATTACAGCGAACAGATGTTGTGGCTTGTCTTGTGATATTGTAGTTGTCTGACGGCATATGAGTCATAGCAACAAACAACATTCGTTTAATAATGGCATGTCTTGAATTCATTCGTTTGGTGTAACTATTGCGACAATTTCACGACAATGGCATGACATATTTTATATTGTCGTGAGAGAATCGTTCAAAATTAGTGCGAAAATACGACATTTGCATACTACTGGCACTGTTTGCGTCACTCCTGCGTAATTCAGGAGCATTCCTGTCGATAACGTATTCACAATGACAGAAACATGAACATTTCGTACAAATAACTAATAATGGGTTCGTTGATACCCTGGCTTAGAGAAACATCCTCTATAGTACTAAAAAGAATCATAATAGCTTATAAGTGCCTTCACAATCGAGGTAAAATATTTTAATGTTAAACAAATTTATTTTAAAAATTGCTGTATACTAGTTCATGTCTTTTATCAATTGATTGGTGATCCTTTTTTACTTATATTCAGAAGTCTTCAAACAAATAATTTCTGAAAGTAAACTCGTCATTTTTTAGCCCTCGACTGGTCACCAAAAGTAATGTCTGACAGTAAACTGCCGGTTAATGGCATATTATGATAAATTTTACATGTGACCTGATTACTTTGTAAGACTTTCATTAGGCATTTATATTTGAAGAACATAAATCTACTATTTCTATGTTGGGCCATTCGAAACTAAGCTACACCTACAGATTACCCTTCCTGTACGAACGAAAGCATGGGCAACATTTTCAAATTGGTAAGAGTAATAAATAAAATCTTATATTCACATATGTTTTACGTCTCCCATAATGATATAAAATGCGAACATATCAACTAATACACATGTCTAGATTTTCATTAAAGGTTGTTAAAACTAGAACTTAATTACAAATCGAAATTGATGACAGTTACTTCAACCACAATTCTAGTGGAACATCATTCTCATTTCTTGACACCCAAATTGATACTAAAAGCAAGGGCGAATAGTTTATCATCTTAAATTTAATAAAAAATAAGAAATTAGAGCTATAATATAATTGATTGATATACCCGCACGCATAAAGACAAGATATTTTTCATTGATGCCGGCTGATATTAAAATGTGAATGATAATGGAAAGTTATTTGTTTTAAAAAGGAAAGTCACACTGATCGATTACCAATATTTATTTTCAAATTGATGCAACTATGTTAAAATGACACAACTTGTATTCGTGTTGTCATTAAATTATCAGTTGTTGTTTCCCTTAAAATAACTCTTAGAGCACATTGTCAGAATATTAGAAAACAATATTTAATCTTTAAGGGCACATGAACCAAACATTTTTTTAGGGTCAACCAAATTTACGCCCGGCATAAGAGTACTACGGTACATTGTAGTAATTTGTACCGAGTACCAGGCGGATACCTCCTAAACATTGAGAGAGGTTTACTCCAAACATTGCAACATAGACAAAAACGAAAAGTCATATTTATAACTCTAAGACGAATTGTTAGTAGGTGAGACCAAGCACTACGATCTATCATGGTGATAATGTGTACCAAGTATCAGAGTGATACCTCTAAAACTATAACCCATAACAAGCTTCATTTTCAATACTATATCGTTTGTGTTAAAGAAATGAATAAATCATCAGATATATAAGATTCAACATTGTTTTGAATCCTATATAGAACATTTACCTTACATAACATACTTAGATCAATTAATATTCTGAGAAAAAATCATACAACGTATTTAATGAATAAACTAAATGTGCGAACTTGAAATATAGACATAGCTGATCTTGATCAATATCACGTGATTTATGTTTTGTAAATTTTAACTAATGGAATAATCACTTAATATATATCATCAAATTTATCAAATATACTGCGACAATCAAGGAAAAACCTGCTGTGTGTGTGCGCGTGTGCGTGTGCGTGTGTGCGTGTGTGTGGGGATGGGTGTTTATGTGGACGTTGTGTGTGTGAATAATACTGCAATAATACATAAACAGAGTTTGTGTTTATTTCAACTTACCTGTAGCGAGTCGTTCTCGTCGCTCCTCTGAATTATTCTTTGCTTGTTTATTCTCCACATTTGATAGATGTTTTACCTCCAGATTTTGGCTTCCCCATGTGCAATTCATTCTCTTATTCCATATGTCCATATGTACTTTGAATTGAGTGTTTCGACATCAGATGAATTACACTCCAGAATTATTATTGTTTATCGACTGATTATTTTAAAATGCTTCTTCCAGTTGCAGAATAATATTGGCGTTTGATTGTCACCATTTCGAACAATCAGGTGCACTTCTCTCAAATAGTTGTAGGTTGACATTCTTTACATCATAATACCCCCCCCCCCCCCATAATCAAACAGATAATCCGATATGATCATGAACATATACATGTGCATGTTGACGACGGGAATTGTCAGAGAAGCCTGTGAATATGAACAAAGCACTTAAGTGTCACTCCCCTTGTCCAAATCTAGTGATGCTGTTATATAGAAATTTATCATATCTGGTCATACATCAATGCTTAATCAAATTAAACTTAATTGGCATAATGTTCAAATTACAAACACCTTTTTTAATTGTACATGTGTGAGGAAAGGATCTGCGGTTATATAGAACTTTTTAGCAATCATATAAGACAGAAAACTGAATTATCCATCAATTTCCCGCTAATTTAGAAGTGCGAAAGCTAAATTAAGGTATAAAGTGACACAATTTAAACTCAAAACCGGCCTTAGTAAAGCAAACTTGTTTTGAATGATGCGGTATAGTTAAGTCGGAATGGAAGTAAATATAAATAGGGATCTTCTTTATTATCAATAAATCACCTTTCATTCTGATTTTAAAATGGCCTTGTAGATGGCATTTGTGTCAACTTGCAGCTAAGTACGAAATATATGTATTACACATATAAATAGTTGAAAGCATCGAGCAAACACACTGATAATGTTGAGATATTAATAAACATTAATTAACATTGAGAATATTTAACATGACATAACAACTTTCTAGGGTGGGTTTCATACTTTGACCTGAAAATAACATCGATCTTTACATCCAAGTGGTAAAAGTTGAATTGCAATTTTTAATATACCATCCGATGAGGTATATCGATGTAAAAAGTATTTGGTGAAAATTGTCATCTTCAAACATATATTATGCTTTAGAAAAGTAGCAGTTTTAACAGCGGCGTTAGAGGCCTTATTGCCTTTTTAGGTCGCACCACATGACCTGGCAGTGACCTGGGGTGATTTCAATGTGATTAAGCGTATCCATTTTCCTTAACAGTTGAACATATGTAAGTATCCGACTAAAGAGTAATTTTAATTCGGGTAAGGAGTGTTCAAACTGCATTGATAAAGATTAACAACAGTTCACATGTGTAACATGACACACTTAACTAAGAGGTTTAATGAATCAGTGTGAAGAAACTTACAATTAAGCTTTCATAAGACCCTTTTGGAGCCATCAGTACCGGTACCCTCTTTGGAAGGCCATTGTTCCAGCATGCCTCTAACGGTAATAAGCCCTAAGTCTCATATGTATGTCATTATGTCCGTTAAAGATACACTCGTACTCGTACTAAGATTTACCACATTTAATAGGATTGTTTTAATATTCCAAAAAGGAGGAATACATGTCGAAGACAATGGTTCTTATGAAGTTTACCGAGTTGAATTTGAATGAAATGAGCTTAAAACACAGTATTTCCGCCTCATCAGACTATAATAGACCAGAGTAAATCTCTTAGCATTCACAAAGCATTTAATATTTTTGCTCTTTCTGCTATTAAATACACGGTTACAATCGGTTATGAGCAATTCATATTCTTCATAAATGCATTATTTAGTAAGCAGTTAAAGGTTTATTAGTCAAACTTTATGTTTGCAATACATGTGTATGTATTGATTTTGAATAAGAGTGTCACTTTCAGGCATGCGTCTTTAATTCCTGGGTAACATAGCTGCTGTTGCTAAAGGTTTGTGTTCCTAACTCTGTCTAAGTTCTAAGTCTTATTTGTTAGAGACAGATATCTTATAACATTTCTTACTCTTTCTAGTTTATTACCCAAATCCCATTGTATTAAGATGATATGTTTCGTAATTCCATAAGATTATTAATATGTAGGAACACCAAATACGCTTATAACTAATCGTACTTCATTAACATCTCTTTAAGTGTCTTAAGTTTAATTCTTTCAAACATGGAGCATATAGACGAGACTATTTCACACATACACACGTTTTTATTCGTTGAAGTTAAACATTTTAATAAGCTTACTGTATCATTTGAGATAATGTTGATCTGTTAATTGTAAACAACATATTGCAACCACTGAAATTACCGCTTTCAGGCCCCGAGATGGACCGTGAGTCAATTATAAGCATACCAATATAAGAACCCAGCCTCCACTGACTAGGTCAGAAAACCAAGCAAACACACCGCCCGCAAGCATCCCCCTTAAACACAATGCACATACAATGAACCAATGAGCTTTACGTCTATTGTTTCTGGAATCTGAGTATTTCAAAGTTGTTAATAAAAATCAAAGGACAGTTAGGTTAGTATTTGGGCACGGATAGAAATATGGTATAACAAAATGCGTTAAATTATTAATATATATATTAATATATACGTATATCGATTTTTTTACAATTATAGTATATTTGTGTTAAGATCGACAAGATAAAATGTATTTCCAGGCATCAATATAACAATGAAACAGCATTTGATCATTTATGCTTGTGTTAAACATACAGAATATTATATAAAAACACTTATGCTATAAGTTGTAAAGTCATAGATTGAATAATTTAATATAGATAGTTGATATGCACAGATAATTATGATGATTTAACATTAAATAATAAATTATCGCCATGACTCGTGCTTAACAGAGTTCCCGAATTCTATATCAAATACAGGTAAGTGACAAAATGATATGAAAATAGTTAAACAAAGAACTTAATAACAAATTATTATGAACATTGCAACAGCTTGACAACATTCACTGTGTCAATTAATCTCATTTAAAATAGTACGAAAAAAGAATTGTTATTACCCGCCATTTACATGATTAATAAAATAAGCTCTAACTCAAAATAATAAGATGCTTATATCACTTCAATATAGTTTACGCATTCCAGCATAAAAAATAAGTCATAAGCTCGACTTATCCGTACCTTTGATAAGCTCTATTTTCGTTAAGTCGGACAACAGATCACGTCTCGTTTTAACGCAATAATGGCTCTATACGCGCATGCGTTACCAATTAGACTGCTATTCTGCCATCTAAGTTTATGCTTTTCTTACAGCTCGATTAACTCTTTTGCATGTTATATGTTGTGTTATTTTTTTCATTTTATACTATGATTTGTTTTACATCTCATCTTCATTATCTTCAAATTATAGATGCCTTCAAATATACTTATTTCTTCAATGTTACTTTTACTGATTTGTGCTTGTAAAAGTGTGAGTTTAGGTACTTATCTCCAGTGAACACTGCTGACCACCAGATGGCGGCGACCCATGCAAAGGTTATAAAGATTAATTTGATGTTTGTGTATTCTTTTAATGCTGTTTGTGTCAATGTGTGTTTTTCCTTCAGTGTCACCATACGATAGTCTTTGATATTTTTGGGGGCTTTTATTGTATTATTTAAGCAAACACTCTTATTTGGTTGCTAAACACCTGGTTAATACCAGTCATTAAATCATTATCATGATTTGTTTGTGAAGGGTGATACTTTGAAGGTAAATAGCATCGAATGGTTAAACAATTAAAATAAACAAGGAAACCCCTCGACTCCACCTTTGTCAAGCTATGTCCTTCTTGTGAAATGTCAATATCTATTATATTGTAAAATGTCACAAATATATAACAACAAATAATCTCCTATTTAACGAGCACTCGCCTTTGTCTTTAAACTCTTTGTTTGAACAATTTAGCTGGAAACTTGCATTGAGACCAACTTAAAAAATGAAATGAAGTTACTTGTTTGGCATTTAAAAAAGAAGTTTGGGCTTATAAAAGGGGAAATAATAAGCATTAAGCAGATAATGTCATAACAATGAACAGTTGTTTAAGCTCTATCGTTGTTTCTATAATGCGATTATCTTATTTTGACACGCGTTCATTCGAGAAATAGGCACAATATCTTGCTGTTTCTCTTTATTCAAACTCTCAGTTCCTAGAACGCTAATATTTATTGTTGTTTTCATACCAGAATGATTTTATTTAGTATTTATGGTAAGATTTGCAGTATGTTGTAAACTATGTACCGACAGGCTGTTGAAGCTGTAGCGGGTTATGTGAATAACACCTTGTAATCTCCTGAAACTGCTTTGTCAACTAACCTACCAAACGGTAAAAAACATCAAAGCAATCCGATTATGCTCTTATCCATAGTAAAATAGTTTTTAATAGTCTGAAAACGTGAGACACGATAATTCCTATGTGTCCAACCGCCCGATGTTCCGACGCAATCTGTACAGATTATACCTTATAATGTTGTTTACCATGGACATTTGCAAAACTCTTTCGACAGAGGTAATTTTAAGGGGTTTTAATTGATGTATCGATAGTGGTGTTTGAAATAAAAGTAATGAAATTATTTGTTTTAAAACACAATTCATCAGATTAGTTGTTTTGAAATTAAATTATTTTATATGCTCATTATTAGGTATAATATATTATTATATTAAATTCTAAATAATGCTAAGTGGGACTCTATTGCTGAATGTGTGCATACATAATATTCTGCCCATACAAGTAAACAGTACTTAATGTAAATGGGTCCCGTGGTTGTTACTGAGGCAACATAGTGGAACAAGATATAAAAGGAAAAACTCTATACAGCAGTTACTTCAAGTGTCGTAACGTAGTCCCTGTCACGATGCATGTCATGTAATGATGGTCAATTTCTCAATCCTTGGGGGTCCTTCGGTTGCTACCGTGACAACCGAGCGAGAACAACTGACATCCAAGGACAATCTATATACAGCAGTTACTTCCAGTGTCGTAAAGTAGTCCCTGTCACGACGCATGTCATGTAATGATGGTCAATTTCTCAATCCTTGGGGGTCCTTCGGTTGCTACCGTGACAACCGAGCGAGAACAACTGACATCCAAGGACAATCTATATACAGCAGTTACTTCCAGTGTCGTAAAGAGGTCCATGTCACGACGCATGTTATGTAATGATGGTCAATATCTCAATCCTTGGGTGTCTTTGGTTGTTACTGGCTCAAGACCACAGTTATCTGCCCCCCGTTGACCGGATGTGAATACAGAAACAAAGAGTGCTTGTGTTCAAGTATCAATATGTTATTAAAATTGAATGAAAAAGAAGCAAAAAATGTTCTTTTTGCAGAGAACTTGACTGAATTTGACACTCTATTGCAGAAATTGATAGTTTTCAATGTAAATATTGGAACAATCATAGCTTGTGGAAGTCTGAAAATTAGTTGTTTGTAGCCGATTGACTCCCTGGCGGAAGGGTTATGTATTTGAACTCAATTTTGACAGTCGGGTCAATGGTCAACATGGTGTTTTCTTGTGATTATATTTTGTGTCTTGAATTGTTCTAGAGATGCCATGTCCTTGTTTTTCAATTGGGGTGTGTATAAAGTCAAAAGCCAGGTTAGTGTCTATATGAAACATATAGTAAAAATAACTGTGGTCTCACGCCTGATATAGAGGAAGCTTTTGGAGGGGTGGCCTATTTTAAATTGTTATAAATTCTTAATTTATACAGCTATCTGGTTGAAATTTGGCCAGTTGACAGTGCTTAGCCATAGAATATTGGTGTTTGAGTATGAAATGTGAAAATCTTATATTACATAATATAAATTAATAATATATAATTTTCTTATATATTTTTGACATTTTTAAAAAAAACTACTTTCACTTTCAATTTAATGTTTGGAAATAGTTCCAAATGATGGTAACTAATGAATGAAAGCCTCACTTTCAATTCCAAAGTATAAATGGAGGGATTTTTTTAACATAGGAAGCAGACCCAGGAGGAACTGTCTGTTGAAGACCCCCCCCCCCCCACCAAGCTGCCCACCAGAGGCCAAGCTGTACTTGGTGTTTGCCAACATGCTGTAATTTGTAAGTACTTCAAAATAATATATTAGAAAATGGTATCCAAACTGAAGTACAAAGTGAGACAGTTTGGTCATAAAAGCCCATTGAGACTGTTTGTTCCATTCCTAAATTAATTTCTTTCATGTTGTCAATCATTTCTGATGTGGCTTTGATAATAATATTATTTTCTAATGAAACTGCTGACTTGTATCAGTCTTTGGTCTGTATTGTGCATCTATTCACACATTTTGTTTGCTCTTTTAAGCAAACATTACAATAATTGCAAATTCTATAAGCAATTAAACAAAACTTACTGCACATAGGATGCAGAATGATGTTTTATTTAGTGTGCATATGATTTTCAGCTTATGGACAAGAAAACATATACTTTAACAATCACAGCAACACAATGAGATCCCAATTTTAAAGAAATAATGCCACCTTTCATTAATTCATTAATTCATTCTATCAATCATTCATATATATTCATTAATTCATTCATTTATTCAATTTATTCATTGAAAAACTTGCCATTTCTCAAGGCAAAATAAATAAAAAGTGAGCAGCTTTTATAAAGAATAGAGCCTTTTCCCTTAATGCATTAAAAAACACAACCTTAATACAGTATAAATGTTTTAAAAACCCTAATTTATTGCTTATTTTAATAGCCAGCCTGGTTGCTGTAGCCACAGAGGAATTTTCAAGGACAAGAACCAGTGCTGGTAAAACTGTGGTCTCTGTGGTTTTCCATACCGGCTCTCGGCAAGGATTTTCAAGAAAGGAATACCATCTTCAAGTAAGAAGAAATTCTAAGCATGTCTGGTTTGAATGCTTGCAAAATGCATCTGGGTACTCAGTAAGATGAGGTTTACCTTTGAGTTGTTAAAAACTGATTGCAAAATGTCCAAAAGACTATATATTCTATTAAATTTGTCCTGAAAATCTTTGAATTCATGAACTTTTCTGCATATTTATCACATTTATGACTATATTAAAGGTTGTGTATGCCTCAAATGAGTGTTTACAGGCCTTTTTCAAACTTTAACAGTAGTGGCAGATAGTTTTATTTGTGTAAAACATTGCTTTTGTGTCTTGCTTGCAGATCATGATGTGCCAATAAGCTCCAGTTAGCTGCGGCCTTTTCCCCAGGCGGTAGTCCTGCAATCTGAATCCAGGAGATGCAGCTCTGAATCCAATATTTCAGAAGAATGAAGATGTTAGTCAACTCTGTAGTGCTTGTTTGTATGTAAATGATTCCAATGAGTGAGATTTATAGCCAATCAGGTGTAAATAAGCATCTTATAGACAATAGTGAAGTGCTGTACTCTGAATTTAATGCCAAATCTAGCCTTCAAAACAGATTCTTAAAGTATTTTTTTTTTTAAAAATGGGCATAATAATGCTATCTCTGCATTTTCTACATCATGTAGCCACCTCATACATGAAAACACTAGCAGTTGTCATGAATCTTTAAGTTTTGGTGTGTTTTTTGCCATTTCCTTTGTTGCGCCATTTGTCCCGGAAGCCAACAATTTGGCATATAGTGTTGTTTGGACTGTCTATTAACACATTATCACTAAATTTCTTGTGTTAAACTGAACAGTTCTGTTACCTTTGTATATAAGTGGACCAGAAAAGCAAAATTTTGACAAGTTGAGGCATTTCAGTTGGGCTCTATGTCATTTTTTATATAAAACACTAAGCCGATGAAGTGGAAAAACCTTATTTTGCTTAGAAAAAATCTTAAAAGAGTAGGCAGGCCAGTTTTGTGGTGCTGTTCTATAGACACCATTAAAAGCTACAAGGAAAACTTTACTTGGTCAAATTATTCCAATGCATAAGGAAATAATGGCTCTTCAAAGGTTTGCGGCTTAACATTTGAGGGAAATGGCTGTTTCTGCTTTTTATGAAAATACCACAGGTGCTAATACTTGTCTCATTCATTTAGTGTTTGATATATCATTGCCAAACTTTCAGTATGTGTTGCATATAGCCTGAAGCTGAACTATAGGAGTTTTGAAGTCTGTTTCTGAAAACATGTTGCTTAAATAGGCTCAAGACCACAGTTATCTGCCCCCCGTTGACCCCGAAGATCCGGATGTGAATACAGAAACAAAGAGTGCTTGTGTTCAAGTATCAATATTTTATTAAAATTGAATGAAAAAGAAGCAAAAAATGTTCTTTTTGCAGAGAACTTGAATGAAATTGACACTCTATTGCAGAAATTGATAGTTTTCAATGTAAATATTGGAACAATCATAGCTTGTGGAAGTCTGAAAATTAGTTGTTTTTAGCCGATTGACTCCCTGGCGGAAGGGTTATGTATTTGAACTCAATTTTGACAGTCGGGTCAATGGTCAACATGGTGTTTTCTTGTGATTATATTTTGTGTCTTGAATTGTTCTAGAGAGGACATGTCCTTGTTTTTCAATTGGGGTGTGTATAAAGTCAAAAGCCAGGTTAGTGTCTATATGAAACATATAGTAAAAATAACTGTGGTCTCACGCCTACTGAGGCAAAAAAGTGGAATAAGGTTTACAAGGACAAGCTCTACACAGCAGTTACTTAATTTTCCGAAATGCGATGACGTTCAACATCAACTGTGGTCTTTAAAAAGTATATACTTAAAATAATAACATGTCTAAAACTTTAAAAAAAAAGATTATCTAAAAAAACATTTGTTCGTACTTGTATTTTTTAAAACTAAATATTGTTTTGTGCGCGTCCTAAGCTGTGTCTTCGGATACATAGGTCTTGTGGCATTATTCTTCTACCATATACCAGTTGTAAGTTATGACCGTACTTTCACCTTAAAACCAACGTTGACAGTTCTGCTACCTGTGTGTTGTTTGAATATCGACGAGTTACGAATATAATTTATTTTTGAAAAAGTATCGCTTCAATTAACCACTAGCAATTATTTAACTGTTCGAATAATTTAAATATTATTTAACACAAATCACCGTTGTTATGATCTCGCATGACCACAAACAAGAAATAAAGATACGCTCAGCGTCATGAATAATTTGCTTTTATAAATTGTTATTTCAATGTTTTATACTCAGGAAATTACTGATTATATGGATTTCTTTGCAAAAGAATGATTATGTATCTGTATTATTTTTTAATAAAATCATAATCATATTATTAGTAAGATTTTAAGGTATACATATAGGTTAAGGAACAGACACAGGAATGGTAAACATAGCATCTCTTCTTAAATAAGTCACACCTGATGCAAGTGTACACATAAGAAAAAACCGCGATCTTGCTAAATTTTCTAGGTGTCATATCAAAAACATATATTTTACTATAAATAAGTGCAAAATCGGATTGGTTTTATTTTCTGGCATGTTCCAGTTTAGTTGATAAAGCCGTTTTTGAAAATTACAAGGTTTTATTAACGTAAGCTTCCTCAGCTGTCGCAGCATGTCAGCGCAATGACTAATTAAATAATCAAAGCACCGCCTTGCTTTGGTCGAAAATTCTTCACTGTGTGTTCCAGTGCGCATGCCGATCAGTTGCGTATTCCAGGACGCAGAAAACACTAGTCAACACTCTATTTCACTCATGAAGTCAGCGGAAGCGTGTACATGGAATGTCATATGATAATGCATTTCATTGTTCATGTCACTAGCAACCGATTTATTTCGTCAGTGGCGGATCTAGATGGGGGTCACATAAGCAACCACCCCCCCCCGGTTAAACGGCATATATATGAAAAGTTTAAATTATATTAAATGCAAATCATTAAGTATTCAGATAATCAAGTAACATGCAAGTATTGCGCTCGAAAATGGAATGGATCACAGAGTATTTAAGTGTTTACTTTTCCCAAATGAGGTAAATGCTTTTCATTCATTTGCTTTACAAATCTAAAACATAGTGAAAAAGGAAGTTATATATGGATAATAGGATCTGTACATGCTGTTGTTACTTTAACGAATCATTCTCCTGGTATTGTTTGGCTGTCGTATATACTGGCATCAGAGTAATTAATGTACTGACCTGAGATTAACGATTCTTTCATGGAATCCCGACCTCAAATATTGGTTCGGACAATACGAAGTCACATGTTCGAATAAGGTGTGATATCATTTAAGTTATTGATGCATCCCGAGTTTAAAGTTCGATTTAAGCAAATTTTATACAAGTGTGATCTAATCTCCGAAACTGAGTCATGTTAAGGAATTAGCGTTAACAACAAAAGCAAATTTTAGCTAAGAAATACAATGAACTACAGGAAAAACTAATGACATAATTTACAATTTAATTAAAAGAACCTTTTCGATAATACTAAAAACAGTGCTATGATTGTCTGCGTATAAGATCCGTTTCACAAACGGAAACGACAAATCCTTCACATGACTCATTTTTGCTGAAGACATTGCAAAATCATGAGACCTTTTTGAAGTTGAATTTACTTAGAACATGTTTTGTTTCAGCTGCTAAATCGGTACGCGAAAACCGAGAAAATAAACTACATAAAGGAACTCATGACGCAGTTGAAATCGCTGAGCCTCAAAGACCACCGCTCAAAGCATTACCAAAGATTTACCTCGGATTGTTCAAGAACCCGCCATTTTTGTTTACGACATTAGCAGGAATTACGGAAGGATTTGTTCTGGGTGGAGTGGGGTCTTTTTGTGCAAAGTTCTTGCAAACGATGTTTCGGGTATCGTCTTCAAGAGCAGGAATTATATTTGATCAGATATTTTTTTCATAATTGTTCGTCCATGGTGCTTATTATTATTGCATTAATTAAACGTAACCATCGTTTTGGCCAGATGCTTTTGAATAATTGAACTTTATCATTTGAGAAATGCCAATCAAAAAGAATCCACATTTTGACAATTCTTCTTGCCTTCATTAACATTTTTACTACTATAATAAAAATATTGTATATATGTATTCATATATAAGTATAACAGTTTACGGTTTATTCGTTACGCAGGGAAATTAATATTTAAACCAAGAAAAATGAACACGAGTTTTCAGTTCAGTTATATATACCAGTCTTTAAAAGAGTCAATTAAGTGCAGCATTTAACCTACTTACAGTAGCAATAGCTGTTGTTGGCCTGGCCGGTGGTATATCATTTACATTACGTTTTGCAGGAATTTTACGTACTTCACTCATAGTTTCCTTCTTAGGAATTCTATGCTCTGGTGTTTTCTGGATGTCTTGTGGACAAACAAGGCTCGCCGGCCAACATTCGAGTTATCAGGACAATGCTGAGTAATTCCTAGAACTGTTTGTCTATGGTTTGTTTCATATTATATTTGATCAAGTTAGGGAATTGCTACTGTTTAAGGAAGTTTTTCTTAAGCGCTTGGTATGATTGATTATATGACTGATATTGTTAAAACTGAAACTATGGTACATTCTCGAGCTTGACACTTTCGAAATATTTTCCTGTATCCTGTTCTCGTTCATCGTCCATTGTATTCATTGTAAAGAAATACCAACAAATTGATTAATACAGTGTGCGGTCACGCCCTTTGAACGGTCTGCGAAAAGAAGTTTGATGGGAGTTTACATATTTTAAAGAGTCCAAACACGAATCAAAAGGGCATCGCCAAATTAAGATTATACAATGTATTTGTTTTCTTTTCAGGCCGTTTGGCGCCTTACAAAATTCATGTAATGCCGACTGTTCCTGCACAACGGCCAAGTTTGAAGTTTTATGTTATGATTTTAATGTCCAATATATTTCTCCTTGCTTTGCTGGCTGCAGGATAGAACAGGACACGGTATGGAATTCATGAAATACTGATTTTAAGTAATATTTTAACAACCGTAGTAAAATATTAAGACTTTTCATTTGCTATTATTTGTGCTTAATTCATGATTATCGCTATGTGTGTTTATTTTCCTTTTCGTTTGTGCCAATTAAAGAGAAAGTGACCTCATTTTTTTTTCTTAACCTCGTGTTTCTATTGAATCTCAAACGTTTGTATTTTCTTTTTTCATGAATACTCGAATTGCTCCTGTGTACCAACCAAAGACAATGGGGCCCAAGTGTCAAGTGTGGCACAGGGGTCATGTGACTCCAGCTGTCCACTCTTCTATCCCTTCCTAGCACTATCGATGTACCGGCGGAACAGGCAGTTCTTAGGTGAAAAAATAAAATAATATGTGGTGCCTGTCCGAGAATAACAGAATTTTAAGAATAAGAAATTCTACATTTGCATGTCGTTGTTTTTTCATGGGATATAATTGGCTCGTCCTCTGTTATAATTGTGACTAATAAATACTTTGTGTAGATGAATTTCAACGAGTTGCAAAATACTAAATTGATCCAGGAAGAGGACTGTCCTGAGATGTACTCATTCTTTAATATTTGCCTTATAATATATAAAGGTTAAAGCGGTTACAGTTTAAAAACAATTGTCATCATGGTTTCATGTCATTTGCTATTGAAGATCAATTCATGAAAATCATAAATCCGTCATGTGCGGAAACAATCGATTCTTCATTCGACTTCTAGGTATTCTATTAGTGCATTTGTTTTCCCCTAATATGATAACGTCCCTTTAATTGCGGCGCTTTATTGTTAGAAGATTTCTATTTTACAGTATACGTTTCATACCATATTGTCAGTGTTAAGTAACAATGGCAACCACAGAGACAAGCCCATTAGCTCGGCTTTTATCCCTGTTGAATGTATCAAGGAAGAAAGCAAAACAAATGAAAAACTAGAACCAAATTACGCTCTAAGAAAAGCATGAATAACACAAATAGAATCTTTATTATGTTAATGTACATTTGCTTTTTCTGATTACAGGAACCATACTTAGTGTGGTGGTGTACGGCAGGGCAACGGATGCAAGCTGTCTCATTTGGCAGACAGAATGTGGAGAAAACACATCATGTTGGGTTTACGACGATGACATTACACGGCGCAATTACTTCCTCCTATATTTTATAGGCAAACTATTTTCATAGTTTTTTTTTTTATTTTGTGCATCGTGGCTTTATAAGCCTCCGAAAACTGCAAAATCTCCAAAATAACATAACACAGTAAATGTACAAACTTTTGAAATCGCTTCCTCCCAGAAGGACATGTAGATGTCATCAGACATTTAACAAAAGACAATTTAAAACATAGATGCGAGGATGTCAAAAAAAAACCACTTCAATAAATTGTAATATGTTTAATGCGTTTTATACAAAACAAAACATATACATAATCAGAAAATTTATATGTACACTTCACTTGTAAAATGACCACCACATATTGAGCACCAGCTGTTATTCCATTTTATTCCATGTTATTCCATTTATGTTTGCAATAAAATGAGCTTCTAACTGGTTTACAGGAAGAAATGCCCATCAACAGTCAGTTGTTAAAATAAACTAGGGATACATACAAACAAAATCCCCAATGACCAGTTATTTCTTAAGTGTTCTCAATATATAGAAAAAATATCGAACAAAACTGTATTAACCAGATGTTTTAGACACTTTAGAAATGCTTGGGAATTTTAACGTATTAAAACATAATACAAACAGAAAGAAGATGCATTTTTGTAGAATAGATACCCAGAAATGGATACACATACACTCATTTAGACATCCAGCACGCTAAATATCAATGATAAGAAAACAAATAATTACAAAAATTTAGCGTAATTGCAATATACACAAAACAAACATGCAAAGGATTATTGTTTAATACACTATTGTTTATTACACTTACGTGGTATTCACATTTTCATTGGATGAGTCAGGTTTAACACTACAAGATGCACCAAATACAATGTCAGAATACTCCGTCGTTTCGTCGTCATTGCACGCACGAATTCTTACTCGAAATTTCTCCAAGTGCTCGATATCGACATCAGCGTACACTAGCTCATTTGTTGAACGTTTAGAGCTCTGCAAATACAATTAAGATATAGCATAATGAATATCAGTTACAATTCAAATCAATAAATAAACTAATTAACAATTTTTACATTCTAAACAACGCAAACCATATTTCGAATCAATGCAAAGCAGCTTGAATTAAGATTACTCATCGCAGTGGTTTTACTTTAGTGTCATGTTAAATGCTGCGTTTCTTTCATGGACATTTATAATAACCTTACTATTCGTAAGAATATAAGGGATTTAATTAAGTTGATTCGAATGGGTGCTTTAACTAGTGTTTTCCATGCAGGCGAAGGATCAATCTTACAAGTGCTTCGACAATCGTAATTTACCTCAGCATGTGGTGCGTCTGGGTTCATTTCTTGATTCTGCATAGAAATACCGTTGCCATTTTCTTTGTCTAAAATTAAGAACAAATATCTTTCTAACAATTTGATAATATTTTAAGATTACAAAAATATTAGACGGGGGGTCCATGTTTTTTTTTTTAAATTTAACGTAATAAGGAAAGGTAAGAAAACTGAAGACGTGACTATCAACTGCAACCTCATAAAATATCAAAAACACCACAACAATGGCTGTTAACGATTGTTTTATTGTAAATCACACGAATTACTCATTCCACAATCAATAAGAATATTAGTCTAAAACAAGGCTGTAAAGCCGTGTAGCATTGTGACTAAATTAAACTTATAATTTTATCTACAAAAGAGTGTACAATACCTGTTGTATAAAGATGTTCTTTGCTTTGACATCGACTGAAACATATTTGTTGAGTGATTTTGTTATTTGTTTGCTACATATAAAACATACTGTATACTTTTATAATAAAACAAAATTGAAACGACAGATCACACACGGATTTATCCATAAATATAAGAAGAAAGTCGTTTATATAGGTATGTATTACATTTAATCCTACATAGTCATTTGAATGACAGTCAAACGAAAGCTGTTTTGTCGACGTCCAAACGTGCGGTTAATTGAATTAAGCACAATACATGTATTAGTTATTACAGACACATGTTAGATACAAGTACTAAATTAGTTGTAAACTAATGCGTTCATCTGACAAATACTTAGTATCCTTATTTGCTTTTTATTTCACACAGACTCTACGTTATAAACTCGATGCCGTGCTTCGGTTACCTCGACTTTCCGTAAAAAAAGAAAAACCAGTTCAAAAAGGTGTTTTGGTAATCAAAATATGTCTGAAACATCCATGACATTTGATATCAGCCGTCATATACCTACCGAACATCAGGACCTGTTGTTTCTACTGAAATACCATTCTCGTTTGATGGTTGTTCTAAGTGTACTGTACTTTCAGTCGCTGCATTTTCGAAGCTCTCATCCATAGCATCACATGAAGGCATAGATAGGCTAGAAGGCTGTAAAAATAAAATTGAACCGTGAATAAATTTTGACGAAAACATACCTGATACGGGGGCTTGTAATGGTATGTTAAAAAATTATGTTTGCTTGATATACTACCAAATAGCAGTTGAATGACAGACTAATCAATTACTTTTCAGGTATAAGATATAATTGTCATTATAAGCGACTAAACAGATTACAGGAAGCGTTAAATTATGTCCTTGCCTTTGTTTGTTCGTAAAACCAACCCCAGTTTGCAGTAAATTGTTTTTTGTAAGACACACTTAGTTATCTTGATTAGTATACAAAGCTATTGCGTTTATTTCATTTAATAGCGTATAAGACTACTGTTTTACCAGAGCAACGTTTTCTAGATTCCGGCGTGTCCCGAGGATGCCAGCATATTCAGCATCGCCAGTATGTTCATGTGTTACATCTATATTATAGAAGAAAAACGGGTTTATTGATGCATGTAACATGTATATAAATGGGGAACTTAATGACCTTGCACTCGCATCGAAATAAAAATGATAAGGCATTAACTGTGTGTTTCAGCTTAGATTTACATTTGAATATGTAGCATACCACTTAAATACCAACACACAATAAATCGTTCATACAAAACTGATTATCCCGTAATAGTTTATATTTACCATCTCTTTCTACCAGTGGCCTGAAAATGATATTAAGACATTAACAGGTTATCTGTTTGGATATATTCTACAACAGCATATGGTGTCTTATCAATAGGCCTAGAGAATGTGCGGTGATGGATCTGAATACACTACATGAGGTGTGGGAAGCAGAAACCGACACCACTAGACAAATCTCATTATTGTTTAAGACATTAGTAATGTAACAGCCAGGTTCACTTTTAAAATTTCTGTAATTACTATTACTTGCTGTTCACTTATTCTGCCATAATTGTTAGTCGTACTTTTTTAATATTGGTACACTTACGGTGGCCGAAGTGGGGCCAACTGTATCGTATTATCCTCATTTATTAATTGTCGCTTTGCTGAAAACGGAATATATACTGAAAAAACGGAATAATATTTATACTATTGCAATGTTTCAACAATTCAAATACAGTTTTTGTAGAATTACCACTACAATCATTTATAAATATTCGAAATATTTATAATGCAACGTAAGTCATACCTTTGTTTAGACGTAGACATAAACACATGACAACAATAACAATAAAAAGAAATGCAATTCCACCCGCAGTTATCAATCCATTGCCCAAAATGCCAGAATCGGAACCAGTTTGATCTAACATAGAGGATGTGCTGACATTGTAAATAGTTTATCAGATACGAAATAAAAGCCTGGTTATTTACGATATATAAAAGAGTAAACAACTGCAATATGTTTGATATTGGTTTGAATAATATAATGAAAAGTATTTGTTCATGCTCATTTACTTACTATTTAAAAAGACCTCGTTAAGAAGATCATTGTATAGAATAAACGCACACTAAGTAAGAGACTCAAATCATTTAACATATATTTTACCTTCTTTATATCCACGCTTATCACCAATTACAATTGACCCTTCGTCACTGCCATGTTCGTTCTTTGCATAACACGAATAAACCTGTTCAACGTCAGATGTAGTCATTTCATAAGTGCATGTTGATGCGTTCGAACACGTCTTTGTTTGTGATGATTTTGAATTAGTTGCTTTTACCATCGTCCAAGTGATGTTTCCAAAAGGATGGGCATTTGCAACACATGTGAGCGTTATGATGGTATTTGATGGAACAGGTAAAACAGGGGTTGAATAGACATCCACTGTCGGCTTTTCTGTACATAATTAGTTAAAGAGTATAGGTACTTGTTTTATTAAAATGTACATTAGTGGCACTTCATTAAAACAGCTAAACAATATTTTCGATGAGACACCTCTTCAAAAGCCGTGTAAAAAGTAATATCATTGAGCGAAAATTTCTCTCTAACTACCATTTCAAATGACAATTATTTTGGATTAATTTCAAATAAATAAATGTTCTTGCTATGTCCCGATAAACTATGTGTGTATAACCTTGCATTAAAACATACCACAGGATATACGAATTAGAAATGTGGTGAAATGTGACCGAAATTATTATAAACACAGTCACATACTATAACATGTGTTGACCATATTTTCCCTTTTTATTTCGGCACTTACTTGCGAATATAACAGTTGTTGCGTTTTCAAGAGCATTCTTGAAGTATTGACATTCAGTACTACATCGTATTTGCTTTCCGTAATCTTCATAGGTAGCGCTGAAACTAATTATTGACTCTGTAGCTTCCTTAAATGTATGATTTTTAATTACAGTGTACTTAAAATGTTTAATTGTTGATTCCCACTTAACATTGCATGCTGGATCAGCGAACATCGATGTACAAGTTGCAGTTATAACTTCTGATAGATTGTCTTGTTGAATAACAATAATGAGACGAGATGGGGGATCTAAAATAAACAAACCAAAAACAAAAATAGCTACATACAAATCTATGAAAATAACACAAACACTTCTACATGCAGTGCATTTTTCATAAAAAAGACTTAACATACATGTAAACAAGTAACAAATCAATACATTTTGAAAGACATATTTTTACAAATGTTCCACGTTATCAATCGAATAACATCAACGGTTCCGGTTTGATTTAAACTGATCATTGTTCAAATGTTACTGTAAAACGCTAACAAAAAAACTAATACATGTAAAATATAATTTACATTTTTCATACACCTTTGATACAGTTTGAACAATCATTTTTTAGTTTAACAAACTGATAATCTCACCTCGGTCATAGTGTGTAGATTTCAATATATTTCTAAGTTAACGTGTGTTTTTCGATTGTAAATAAATACAGTACTTATGACTGCTAACCATGGATATTTATTGAACCCTTCAGAAGCAGATAACATATCCATTTGTACACACATGCAGTGATGTATGCATCACAAGCTTAAATTAAGTATTATGGGAAAATACAACCATTTTCACACTTACATTTGTAAAGTATATATACATTGTTCGACAAACTCTCATGATATAATCCATTAACCTCCGGATGCTGTTGACAGTACATGTTCTTGTTTCCCCAATCCCTCTTAAACGAATGTAGTGTAGATACAGATGTGTATAATGCGGTTGAGTCGTCAAGAGTTGTTGATGCATTTGTATTGGTATCAATTTCAGTAGCGTTGACAAGAAATCTCAGCAATGGTGGCGGCCTTGCGCTCGATGAAGTGCAAGTTATATTCACTGTTTCTCCCTCCAATATCACTTCTTTAGCCGACAGATACGGGGGACCATTCGGATTTACTTGATAACAGAAATTTAAAAACGAAAATAGATAAGAATTAACAAAACACCGTTAGTAGATCTAGTACAAAAATACATATGTTTTAGAATGAAAACTTTTCAGAATTTTCAGAATTTTATAGATTTTGGTGTTTTAAACACTTGCAGAAAATATAATTCATTTTAAAACATGCAATGAAACCCTTCAATCTGAGAGATTAATTATGATTTTACAAATTCATATCTAAAGCGTCCTTGTTATATTGTATGCATGGACGTAATGTACTCTTGAAGTCTGGAGTTTAAATGAGATGGCTGTATTGCATTTTCAAGCCTTTTTATACAAACCAGCTAGTCAAAGTACAATGTATATTTAAATAGCATACATGTACGTTTCTCCTCGATCAATATTAAAGCAATTTGTATGTCGTATTGTATAAGGCAGAAATGCATATGAATCATACAAACATATTATTATTTTAACCTTCTGCATAGATAATTTAAAATTAGCAATATCATGTCATTTATTTAACTCACGGGACAAATTTGAACTACACTAAAGATGAAAAAGATCTCAAGGCTCTTAATGTCCAGTATTAACATCTCTGCAGATAAAAAGGGTCTGGATTCTAGATTGTATGCAGACAAAAATATGTCATTTACATCAGAGAATTGTATTTAATTAAGGACATTTTAAGCATATTTTACAACCATCTTAAAGCCTTCGTAAGCTTAGACTGAATTGTAGGCTCATATTATTATACAAACATTAATACAAAATGATTTACCGACTACAAATATTGAAGCTTTCACTGAAATGTTCCGATGTATTCCAAAGACTGTGCAAATAGCATTAAGTTGATGGAACGAATCTGCTGGTTTTTCATATGACTTCAATACAAATTCTTTTCGTGATAATTTGATTGATTCATACTGAAAAAGACCTATTTCAAACTTTACATTTGTGGCGTTATACTCTTCATCCGTTTTACAGTACACTTGTCCAAGTGTTTGATCTGTCTTGAAAACGATACACTCTCTGCATGTAGGAAGTGTGGTCAAGGGACCAATAATCGGCATACCTGAAGATATAATCAACATATTATGCATCACATATTACAGCAATCATAATAAATATGCACCAATTCAATTTTAAATAACACTATCTAACCTTCAATCGACACATGGACAGCATTAGAGTACTTTCTGGAAACTCCATTCAGACACTGAACCCAATACGATCCACTGTCATTTTTCTTAACGTTGAACAAAGTAAAGATAATCTCTTGGCCCACCTGGTCAAGTTCTAAAACACCTTCTGCTTGTTGAATGGAAGTATGGTCATCATTACTCCCATTGATGAGCTTTACAGAATACTTGCTTGTATTTTTCATTTTTGCAACTTGTGGTGACGGGAAATATCCAAGACTCAAATTGTCTCCGGCATAATTAGGTCCCTCCGTAAGAAAGTACAGTTCTCCACAGTTGTTTGCGTGTGTAAAAACTGGAATATATACAAAAAACAATGCGATAAGCCATTAAATCTTAATTTTCAAAGTGTTTTTTACTGTTTGCCGAAATTGTGATAATATTAGAAATATTTAAAACTATTCCCAAGCTAACCTTTTAAGTTCAATTCGAGTAAGGCAGACATTCTATTCTTGTCAATTGATGTGTATACAGAGGTTCCATTGAAACTGCGATCTACATCAGGTATGGTAAAATATGTAGAATTTCCCTTATGCTGAACACGCATATCATCCTCTTCTATTGCTTTTTCCTTTGACCCATTCTGTTTTATATAGTTCCACCTGACATCGCCTATTGAAGTCGGTGCAGACGGTGTGAATTCAAACGTCACATTCCTCCCAACAAATGTTGGTTGTAATAAACTAAGCACTCCGACATCGTTTTTAACAGTGATTGCAGGTGTACCTTAAATAAACCAAAGCTTCGGATTAGCATTGTTTGATTTGGTCAACTACGTACCCTGGTACAATCTAAGCACATTGTCATAGTTCCAACAGTGATTGAAGAATGACCTTAAATAAGAAAGAAAGAAAGAAAGAATAGACGAGTTTTTTTGCCATTTACAATAGTTTAAACGGTGCTATGAGGTAGACCAAGAGTGGCCGAGAACGCACACGTATCAAAATATTATTACATTCATCAAATAAAATATCAATGGACTAGTAACTACAGAAAAAAGCCCGGTATATTGTGTTTAACGATGATCGAGTCTTGATTTTCAAAGTCAGGGCTTACAGATGCTACACGACTGACAGAGAACGTCACTAAACAACGAAGATGTACACAGAAAAAAATATCAACACATATTGATAAATTTTAAATATTTCGTAAGCAAGTACAAACATAAATACAATAAAGTATGATGCACAATTTTAAAGGAAACTGTATTTCTATCAAAACATACACTTACCCAGTCCCTCACAACATCGTGATACATAAACAAGTATCCATAACGTCATACTTTTACACGCGCAAGCTAATAAGAAAATCATTTTGGTGATGATTGGATTTCCACCGTCATTGTAATGAATCATTGTAAATAATGCCATTGTTGAGAGGGTTAAATTTCCACATATATCAATCTAATAGAATTGGAACGCACTAAAACAAATATACATATAAGCAAAATATGAATAACCAAGGAGAGCAATGTCCAATACCATTGTTTTAAACTGATAATCATCAGATTTGTTTGGAGTTACAAAGGTCAAGTGATTTTACATTGAAATAATCATGATAAATAATGCCTGTTAAAGGCACATGCGACTCGCGATCGAATGCGTTATGTTAGAAGCTATCTGTTTATCATGTGTTATTTTTTTAAGTGTAATAACAATGTAATATTTAAAAAAATAACAGACGTGAAACCAAAACTGGTTGTAGTATCTACTGTATGAATGTCATGCAACTCTAAAGTTAGGCCAATGATGAATGTGATAAGGTGTTAATGATAGATAACCAATAAGAACGATCATTACATATAAAACAATATATCTAAGGACAAGACTGATGCTGATATAGTATCAAGTATTTGGGCACGTAAAACAATTCGTATTTAAGCTTTTTTTAGTTCGTCTGCATCTGAATTTTACATCAAATTCAAAGCAACACATTCATCTCTTTTGAATTGACAATCGAAATAGTACTACAAAATTGTCTGACTGTTGTTTTTTGGTGTTTGTAATGCAAAAACGTAAGATACACGACATGCTTTGTCAATCACATAAGCCAATCGATGACTGGCTTAATTCCAAAGAGCACATGATCTTAAATTATCATAAAAAGAGCTTTAGGAGTTGAATGGTTTCCGATAAAACGACTCAAAAACAACTTATCCAACAACATTAACGTGTAGATTACACGTATTATTTTTGGGTTCTAAATATTGAAGCCATAGTAACAATGTTTCATCTGGTTCCTCATAATGCAAGCTATTATGAGAATTACTTCTGTTGATTCTGGGATCAAAGGCCAAATGACTTTTTTTGTTATTCAACGTTTTTGTTACCTACAAAAAATAACACTGCTCACAGGCTTTTAAATTTCACGTGAGAAGATAGACCACGTATTCTTGCATTTTAAGGTTTCCATAGAATTAAGTATTATTTATTTTTTTAGGTTTGGTTAAAAGCATCAGTAGTGGATTGTGTTGAATTTATGCAAGTGGTTGATGTTTACATTATGTGCGTGTTGTTTAAGTAAAAAATTATAAATGTGAAAAGCTCAGATGTGATCTTACATAAAAAAATGCTAAAATTCAGAAAATCTCACTCGTTCTCCCGAATCCGTTCAATAACCATTTCATTAAAAAAATGCTAAAATCGGAATATTGCAGTAGTTAGTTAGAAGCAAATCGTAGGCATATATGTGTTTCAATTAGATTATAAGTAATATGTTAGTAAAACATTTGTGTTGGTTAGATTTAAACATATGCTATTACATGAAAAGGTTCAAATTACAACTTATGTATCAGTACAAATATTTACGATATTTACTTGATCGATAGCTAAAAGCTTAAGAAAACACATTATTTGACAGCACACAGTTATGTTTATTATGTTGTTTTCTTAATTGTGTTGGTCTGTGACAGCTATTTAATGTTTCAATGTAAAAATAGGATATTTGGTTGAAGCTCAGAATACAAAACCAATTAATCATAATCATAGTCAGTTAATCCATTGCAGTTTATACAGTGCCACAAATCGTTAAGTGTTAATAAGCTTGATGCATGGTAAAATTTCAGCAATAAGTTTTTTGTATACACCATTATATTAAGTATTCTTGCTTTGACTATGCATTTGATAACTCCCCAACACACCTGCCAACCATTGAACGTATGTTATATTTGTCTCAACAAATAAATCATTGTTATGTATGTGTGATATATCTGTGCTGATTTGTTTGTTATATGTGCTGTTTCGTTCGTCCCCTGTTTAGTGTCTGTTTTGCTTTGACTTCGTGCCTTTAAGCATGATCACAGTTATGTGTAAGTGTTGTTTGGTACATGTATGCTCGCCGTTTAGTGTCTGTTGGGCTGTGACATTATGTCTTTAAACATTATTATAGTTATGTGTACGTTTTGATTGGTACGTTTATATCCGCCATTTAGTGTATGTTGGTCTGTGACCTCTTGTCTTTAAAAATAATCATAGTTATGTGTAAGTGTGTATTGGTAAGTCATGTGTTCCTCGTTAAGAGTCTGCTGGGCTTTGATCGTGTGCATTTGGTCATCGGTATTTGCTTTTTGCTACTCAGCTAATAACTGTATAATTTTATTTACAATATATCTTTTTATTTGCCATAAATATTCTTAAATTACACACAAGCACACGCGCACGCACACGCGCACGCACACGCACACACAAACACGCACACGCACACACACACACACACACGCGCGCACACACACACACACACACACACACACTCGCACACACACACATACACACACACATACACACACACGCGCGCGCACACACACACACATAGACAACAAACTCCCAAGAAGTATCCTAGTTTTAACAGTCAAATTTAGAAAATTGAACTATGACTGATAAATTAATAAAATCGACTGATGTATCCGAAATTTAATCCCATTAATCAGCTTTTTAAATACATTGAGCGTCCTCAATTTGCGTCTTGACAACGGAGATTTTAGCAAATTATCTGGCCTGAATGCGCTAGGGTTACCCGCGTTAAAGGGTATGGACTCTTCTCGTTCGGTAAATATTTTAGATAAGCGTCGTCTTTACTGTCTGAGTATCGACACAACTGCATTAATTTAAATTTAAATAAGTTTGATACAGGTTTTGATAGTATTTGCCAACCTTTATTTTCGAGAAAAACAACATCTAGTGTGAACCCTAACACATTTACTAAGAATAAGCAAGATACGTTGTTGTTTAATAATATATGTTCTGGTGATAAAAATATGTTTTAAAGCACTAAATAATTACAGAAGAAACAATTCTCAAGAAAATAGGCGTCTAATGATTGAAGCTAGAAGTAAATATAAGGCTAGCGTTCGAAAGTTCAACTTTCAGAAAATGAAAGAGAACACTAATAAACTTTATAAACCAAAACATAAAAATGCAAAAGATTATTGGAAGCTATTTGAAGAAGGCACGACTCACCAAACACCAAAAAATATAAGCATGGACTCTTTAACGGAATACTTTCAGGCAATAAACTTCATTTACTTCAAACGAGTTACAAAAGGGTATTTCAAATCTCAATACTGGAAAGAGTGCAGGACCAGATTTAATGTTAAATGATTTTTTTTTTTATCAACGGTAAAGCTGAACTTTCACATTACTTGTTAAAACTGTTCAATAAAATACTTTTCCTTGGATATTTTCCGGATAAATGGACAGAAGGCTTTATTGTTCCAATACACAAAAAGGGAGTATCAATGACCCAAACAATTTTAGAGGTATTACTTTGTTAAGCATCCTTGGAAAATTATTTACAAATTTAATTAATAGTAGGCTTTCAAACTGGGCCGAAAATTACCATGTATTACTAGAGGCAGAGGTAGGATTTAGGGCTAAGATGGGAACTACCGACAATATTTTTGCTTTGCATTGACTAATAACTCATTTTATTAATCAAAATAAGCAATTATTCTGTACGTTTATTGATTTTACTAAAGCTTTTGACTACATTGTAAGGGAAAATCTTTGGTTTAACATATATAGACTTGGTATTCGGGGTAGACTTTTTAAAGTTATAAAATCCATGTATAGTCATGTATATACAAGAGTTAAGCTTCAGAACGACTAAGGTACTATATTCGAAAGTCATCTAGGGTTGCGATAATGTGAATGTCTTTCGCCAAAATTGTTTTCTCTCTATATTAATGACTTGGAAGAAACACTTTATCTTAAAGGGGGCAAAAGGGGTGGATACTAATTTATTGAAATTTTTCTTACTTATGTATGCAGACGATATTGTAAATTTTGCAAATTCTGTGGAAGAACTCCAATTTAATCTTGATATACTAGGTGAGTACTGCAAACAATAGAAATTAAAAGTTAATATAAATAAAACAAAAGTGTTAATTTTTAGAAAAGGTGGAAGAGTGCCCAGAGATCTGGAGTTTTTATATGACGATGCCACCATTGAAATTGTAAATAATTTTACGTACTTAGGAATAGTTTTTACAACAGGAGGATCGTTTATGCAGGCCATAAAACCTTAGCTGGTCAAGCGCAAAAGGCGATATACAAATTAAGAAAATACTTAAATAAATTCGTCAATATTACTCCAGAACATAAAATTGAGCTCTTCGATAAACTTATTAAGCCAATTTTGTTGTATGGGTCTGAAGTATGGGGATCTATTAAAAGAATTCATATAGAAAGGATACATACTCAATTTATCAAATATATACTATCTGTGAAAACTAGTACACAAAATGATTTTATCCTAGCAGAGACCGGTAGACTAGATATTCAGACACACAGCACTATAAGCATGATTAAGTACTGGTTTAAGGTTATTTGTTCTCCGGAACACAAATACATTAATCCTATTTATAAACTCATGTTAGATGATATTGAAATTCGTCCTTTAAAACATAACTGGGCAACACAGGTTAAGAGTGTTCTAAGCTCATTGGGTTTCTATCATGTCTGGTTAGTACAAGGTGTAGGAGACTACACGAGTTTTCTATCACTTTTTAAACAAAGACTAACGGATAATTGTGTTCAAAGCCTTCGTAGTAGGCTCACTGAATCTTCTAGGGCATTGTTTTATAGAAATATTTTTGGCTTTGATTTTCAGTTTTATTTAAAATGCGTTAATATTGAAAAAATATAGGATTGCTCTCAGCAAATTGAGGTTATCATCTCATGAATTAAGTATTGAAACCGGTCGATGGAACCGTACAGATATTGATAATAGGATATGTCCATCTTGTAACATTTTAGAAGATGAATTCCACTTTCTTTTTGAATGTAACATGTATACCGATATTAGACAAAGATACTTACCTCGATACTATCATTGCCATCCAAGCATGTATAAAACAATTGCGCTTTGTATGTCGAAGAATGTTAATGTAGTTAAAAATCTTGCAGTTTTTGTATTTAGAGCTTTTGAAATAAGGAAAGAGTTAACTAGGTAGCGTAATAACTTATAAAGAGTTTAAGCCTTGAATTTAAACGCATATTACTTTCATTTCTTTGTGTGTATAGTTTATCTATGTGCTATACTTGCTCGAATACTAAATGTTTTTACATTTGAACAATTGACTATGATCGCCATATAAATATATATATGAATATGTATCAGCTTTTGCAAGGGTCATTTCGACTTATTTCATTGAAACCATGTATTTTGAATGTTTGAATGAAATAAAATCATCATCTTCTTCTTCATCATCACTTTTATTCACTGTGAATCATTTTCATTGTTTTAATAATGGAGAACATTTGAGGTTTCAGTTTATACAAAAAGCAAAGGAAACTACATGAACTAGCACAGTAGCTTTTAAACGCTTATCCTATTGTTGCTGATTTATATTTACTTGTTATTTATTTGGAACAAGCATCCATCTTGATATATCATAAACTGGATTTAGGCTCCATCATGTCGCTTTAATGCCTCTATAATGACGGTTACACTAGCACTTAGTGATAACGACATGTTGATATGTATATACCCTTGGCATTTGCTTTGTTAAGATTAGTGTCTCGTTGATTGTTTACTAGGCTTTGGTCACTGTCATTGTTAACTTAAACAATTCAAGTTGATACTTGAACTTTGTTTTGACATGCTATAACCTGTGGTTGACATTGTTTCCTCTTGTCTACTGAATTTTGATCTCTACTATTCAGTGGCTGGACGTTTGTTTCCGTATTTCATTGTTTAAACAATATTGATTGAGTATGATTATCTGATCACATATTGGAGTATTCATTAGTATGCAGTAGTTAAAATGAGTTCATTTCAACGAATAAATGTAACTTTTAGTGTTTAATCTTATTCAGTTCATATTAATCAGATTTCATTAGTCATTCGAATATTTTATTATGAATTGCTAGAAAACCACATTTCTATCGACTTTGTATCCTCGTTTGCTTTGTTATATTTCAGTCATAGGTCAATGCAAGGTTTTGTCTATTGCCATTAGATCTATCTTCATTATCTAAATTATTAGCGACACGAGACTTATTATTATGTGGTGCTAAATTGCACATACGGCGCAATCAAATGACATCCAATCTCAATGATACTCGAACGTGCTTGTCTTTACCTAATACCTCATCGCCGGTAAGAAAATGCATGTGCTTTGTAGATATTACAGAAACTTAAGAATATAACGAGAAGTAGTCCGGTAAAGAAATTGTTTGTAAATAGTCTGGCTTCTCTCTATATATAAATGTATATTAATTGTGCGTCTAAAATCTGAAACGAGGACGCACTATTTTGTGCAATTAATGTACAATTAAACAGTTTTGCGTCTTTTGATGAGGCTAGCATATATCGATGTAGAGATAATTTTTGTATGCAAAACACTACACAATTTGAGACCAATGCATCGCGTTATCAAGTACTTCCTTTGTGTATGATGTCCGCCAATTAATTCTGCGCTACCTAATATGTACTTTTACTCGTTTTATACAAAGGCACATGTAATTTATTGTTATTAAAATTCTGAAAAGAACAATTATAACAAATAATGAAGCATCATCCAATATACAGATCAACGATATTTAAAAGATACTCATTAAATCTTTTATTTTCTAGATATATTCAAAAGGCGTTCATTATAACCATCATAATAGCAACATCTCCTACATGAACACTATGAAAAGGAAAATATTCAGTGTCGCCAGCAGCCGATGATTAAACAAATAGCAACACCGTACCCTACTGTATCTTAAATAGGGAAGTCTAGCGACACGTCCCAAGCGATTTCAGATTTGAATTCAAATATTTATTAATATTACTTTTTTCTAATTTCTCACAGTCTGACGGCCAGAGCAATTATAACTTACTACCTCAAACATCCTTCTGCAAACATTCGGTACCTGCTGGACATAATCCTTGACATAGACTAAACCTCACAGAAGTTAACAGTTAATGTAATATAAACTATATCGCATGTAAAGCTGCAGGCATCAGAGGTAACCGGGGCAGATCATTTTTATCGCTAACTAGAAACAATGTGTTAAAACATATAATTAATCAAAAATAATAAGGAATGAATTGCGAGATTGTTGTCATTATCGGGGTATAAACGCTGTTTGGGTGTTCAAAGGGTGTGTAGACCGAAGGCCATGCGTACTTTAACCAGCCAAAATGCGTGCATTTTTCCCGATGATAACATCAATCATGCAATTCATTACTTAAATTTACACCAATAGTTCATAATTTACCTTCAGAAGTAATGAAAGAATACTAAATTTTATAAAACCTTTCAGTTATTCTTTCTTGATTTTTAACATTTCCCATCCTGCAGAAATAGTCTTATATCAAAATGAACCTTGTTGAACAGCCCTTGTGGTGTAAGTATATTCATGTGCAGTCCTGACTTTTGTATGTCCACTTCTGATATAACACGAAAATGCACAACTTTTCCTAATTTTGCTGTTTTCAATTTAACCAGAACAGCTTTGAAGCAAATAATGCTACTAACAATAGTGCAGTCTTTTATCAAGTCAAACGTATTATTGAATTGTGGATTTTTTTGGAGTCGGTTGATTACAATGTCATGATGAATCTCCTCCAAACAATTAACTTTATACGTAGACCCTTCACCATGGCGAAAGTCCATCCAAAACCGACACAAAGTTTCGTCCAACTCAACCTCCAGTCATTATTCAAAATATGTGTTTTCCCCCTTCTCTGACAAACAATCCTTCAGAATTTTGGCAGCAAAGTTATTATTCTTTAAAGTTTTTTCCTGCGTTTAATTTTTTACGTTTCTTTTCTGGTTCTTATTATGATGTTTCTCCAAATCTTAAACCGGAAGCCATTTAATCAGATTTTGCCTGACGACAATATTTAAAATGTTAAGGTCGGCAGGGGATTGCACTCGTCTTGTGTTGTAATTGACTCTTTCGTCTTTTCGAAACCGGTCGTGCCAATGCAGACAGGCCAACTTACAAAAATACAGTTATGATATTTGTATTAATATTTCTGATACAAATAAGTGGTTTCGAAGGAAGAATCGATGAATGTCGGCCATTTTTGTCGACTATTGACATTACTGACCCACTATAGAAAAATAGTGGGTCACAATGTGACTTCTCTTATCCAATGAAAAGGTCGATATCTAGTGGGAGGGGAAATAATATGTTTTAGCTGTTATCGACTTATCTAGTGCTAATAAACATCCAGTCCTTTATTTGTATTCGTTTATAAAGTATAAAGTATAATGCTTTGCTGTCACGAGTACAATGTTATTTTTTATAAAAATATCACTCCTTAACGTGTAAGGGCTTTTGGTGTTAGTTCAGTTCATGTATTAACGTAGAAAAATTATCTTGGAATTGCATTTAGACTTTCATGTCATATTTATTAAAACAATGAAACTTGGTTTTGCTTCATATTATGTCCAGGGATAACTAGACACCATGAATGATAACAACTTGTAATGCAACTTGCACAAAATACATATCCTAGATACATTGATGCCAAGTGAAAAATGTGACAAGCCACTCCTTTTTCATTGAAAAGCATTAGTATCGCTATGTGTAATGGAATGTGATCATAAGCTCTGATGAACAAAAATATGTTTACATAAGCTCAATTTCAATGGCATGTCAACATGTTGTTGCCACCATAACATAGGAGAACACCAACAGTTTTCTAAGACGTCGACATTTCTCGCGAACTATTTGTCTTTTACTTCAAATTACTGCTTGTAGACAACTACGCACGGGCTAGTGTTGAAGATTATGCATGCACGATAAATTCGACCCTCGGTCATAATGCGTTGCCGGAAACTGATACACCGGTTTCGGGACGTGCTCTCGTGTAAGGTAGTTTGATTCGACCGGCATACACTTCAAAAATACGTATAGGTTTACCAATTACCAACGCTGCTCGGTGCATTCCGAAATTGAGATGGTTGTGTTGGGGTTTTAGGAATAGACAGTTTTCTTATGTAAGTCGTATCTTAACATTCTGTATAGCTATGGATCCCGGGCTAGGAAAACAATGAGTAAGGGTGCATAAGTTTAGAGCATTCTAGCCTAACCAAAATTTCAAGTTCTGTTCAAACATAAAAAGACATGAAATATTTTCCTGAAAGACGTTTTAGTCTGATGAAAAGTGCTTTATTTCTGGAATATATATTTACAATATGATACAAAAAAGAATATAAAACAGAATCATTGCAATGTCATATCATTACAGTTCACATAAAAAAGGAGAAGAACAATTTGAGTAACGAGTTTGCTTTGTCAACACTCCAGTGTTCTACAATAACAATAGCCATCACCATAAAATTGTTTAATACTACAACTGGACAACTGCTTCGGAGACAAATAATTAACATAAAATACCGACCCGTTGATATATGGTATGCCTCATTGTTCGTAAAAAAGGCAGATATGGTATTGTTATTCAACGGTTTTCATCTAATCGAACAAAACAGTTTGTGTTGACAAATTGCTTGGCTTCAAGAAAATTGTTTTATAAAAACACACTCTCATACCGACCATTTTCTTGTTCTATGAAAGACATCTACGTTAAATTTCCTCCTTCTGCGTGTGTTTCCCCCATGACACTTTCTGGATTGTTTGGATATGAAAAGTTACTCGTTATCTATGCCGTTGTCGGAATTGTTTCGGTACATATATAAAATGTAATAACTGTATAGTTAGTAACGATACTTTCATGTGTTGAATTTATTTATGTTTTCCAAAGAATAAAAAACTTTTCCGTCATTTACTTTGGATTTAACGTATAAATCACATGTAAGTAACCTTCACTTCCTTCTGAGTTTGTTTCGCCCATAACACTTCCTGGATTGTTTGACTCTGAGAAGTAACGTGTCATTTGAGTCATCTGTGTTCCTGTTGGGATTCTTTGGCTTATATTAGAGTACGGGTTACTACTTTCGATCAGGCATTGCCTATTTTCAGTCGCACTTGTTGTCAGATTAGTTCCCGCCTGTACTGTAGACAGGTTGTTTTCGTCAATCTCATCATATATTCCTGGAGACATCGTTGCATCTAACTGCGATAACAAACGTACAATCAAATTGAATAACTATACACACTCTACTGCGCTGGTGAACTATTGAACATGTGGTTTATAAACACACATAACATGCAATATATGAGAAATGCTTAAACATTATTTGTTACTTATTTTACTTAATTAAAACTTATGAGTAAGCATCTTAAATCCGAATTGAAACCAAACGCGTTCAATAAAGTGAAAATTGTATGTATTGTTATAGGACACGATCGCCCTTGCAAATCTTTATATAAAGTATCGATATTATTGACACACTACATTGACAGTCACGGTAATTCTAACACTCAATGAGTCTTACATTGGCAGTAACGGATGCTCTTAATGACATCAATAACACATAATAATTTTTGTTCTCATATGGAGGTAAGTTTGTATACAACTAATATCTGTTTTCACTAAATAACAATATTTTCATTTCTCTGCAAGACAATATTAGTAGCATAGAAACCACACCTCATGAGGCCTGTATGAAGAAGGGACTGCAATGCCCTGGTACGTATGGTGGCCATCTTGGTGTATATTAACATCCTCGTACACTGCAAATATAAGAGAGTATAAAAGATAAGCATACTTTAACATAAACATACTTTTAGTCTCTTTTTATAATATAAAATGTATTGAACTTTTCTTTTCTTATTTTTAAAAGTCTTAACTCATTATGGCTATATCAGTAAATCTATGTTTTCCCGCTTTCGAACTATAATTTGCCAAAAGATAATCTTAAAGCAACGTGTTTCATTTTATGAATGCCTTTGAAGGATAGGCTGGTAATAAGTGCCCGCAGTAATCGACGGTATTGATAGTGGAGAGGCACTTCCATAAAAGACTCAAGTTTATGTATCAATAAGTATCGAAAAAGCAATATTAGACAGAGCATTTATGTATGCCTTGCAAAGACACTTAATTTCCAATTGATTTGAATATCAACGTTTGTATTTGTAATAAGTTAAGTTTATACTACTTTCTTTATCTCGATTGTAACGTTAGCAAATAGAATAACTTTCGAGGTCATGTCTTTTGTAGAAACTACTACTGGTGTTCATTTTGAGAGGCCATTGAAAGGTAACCCAAGTGGGAATCGGACTTACAACATCCTGGAAGTGAGGCGGTCACTTGTACATCAATACCACTCTAATGTTTTTGAATTTTAGTGAAATAGTATTCCGTTTCTAAGTTAAAGTGTTTGTGTTACAAGTTGTTTATTTTGTTTATCTATAACATTTTCCGGGTCCGCTCGATATATAATTGATATAATCAGTCAACGGCAGGGCATCACAATTTCACTCAGTATCAACTTAACCAAGCCTGATTTAATATGTTGCACTTCCGCAACAGCCACTTCAAAGCAATTCAATTCAAGAAAAATATATCAAGTTAAATTCAATGCCGAATTTAAACGATAGCAGTTGCGTCAAAGTATGGTTCACATGAATGTGTCGAATGAAATGCCTTTTGACTTTCGAATACATTAAAAGCATTTTGCAGATAGGACTACCTTGCACGAAGGATTTATAACACTAAAAATTCATTTTTTTCACAAGGACATTGTTCTCTTTTATAACCGAAATCACAACTTCAATTCATAAAATACATACTTTTACAGGCAGAGTTTGTGGTGTTACTCTTTACGCAAAAGCTAAAATGGGACTGTATATTAATGAATATACAGATGCCGCTCTGGGTTCCATTTATATTTCGAGAGCAATATATATGCAAAAAGCTACAGAAACATGCTCAGTAGCAAAAAGTTTAAACATAAACCCGGTTTAGTGGCAATGGGCAACGCCAAAGACATAGAACACAAATTCACAAACCAGAAACATAGAACAGCACACAACTCTACAAGAGTTAAGACTTAAGGGTTTGTTTTGACAAAATATACGAATAATTCTCTGCACCATACAAATTATCTAAATAAATTCTGTCGCTGAATGAGACGTCATGAATTGAAATGAGTAGATAAATATGTAGAGAAAACGATAATATTTATTTTTTAAAGCATTGTGCCTTATATTAAGGAATATCCGAATTAAAGTGGGTTAAAGAGTACAAATCTGTTTTAAATTTTACATTCAAAACGTAGTAAATACACCATTTCATAAAAATTTGTTTTAAAGATTTTCGAAACTAACAGATTTGGATTTAACTGGAATTAATTAAAAAAATACAATGATAAAGATAGTTAGTGTTTTATGCTTAGAAAACAATAGTGTTCAAGAAGTCAATTTAAGATATATGTTAACATCTGCATCAACGTGGTTTACCTCCTTTATCAATAGTTACAATTATGGACCCTCTGGCAGTGCCATGTTCGTTCTCTGCTATGCACAAATACTCCTGGTCAGCGTCAGATGAAGTCATTTCATAAATGCATGTTGGTGCATTTAAACATAACTTTTCATGTGATGAAACTTAACTGAACGCTTTCAACATTTTCCAAGTAACATTTCCATAAGGAAAGGCATTTGAAGCACAGGTGAGTGCTAAGTGGCTAGTAGGTGGAACGGGTAAAATAGATGATGAACTGATTGCCACACTCGGCTTTTCTGGAAATATTTGGTTACTAATTTTAATACATATGTTTTGAAATGTACATTTCTTAAAAGTGAACTAATAAAGTAAACATACATAACTGATTATGGCGGTTACTGAATATTTTTCATTAAAAGGCTTTTTCATAGACCGTGACAACATTTGAATGAAAAAGGATTTTTTTTTATATCAAATGATATGTGTCCCATAGACTATTTCGGTAAAAGTCGTATACAATAGACATAATGTTAGAATACTTCATATAATAAAATGGAGGAGAAAAACGAATTGAATGAAACGTCAAATCATTATCTCACGTTTATATGTTACAGCAATTTATAGCAGCACGTACTTGCAAATATGACAGTTGTTGAGTTTGATAGAGAGTTTGAAAAGTCTGGACATTCGGTCCTACATCTGATTTGTTTTCCAAAATCAGCATCAGTAACGTTGAAACGTATAGGTGATGTGTACGTCGAACTGTAGTATTGAGGTAAAGTATACTTGAAGTATTCAATGCTTGATTCCCATGTTATATTACACACCGGATAAGAGTGTAACGCAAAACAACGGGCAGCCATTTCTCTTGATTGGTTGCCTCGGTCAATAACTTCAAGATTCAGTTGCAATGGGGGATCAGGAAATATGTATACGAAAGGTGTCTCAGTAAATCATAGATCATGGTTGTACTTTCTTTATCTAATGTACAACACAAATAGAACAAGTCATGGTTGTATTCTATCAAGGAAAGTCATGAAATACGTAGATTGTGTTGATAATAAATATCATAAAACACGTAGATAGCGCAAATAATATATATCATCAAACATGCAGTTAGTGCAAATTGAATGTACAATGGATCATATAAATGGAACAAAAATAAATATCACGAAACAAGTAACTCAGAAGTTTGCAAACAGTAGCCTCATTATTTTGCAATAAAATTTATAACAGTTTTTTTAAAAATGTATTGCATGTTAAAAAAGCATTAACAATTATGAGTTTCAACGTTTTTTTGTATTAATACAGTCATATACGAATTGTTTATTGAGATATATTTTATGAAATATTCTTACGTAGTTTTTTGTTAATTGTTGACTAAGTAGAACAATTAGAGGTACTTTCGGCATTTGAAGAGTATTCTTAATGTTCCCTAAAGTTTACAGCCAACAATTTTACCCCGCGGAACAAAGAAGTGCGAAGTAGAGCGTTTTGTCGCAGAACATAGGAAGGCAATATACGAACTTGTCGTGTTAATTTCATACCTTAAAATCGTGTTACCAACGCTACAACATTCTAACATTTATCAGGTAACTCACGTCGCTTTTTTTATGAAATTGCGCGCAAAAATTGACCACCTTTTATTTCTATAACGACTGACATATGTATATGCATTTATTTAAAGGCCAACCGTATGAGCTTTGTAAAAAATCAGGATAGAGTAGCAAATATATCAGTTGAAGAAATACTGTGAACATTTTGTTGGTCTTTCGAAGTTTGGAAATTAAATTTAATATTCAAAATATGAGTTTCATCCGACTACTTAAAACATACACGCTTAATGTCGTTTAATATATGTCATGTATCCAAATCCTGGCATGCGCATCGGATTCAATTTTGCGGATATGGAATGAATCGGATATGGAATAAAACCAGACAATACTCTTTCTGTGTGTGATAAAAATCGTGATGTTGTTAAGACCACTCTTGAAGAAGAAAGTAACATTTTGATAAACTGGTTTACTTCCAATCAAATGCAGGCTAACCCTGACAAATTTCAGGCAATTTCAGTTGGCTCAAGGTCTGTTAAAGAAATAAAACGATTCAATATACTTAATCACACCATTGTTTGTAAAGAGCAAGTGAAACTTTTAGGTGTTGAGGTAGATTGTTTATTAAATTTTGATGCCAAGATTTCTAAAATGTGCAAAAAACCTGCTAAGCAATTGAATATTCTTCAAAGACTAAGCAATTTTTTGACAACAATTACTAAGCTTATTATCTTAAATCTTTTATCATACCTAATTTCAACTACTGTCCTGTCGTTTGACATTTTTGTAGCAAGACCAACACAGAAAAAATGGAAAATATTCAATACAGAGCTTTAAAAATAGTTTTTAATGATTTCACCTCAACTTACGAAAATCTTCTTCATAGAGTTAAATTGCCAACATTACATTTGAGTAGGGTAAGATACATTGTATTGAAGCTTACAAATGTCTGTATGGTATCTCACCAGAATATGTTCACAACCATATAACTTTTAAGACATGTAATGTTAATCTGAGATACGAAAACTGTGTAGACGTTCCATCAGTTAGAACAACTAAATATGGAAAAAAACCTGTTTCCGCTTTGAGGCCAGTCAGGTATGGAACGGCCTCCCAAAGGAAATAAGGGTCTCCCAAAACTACCTGGAATTTAGAAGGCTGGTCCGCACCTGGACAGGTCCTTCTTGTAAATGTTCAATGTGTAAATAATACATTTTTGCTTTAAAAAATAGAAGAAATTGAGAACTATAAGATGTTGCACTGAATATCTTTTATCCTTTGTCTTAACGGAAAAGGAGTTTTGTTTTCAGTTGGCTGGCTTACACCTACCGGACAAGATATGGGATTCAAATACCAGAAGAGATTGCAGTGGACATCTTTGACTAAAATAACAACTTATTTAATAAAAATTACATGGATTAATATCTAATCATGAGTGTTCAAATTTATATAGCATCTGTCGAACACATACAACTACTTTCTTTCGGCAAGTATTTTGTTTAGGTGTAACGGCTTTACTTTTCTTTTTTTTTCAATTAACATTCTTTTACAGTGATAGGTGTTATATCAAACTAACACGATACATATCATACCTCCTCTAAGCAAGCGATAGATGCTCCCCATACGCCCATTTAAAGCAGAAATTGTAATAAACTGTGCTGGTATATGGTGAGTGGTTGTAGCATAATAATACACAATGTGAAAATACCTAACATGAGTACTAAAGTATCTTTCAAGCAATAACATACAGAAGAAGCAATTCACAAATATCAAAATAAGAGGAGCGTTGCATGACAGGCTGAATATGGATCTTCAAACATGTTATAATGTCAATGCCATAAATATATATATATATGAACTAGTATCATTTTTCATTTGAATCTTTTAAGAACATCCAAAGGTAAAGCCCGAACAAGCTACCGTTATAAAAAAGATATGAGGATAAGAGAAGATAACTAAGAAACTAGGCATTGCTGGGTAGGATTATTCTTACGTCACTTCAATGCATTGGCATTTATTCATAAACATTATTCATTTATTTCCTCAAATTCATCATGATATGGCTCGGACAAGCACCCGTTAAATATGAAGAATAGGCATATAATTCTTGGATAAATTCTTGCAATCCTACTTTCTGATAAGCACCCATCATCGAAAAATATCATGTTAAGGGGAGGTATTTGAAATAAGGTAAATAGAACACATGCAGGGTGGGATTAAGGTTCTGGTACACTGCACCCCAATCTATCTTTATTTCAAGTTTCATTTTAATCCCTTTGGTGTTTTACAATATATGGCCGGGGAATGTTTCAGGGAAGATAACTAAAGCAATACAGGGCAGGATGATGGCGCCTTGGGTAATATGTAATTGGTACATAGTACTTGGTAATATGCAGGTAAGGATTATGGTTCGTGTGTATTGCACTTCCTCACATTGCCATATTTCTAAATATGAAGTTTCATTATAATCCCTTTAGCATATTTTAAGGTACGGCGCGGACGTAAACCTACGTTCAAAAACTGTCAGGTAAATGGGAGATAATAAAAAGAATATGCAGAACAGGATTGTGGTTCTTGTGTTGCAGTGCACTTCCATTCATTGCCATCTATCGTACTATAATAATAAGTTTTATTTCAATCCTTTTAGTATTTTCTAAGGTATGGCCC
This sequence comes from Mya arenaria, assembly GCF_026914265.1. NCBI lineage: Eukaryota > Metazoa > Mollusca > Bivalvia > Myida > Myidae > Mya > Mya arenaria. The sequence goes on from NC_069126.1 coordinate 59,977,058, forward strand.
GGACAATAACCTTATTTCAAAGCTATCAGATAAAAAAGGGGAGAAAACAAAAAAGAGATGCAGGGCTCGATTATGGTCCATGTGCGGTGCACTTCCTCTTTTTGCAATCTATCAATATTTGAGGTGTCATTTCAATCCCTTAAGTGTTTTCAAATGTATGGCCCGGACTAACTACCGGACAAGCAAAAATTTAAAAAATTGAAGATGACATAATGATTATGCATGGTAGGATTATGGTTCTTGTGTACGGCACTTCCTCTCATTATCCTATATTTATATCCTACGTTTTATTTCAAAACCATCTGTAGTTTTGAGGTTTATTTCCGAAAAAGGATGTTCAAGCACAAATTATGAAAAGTGTTAAGGAGAGATAACTTAAGAAATATGATTAATATGATTATGGTTCTCCTGCAAACGCTTACTCTTATATCAATCAATCTATATACAAAGGGTTTTATTTATATCCTATCAGTAGGTTTGAAATTATTGTCCGGACAAGGGTATGACTGACGGACGGACGGACGGAATGACATGCAAGGACGGAGTAAACGTTAACAATATCCTCTCCATTCGGAAAGCATAACAATCAAGCAATTAGGTAGTTCTTTCTTAGTTCTTGGATTATATAAGATATTAAGTTTCATATATATGTTGTATATAAGTCATCGACATCAGGACGCTTAAGACACCACATTTTCTTATTTCCCCACTCCTTTTGAAAGGTATTCAATTTCAATACAGATTGGTATAACCCTGTTTTGTTGTCAAATGCAGACGATACATTGGTAACAATTTCAGATTTCTTAACAAACAATTACAGCCGTGGTGTCGGTCTTGCTTTCGATGATGTGCAAGTTATATCAACAGTTTCTCCTTCGAGTAGCACTTGACTCGCCGAAAGTTGTGGTGGGCCCTCAGGAATTTATTGATAAGAAAATTATAAATGAACAATGTATTTCCGATTTAAAATCATATAAACATTTAATCAGAATACCATGCATGTTAGGTTTAATATTCAAGTTATATTACATTATTGAACAGTCAGAGAATACAATGCCAAATAATTGAAAGTTTATGCTTTTACATTGAGTGTGATTTTCTTTGTGAAACCAGCTTTTATATCAGATCACTGCAAAATGGTTATGACGAAAACGCTCGATAGCTTTCGACTGCCCTACGTTATTACATTTTGCCTTAATAGCTATGATGAAAAGAAAGCGAACGTGAGAAATAAAACATCAACCCAAATGCATTAAATAACAAACAGTGGAAATACCAATCAGATATTTTCGCTGATACTTCACTGAAAACTTATCAAGAGTAGTTTCAAATTCTACCTTTTTGAAGCAGCAAATTATGGCAAACATGATAATTTGACTAAAAAAAAGATTGCATATATTTCAATAAAGTTGTTTTGGGAAATAAACATAATATACCGTTCATTAGGGAAATATGTCCTAACACTTTCTTAAAGTTGAATGCTCGAACACATGCGAAAGGAGTTCTTTAAGGAATGGAAGTTTTGGTGTAAATATAAATCAAACAAGAAAACTTGAGTTTGAATGTTTTGTTTATCAACGTTTCCTTTGTTTACACTTTTGACATTTCATATAATTCATTCAATAAAAATTGAAATCAGTTTAATTCGGTCATATTTGTTCATGCGCTGTTCAATATAAAAATAATTTGTACAAACAATTATATTTACGGAAACATATTAGCATAAATCAAAGTTCATTGACATATATTGATAAAACTATGGAGCTCAAACACAAAATCTCATATATTTTTCTGCATGAGAATAATGGATATTTTCTTTGCATTTGTTTTAATGATAACTAATTCTGCAACGTTTATCTTGAAATTAATCACGCATCAAATAAAGATAAATAAAGTGTTTTACCGACTACATAAATTTGAGCTTCCACTGACATCTTCCGGTATATACCAGAAACTGTACAAACTGCATATAGACGATGCAAATGATCGGACGGCTTTTCTTTTGACTGTAACCCAAACTTTGTCAGCGACCGACTGGCTGAGGAGAACGCAATAAGTCTGATTTTAAACGTCCCATTAGCATCGTCGTATTCTCCATCCGTAGTGCAATACACTTGAGCAAGTGTCTGTTCTGCTTTGAAAACGATGCATTCTCTCCATGTAGAAATATTGGTCAAAGGACGGGCATGCCTGAAAGTACCAAAAACATCGTTTGGCGATTCAAAAACAGAAATGATAATGCTATTCTACACCACTTACAATTTGTTAATACGACCCACTAACCTTTAACAGACAAAGTGATGGTGTTGGAGATCTTTGGAACGCGTCCATTGGAACACTGCACCCGATAGGCGTTTCCACGTGTATTCTTTACGTTGAACAACGTGAAAATATATTCATGGCCCACTTGGTGAAGCTCTAAAACACCGTGTGTCTGTAGAATGGACGTCTGATCCTCATTATTGCTATTGACGAGTGTTCAATAGAATACTTAGTTGCATTTTTCCAGTTCGCCACTGCTGGAGACGGATAATATCCAAAGCTCAAATTGTCCCCGGAAAAAAGGGTTTCTCCGACAGAAGGTACATTTCTCCACAGCCGTTTGCAATTGTGTAATCTGGAATGATTGCATCACACATTAAGATGCAGTGCTGTTTTCTGAAGAATACCTTTTGTCTCAATACATTTCAACTCATTATATATGTATTCAATGTATATAATGCGATATTTCGATCACATGAAACTTTAATAAATATAATCATCAACAGAACTGAAAGGTGCAACACTGTTAAAGCAATCTGGAACCGGCTTAAGCGGTGTTTTTCTTCAAGATATATTCACATGTGTGTTTATATAAGCTTAAAATAGCCGTGTTTCTTCCACATTCATATCAGTTTGGCTACTGGGCTTGCCCTTGTCGTTTCCATCGTATTACTTTAGAATAATCTACTTTCTCTAAAGTTTTATAAGTATACGGACTCATTACAAACCTTTTAAAATCAGATCGAATAGGGGCGACTGTTTATCATCATCAAATGACGTGTAAAAATATATTCCGTTTAAACTCTGATCCGTGTCAAGTATGGTGAGAAAGGACGATTTTCTATCACTATAGACAATGAATTGTTTGTTATCCCGTTCAATTGTGTGGTCATCTGAACCATTCATATACTTCCATTGGATATCGCCTAATGCAGTTGGTGTTAATGGAGTGAAAATGAATGTAACATTTCTTCCTGCATAGGTTGGTTGTAACAAACTGATTACACCGACATCGTTTTCAAACTTAATTGGCGATGTATCTAAATCAGACAATAATAAAAAGAAGGTATTATCAAGCTTTACTGCTGAATATGATTTCAGTGTAAATATATTTTTTATCAAACAAATAAATAGTTGAATTCCTATGTTCCTAATATCCCAATTAAAGGACATTATTTTACAGAAACATTTCTTTCGGTATCGTGTTTAGAGAGCAAAAGAGGTATCTAATTTAGGATTACGATGAAATATGTTGACATTAATTGTTAAGACGTTTGAACATCCATTGTTAGAATCTTAACGGTTACCAGGCGGCTTTTATGTTTTATTGCTGTTTTCTTCAACTCTAAGAACGTAGGCGTTTGATGACTTGTAAAACTGTTACTGGATACCAGTAGATGTTGTTTTTGATGTTGCTGTCTTCAAAAAATACGGCAAATTGATAAAAAAACAATAGAACATTTAGTATCTTTTAATAATATAATCCCTAAAACTGGTTCTTCTAATGAGCTTTAAAAAAGCTTAGATGATTTACGTCACAAACGCTTCAAAAGAATCTTCGACTCCGTTTTTTTTTAAATATACGCACAAGTCATTTCAAATCATTCGGATAATTGTAAATTTTGTCCTTGCTATTTGTTTCATTACAGCATTTACTTCATCTCCATTTTTTGAACTGACAATTAATAAAATGAATGAAACAGTTATTATTTCATAACTCATTACATTTACTTTTAAAATACGTCCCATGTTCCATTGAATATGCTCCATACCAAGTATTGAAATTTACTATTTTACATCAAAATAATCAATTTCTCATAAAGCAAGATTAATAATATATATCATGTGCTTCCATTCTTAACCGTTGCCATGTAACGAGGCTTGACTAGTTTTGGCTACACAGCGTGCCCAAGGGTCTGACTTTTTTATCCGGACTGGACACATATACTGGATATTTTTCTAGCCTTAATATACCTTAAGTTACATAACCTCGTTACTCCGAAAAATATGAATGTCGGCCGATTTCAATGAAACTTGGAACAAACAATCTTCAATGACTCTTCTTTAACGAGATGTATTTTTGTTTAATTCCCTTTTTTGTTGATTTACAGCACCACCTTGCGGACACGTGCTATTTGGCGCTAACATTGATAAAACCGTAAAAAAATAATAATTTTACGGCTTTTTTTTACAAAAATAATCGGAATAAAATTTATTGAACGATGAATAAATAATTCTATAAATTTAGCATGAGAATTTAAGATTTTTTTTTATTTATTTAAAGTTTTATGACAAAAAGGCTTCGCCAAAAACAGATACCCATCGGTGAATTTGACGAATTTATCTCGAAAACGAACTCGGGTAGGGTATGTTTTTATTTAATCATAGGAAACGGAACGGAATAATGAATAAAATTATGTAAAAAAAATAAAAAAATGACGGTGAGGTTAATTGCTAAAAGATATAAGTAACCTAAGAAAATTGTTAGAGTTAGCATGATTTCTACGCCACCGTCAACGTCAATATAAAACACGTCAAGTAAGTGACGCCATGGGTTTGTTTGATGCATGATACTAGTTGTGGAGTGAAACGTTGTATTCGTCCATCGACGATGGTATCTGTATCTTTTTTATTTTTAATCTAATATTTTCCAGTATCAGAACTAAGTAGAATATCAAAAAATAGTACGAAAATCAAATTCTTGCTTCCTGGAATATATCTACAGAATTGAAACAAGAATTTACGGTTTGTATGAACCTATTAAAACTGGGATAAAATCAGAAGCCATGATCGATTCTAATTTAAATTAATTTTTATTCTCGTTAAAAACTGCATCAAGCGCTGATGCCAACTTTGTGTAAAATTTCCCTGCACCCCGATCTTTCAATACAGCCTGCATACCATCTAGGCCCGATTTTAAATATTCTTTTTTTAAGTGATCTATTGAAATTCCACTCCTAGATAGGCGCGTGGTCTGTGCTTTTGATATTATTTTTGACTCAACAAAAGTTGTATATGGCCCCTTGTATAGTGTTTCGTTGTTTAGTTCCTGAAGCTTAAATTTCAAAGATGACACAGTAGTAGCACAATTCGACAGTTTGTCTAGTTTTGTTTGCAACTGGAGAATTGAAGAAAGCGCGTACACGACTTCAGAGGCATCATGCGCTCCGAATTCTACACCTGCAATATCATTAACCAAACTTGCCAGGCGGTAATTCTGTATCCCGGGGTAAACTGTTCTAAATAAACGCAGACTGTCTACGAAGGATATAGTTTCTGGGACAGTTATTCCTTCTTCATGATATTTTGCTACTAACAGTCTTGCGTCAAACATGACATTGTGTGCCACAAGCAAAACATGACTTCCAAATGCTTGAAGCCAGCGTTTGAAGGCAAGAAGTGCTTCGCTGGCTGCCACGCTCGTCACTCATTTACAGTGCTGGTATAATACCCCACTATGGAACTCGAGACCTGTTATCTTGGAGGCAGTAGTGAGAATGTATCCACATTTGGGTTTTACGAATAAATGTATGTGTTGTCCCGTGGACACGTGCAAAGCTGCTATCTGTACAATGCTGCTATTTGTCCCTGAAAGCAAAATACTCTCAGTAACTGTTTGGATAAACTTTTAAATATCAGTTGCTAAGACAAACATTTATACAACACATGTATTCTCATTTGTACAATTGACTTTATTTAAAATGTATTATTTACCTAATCCTGTAGTCTCAAGGTCGAAGACGATGACATCATCTTGTCCGTACGCATGGTGCGTTTCACTGCGTTCAACAGGGCAGGGTGGGCTGTCTTCAATATGCTCAATTTCGATGTCAGAGACACCAACCGCTGTTTCGTATGTTTTCCCCTCATACACCTCATCCATGAAGTTCTTAGACATGCGTTCAGCCTAATATAAGTAATGATGTGCTTTTCTTATGCATTTACTATAATGAGTGATAACTAAAAAGAAAATCATGTAGACGTCTATTTGCGAGAATCAACTATTTACAAGAAAACTATTCTAGCCACAATGGCTTTATGTACTTTTACATTATTAAAAAAAAAAATTATAGTTCAGATCGCCGCTTTTTCATGGACACCGATTTCTGTTTCACTGCCAGGTTAGATCGCCTTTCGTCAAGCACACTACATTGTCTATGTGTGTATTGTCCAGGAGAAAGTCCGTGCGTTTCGTTGACCTGTAATTTTATTTCAACATAATAAGTAACTACATCATGTTTAATATAATTTACATAATTAATTTCCTTCCATGTAAGGTTTTTCATTTGAGGCAGTCGTGCAAACAAAATCCATAGATTACTAACTAGTTGTGTGTTACCGTTGAGAACACTTATGGCGTCTGAATAGAAATGGGATTGGCTATTTCAGTATTGTTTGAGACTATAATTATCACATTCATATCAAATGTATTAGTTTACATACATTTTATTCAACAAATATATCAAAAATCAAGATGTCAACATCTAATAGTATATTATTGTATTCATGATCGGGGCTATATTAAAACGGATTAAACGAAAGCACGGCTTATAATGTTACTTTGGCATGATATGAAACTTTTTATGATCTATTTAATTTCCAAGTTAAGATAAAAAAAAAATGCGGTATATTTTCCAGACTGCTTCTAACATCCGTGCATTTTTTGATGAAATGTTGTAGGGGCGGTCCAGGATTACACGTTAGAGGTGTCGTAACTTGGGTTGTAACCTTTTGAATTGCGCCCCTCTCTTGTAATCGACTTTGATTGGTTTTAATCGCGTTTTTTATATGTATTGACGTTCAATTACTTATGCATCATGTGCCAAGTCTAACATGATTCACTACATTCGTTGGCACAACGCTGGCTATTGATATGGTGACAACATTTACCTGCAGCTTATTTAGTGTTGACATCAAAACATCTTCTAGCTGCGGAGCCGTCACTCGTGGATTGCCGTTTTCCGGTATGCACCAGACTAACCATCCTACAGGTGTTGCAGCTTATATGAAGGACAGATCCAAGGTCATATATAGTTTCCACTACAATGCCAAAAACTGTTTCCACAAGTACTACATGAGCTTAATCTTTCCAAAATTACACCGATTTCTACGACTCTGCGACCTTCTAGCCCTAGGCGGGATGGTTTCGGGAACAGAAATGCATATATTTTCTTCTCCACATTCACGTTGTTTATTATTGAGGCTCGATTTGCGTTACTCTTAGAAATAAACTGACCTTTTTTGCTCCTCATGTTTACAGGATGTTGTTAACGGAACGTGCCCGGAAGGACAATCCGTTTGAAGTGACGTCAGTAACGAATAAATGACAATTTCGCGGCATTTCTACTAAACTTAAGTTCGTTATCTAACTATATGTTTAGAAAGCTTACCAACGTTTATAAGTTTGCTGCCGTATACATAACTACTAATTATCAATTCAGACCATATATAACAAATGACAAACAATATCATTATCATTTTTCTGACTTTGTACGTATTTCTGATTTTAATTCGCAACATTTGCAAACAGTGAAATTAAAATCAATTGCCTAAACAAAATGGCACTCCACAACTAGTATCATGCATCAAACAAACCCATGGCGTCACTTACTTGACGTGTTTTATATTGACGTTGACGGTGGCGTAGAACTCACGCTTACTATATAAATTTTCTTAGGTTACTTATATCTTTTAGCAACTTACCTCATCGTCATTTTTTTTACATAATTTTATTCATTATTCCGTTCCGTTTCCTATGATTAGATAAGAACATACCCTACCCGAGTTCGTTTTCGAGATAAGTACGTCAAATTCAGCAAATATTTGACGATTTCTTATTAAAGCCTTTTTGTCACAATACTTTTTGTAAAAAAAAAAGCCGTAAAATTATATTTTTTTACGGTTTTATCAATGTTGGCGCCAAATAGCACGTGTCCGCAAGGTGGCGCTAAATCAACAAACAACGGGATTTAAAAAAATAAACCTCGTTAAAGAAGAGTCATTGAAGATTGTTTGAACAAAGTTTCATTGAAATCGGCCGACATTCATATTTTTCGGAGTAACGTGGTCATGTTCCTTAAATGACTTTTTTTGTGAAAAAAGGACATAGTAAAACGCATTTTTGTCAGTTCTCAAAAAAACGCCTGCGATGAAGTTTACTGACGTCATGACGCGCATTAATTTTTATTCACTGTATTCGTTAATAAGTTCATTTAATATAACTGCTTTTAAGAGTTATAATAGTTTGTTTTAAAGCTATATTTTTGTTAAGTTAATGTTCATGGAAATCATCCAATATCTTAATTATGTTTACATTAAGTGAAAATTTAAAACGTATTGGGTCACAGCGTGTGACTCATCTAGCATGGGAAGTCCCAGAAAGAGTTTCCAATCGAGGCTGAATTCACTAGAAGTGCCTATCTAGTGTGCTAGAAAAAACAAGTCTCTCAAATCGACAAATGTTAATTTTATGTTGGTCCTTGATGTTTATGTCTTTAAACAGGATGTAAATGCTAAATGACGTATCCCTGTATTTAATTTATATTATAACTGGCACATATATGAGGCGAATGTTTTCAAAAGGTTTGCAAGTAGTACAATTCTGCGTTATGTCAGCTTACAGTTACAAGCTCACACCAACGTTAAACATTTATTTAGAAAAATAGTTGAATGTTTCAACGGATATATGAGTGTACGCAAACAATATTTTGACCAAAGTAATTGTACATGTAGGTATAAGAAACAATATGGTTGCTTTAATTGTCAAATTATGATATCCGAAGACATGATCATTGGTGAATAAAACACTGTTATTGCGTATATGACATACGTTTTCAAATGGTCTACCGTTTCCAGATATAAATGATATCCGAAGACATGTTCATTAGTAAAAAACACTTTTATTGCGTATTTGACATACGTTTTCAAATGATCTACCGTTACCAGATGTAAATGCTCTTGCGTTACAGTAACAAGTTTACAACAACGAAACACACCAATCTATCAAACAAGTTAAGAAGGAGAAATGTACATAAGGAATCATATTGACTTATTTCAGCGTATATAATTATTTTTATATGTACAGGAAACAATGAGATTGTTTGAAAGACAAAGAAACAAACTTACGAAGCCCTTTGAATTGATGCATTATAAAAAACGAAAGTATCCAGAGAGATTTTCGAAGTCGTGTTCATTATGGATATAATAACTCGCCATTGTGAAATACTTGAAACCGGAAGAGCACAATTAAACTGATTCGTTTTAAAACGCATGCAATTATGTTTCGGAGTCACATATATGATTAGTTTACGTCACTCACGCAAAATATTTACTTTGCTGTAAGTTCCACCTGGAACAATAAATAACCATTTCTATCAATATGCACGTATGCCGACAAACACGTGTACTGTGACCGTACAAATATCTACGCCGTTTGTCATAGAGTATGTTTGGCCATGGTCGATCTAGACTAGGAACTGTTTTAACAGATTATTTGTTTCTATGATCCTGATCATTTCGATGGAGCTATCATGAATCATCTAAAACATAAACAACTTCTCTCAAATATTGGACGGATCAAGTAAAACAATTTTGAAACATTTTGCTTAGGGTTTTATTAATGTTTAATTAACTCTGCTTATGCGTATATTGTGCGCGCTTGATATATTTCAACTTTGAGACAGTTCTAGAGATAACTGTTTACCCCACCCGGGGACCCTTCATTACGTGGCAAATTTTGATATTTCTGAGTTTGTAGGCGATAATAAACGAACGCAATTTATAGATCAATATGACTTAAAATTAATACTTCTTAATATTTGAAATCTTATACGAATGTGAGATAGTTTTTAGCTCTATTCGTATGGCTAGGGAAACAGACAACACATCAAGGTTACCAGAAAAGTATTGTAAAAAGAGATCTACCATTTATATTTTAAATACAAGATGCATTTTAAGCAGTGTCAGTTAGCGGTAACTAAAATCAGGGCAATTAATAATTTAAAACAAATCGTAGACAATCGTTCACGTGTTGTCCGAACTTAGTCTACATTATCATTTAATATGGGTTTCCGATTTTTACCTGATTTATTTCAAGTTAATTGTCTACTAGCCTTTCATCATTGTGTATATAAATAACTTGTAGTCAATACTTTAATCTTGTTTTGTTTAGCTGAACTCTGTGGTTTCTATTTTTTCCATTTGTCTAATGAAAGTTGAACTTTACAGTTCAGTAGCCGCACCTTTGGTTCGATTTTTCACTGTTTAAACATGTTGTTCTGTGAATTTGATTAACCACTCATTTGAATGTCCATATCCATATAACTTTACCTTTTTATAATGTGCAATGATCTTATTCTTATCCTGTAATTGTCTTCGGTCAATGATTAACAACACAAGACACTAGCAGTGCAGTGCAATAACATTCCAGTCGAGTTCAGCCATGTTTTATGATGTGCCTCCGTTGCCTTAGAAGTCATTTCACATTTCCAATACGAAGTTTATAATGTGTTTATATCAAGGGGATACAATGTAACTAGAAATTTATTTCTGATACATTCATTTCTAATTTGAATATTTTATTATGGATTGCTACCGTGTGTAATCTCGGAACTACTTTCGCTTTGCTATAAATAGCGTGACAAAAAAACTGCTAAAACCTGTCAACTTTTAAATACTTGAAATGATCTAACTTTACTCACGCTCAATAAGTATGTCAACATTCAGGAACATGGTTCTCATGTTTTTCAAAGAACCATGAGGACAACCAGGAAGCAGAGAACACTTCCAATCTAACTAGACAGCTACTTCAGTGAACTAGCTGTTTGCCATTTCGAAGTTCATAAATTGTTGCATTATCCATGTTTATTATCATAAATATGAGCAGCTCGCCAATATAAAGAAGAAGGCGAATTCGCGTAATCGATAGAAATAGTGATTGACTCAGAAACTTCCATCAATTCTGCATGTTTTGATCGTCAAAAAATCTCACGAATAATTACTTTGTTAAAAATGGCCGTGTTAGGTCTACAGAAAATGACGGTAAGTGTATACTCGTAAAATAAGTACCGTTTTTTGTTTGATTTTCTGTGACATTTAATATTTTTTTTCGTATAAGCAATTAGTGAATTTTGCTAAAACATAAACTATTTTGTTCTTATTTTGCTCAATAAAGTGAATATTGTAACTTCTGACTTCGTTTCGCTGTAGTAGCCACCCTTGACTTCATTACACAAAACTACGTCACACATTTGAATTCATACGCATATTTGACAGATGGCGGTAAATTTAAATAAAATTGAAACCGAAAAATAAACAGGAATAATAAAGTTGACAGATATCGTATAAATGGAATATTACGATAAAACGATTTGATTTTCTGGTGACCTGCATCACGTCTCGTTCGGTGACCTGCGGTCTCGACGGATACATGTTTACCCACCGAACTCAACGTGATACGACCTACCAGAAATCTTCCTATCCACTTTGTATACATACCCATTTTGATTTATCCATTCACCTTTGGATGTAGTCCAATATGTTTGCAAACATCCTTTCTAGGTCAGAATATATGACGACGTAATCCTTTTTTGACTCTTCAGTCAATTTGGCTCATTCTGTCCAATTTGTGTGCTTCTGTCATATTCCGTTGATGGTCATTTTGGGGCGACCAAAATTGTGGTTATTTTGTCGTTGTTGGTGTCATTGAGTGTCGGAAAAAACCTTAAAGGAACAATGCGAATTATGGCAGAGACAACCGTGACCGGTAGCTAAATTTGATATATGTATATTTATTATTTATACGAAGAAGGAGTAAGCATCGTAACTCCGACTTAATCAATGTATTGTTATGTTTTGTTGACGGTTAGAAATCAAAGTTTTTATAATCATATACTTTTTTCGATTTTTTTTTTATCTTGGAACAGAAGTAAATGTTGATATTTCAAAAACTGGTGTAAGGCCCTTTTGTTACTGTTAGTTCAACTCCATCATCAGCACCTTAACTTGTTGATACTATTTTAGTTTGATATGTATATTCTCTGTGATAGTGTTTTTGTAAAAGGTATCTTTTATTGTCTACTGGGCTTTGGTCATTGTGTTTTTGATACAACCTGAAGTTGAAACTTGAACTTTCGATTGTTTGGTTTGGACATGTGGTTTCAATTGTTACCATTTGTCTGTTGAAATTTTATGTCAGCGGCTGAAATTTTTCCCGGGTTTTATTGTTAACGCATTTGTTATATGACAAATAACAGTCATATCGCAATGCAATATCAATACACCGGCTTTCATTGCGAGTATGACCTGCTTAAGTTTAAACATATTTTATTCATCAACGTATACACACATATTATAAAGACAAACAGAAAACACATGTACACTCTAGAAAAGGATTAGAACGATAGATAAATATATCTTAAAAAGTTCTTCTCCAAACTTTTGCAGAAGTACATATTTAATGACGGACATTTGTACACAATGTAGATGACACAATGATATTGATATGGTTGGATTAGATCCGATGGTAGTGTTTAATGTGATTTGGCTTCATTTAATTTTATTAAAGATTTTTTACATACGATGTACACAGACAAGATAGTAGTTAAAAGTTAAACATTTTGTGTGATTAACAAAGCTATAGTAAGATTAGTTTATTTTCACTTTTCAAATACAAAAGTCGTTAATGTTGTTTGAGAGCAGAAAAGGATAGTAAAGAGGATAAGAATGAAGAAAGAGGGTAGGGTTGTTGGTTTAGATGAACAACTTCCAGTGCCTTTTCTTCACTGAGCCCTGATTGGTAGTAATAAATAACATGTATACAGAAAGGAGATAATCCTGGAAGGGATTGATATAAAGTAGTATGTGACTTTAATTAGTGCAGTCTTATCATTTGATATATGCCAGTAAATATGAAATATGTTCTCGATCATTATTCTATTCATGGAAACTCTACTGGAAGACCTTGAGTTAAAAAACAAGCTTCGAATGATATGAACAATGCTGAATATGTTTTGGGATAGTCCGCCTGTGGTTTATTATTTAGTTTCCTCTTATTATTGTTCATAAAGATACAATTGGCATTGTTTTAGTAAGCGTTTCCTTTTAACAAGCGATTGTTATATTGAATAGTATAAATACTTTCGCTAAACATGAATCGAACAATGTCCATTGTATTCATTGTAAGAAAACCACAATTTTGATTTTGGGTTTGAAGCTTAAGGTTATGCCTGATTTTCATCATATGACTCTAAGTGTATGTTTGCGTTCAGTATTCGATGTAGTAGGAGCCTGTTTTCAACCGCTATGTAAATGTTATCGTGTTAAAGCTGGGGTCCGTTTCATAACAGAGTCGTAACTTACATGATCTTCAATCTATCACGAATGGCAACACGTTTACTTTCTTATTAATATTTGTTGAAAACCAATAGGAAACGAAAATATGACACTATGAACGTTTTTATTTACGAGTTTAATCTGTATTGAAACGGGGCACTGACTTGCCCCTAGTCATAACCAATACTCAATCACGACTTGGACATGAGATTTAGACTAATGACTCATAACTGTTTGTTTCAAGGAAATTGGAAAATCACGTGGACTATGCACGAAATTCGTTACAAATAACATTTTCTTCAATCAGGCATGCATGTTTTGTCATCAATACTTATATCAAAGGTATTGTGAAATATGTAAGAACTAACCTCTCTGTGCCTGAGTGTTAAACTTGGACTATGCATGTCAGTGCCCAACCTAAGATAGATATATATTCAATACTATTTAACCTATAAGCGATGTATTTGTACCCGATAAACAAAAAAAACATAATCTTTCTTTCAAAATCATCCTTTTTTGCTCAATTGTGTCCAGTTATATAAGCGCCAGTCAAACTAAGATTATTTTCGTTATTTTTAAAGATCCCATTCACACGAGTAGCGTTTTATGAACCTCAAAATGGTCAGAATTCACAACTTCATAAAAAACAGTTATATGTTGATTATAACAATCAAATGACACTTCACGTGGAGGTCTAGTAGCGAAACCAAAAATCTAATGACGAAGGCTCTGTATAGAGGGAAATTGTTAAAACGTAACACACACTAAACGAGAGGCATGCAACAAGAAAGACTACAATTGCAAGTATATTTCTTGGTCTATTTTTGGCTCACGACCTTTGAACGGACAGCAAAACAGGAAATCATGCATTTGTTTCCTTCTAGGCCGTTAAGTGCATTACATAGTTCTTGTAAAACTGACAGTTTCTGCACAGCTGTCAAGAATATGGTTATGTGAATAAATCAAAGTCCATAAGTTGTTTTCCTTGCTTTGCTTGTCGCAGAATAAAAAGTACACTGAATGAAAATCATGTACCGAATTTCAATTATGTCTTAAGAAATCAAAATTATCATTTTGATTCGTTCCTGATAATCATTTCTTTCTTATATTGACCATCGTAATTTGTGAAAATGACTGATTTTTTAAAAGTTGTCGGCTACTGGGCTTACCCAAGTGGATTTGCCAAATCGTGCATTACAAATTCCAATATGTTTTAAAATATACATCAGTATTTCATAAACATAATCAGAGAATCAACATGTACACTTTAATGGTAAAATGACCATCAAATGTAAAGCATCAATTGTTATTCCATTTCATTTCGCGATAAAACTATTTGCGACTACTAAACATAAATATGCTCATCAAAAGTCAATTGTTAAAACACATAATGCATACATACAGACAAACTCAAACCAATAGCATAGCGCCGGATATCAATCAAAGAGTTCTCACCATGAAGGAAAGTAATTAAAAACAATGTCATATGATAATATGGTTAAGACATAATAAAACAAATAGAAAGTAGGCACTAGAAAGGTGAGACAGATACACACACCAACATGTCAGAAAACAATCTAGCACGCTACATCTAATATAATTTGTGAAAATACAAGACCCTGCAACTTCATGCGCGTATTAACAATACACACGAAACAAACTTATTATAAAAATGGACAGCGACCTTAATCCATCCCTTGCAAAAGCAAGTTTTTGAACATCCCTAAAGTTCATTGTTATCATACACATTTTCATTGGATGAGTTAGATTTAACACTACAAGATGCACCAAATACGATGTCAGAATACTCTGTCTGCTCGTCGTCATTGCACGCACGAAGTCCTACACGAAATCTATCCAAGTGCTCGATATCGACATCCGCATACACAAGCTCTTCTGTGGAACGCTTTGGGCTCTGAAAAGATAATCATGACATTGTTTAATGATAAATCGTAAACATTTTAATAATTAAATCAGTTTAATAATTTGTTTTACTTTCAATAATGCACCAATTCCCAAGCAAAACAAATTAAAAGTAGCTAAATGTAGCTTATTCTTGACAATGAATAAGTGATGTCGTACTAACTAGCAATTGTGTTTCCTGGTCAAAAATAACTTCGTTCAGCTTAATTATTTATGATGACATTAAACATCCAATGAAATTCATTCGAGATGGTGATTTTTCATATATTTTTTTTTATTTCATGCTTCGAAAAACATAACTTACTTTAGCATTTGCTGTGTCCAGGTTGCAGATATTTTTCTGCTTAAAAACACCATTGTCGTTTTCATTGTCTGCAAATGTTTAAATGAGTCACTTTCTGAGAATTGCATAATTGTCGTGTTAAAATATGTTCAGATTACTAAGGAAATCGGGGAGAGGGTAAGGTGTGTGTCTATGTATTTTCGTATTTATTATGAAAAAAACCTGATTATTGTTAAAACGTAAAAACTTCTTTCAGATCGAAATTATTTTATTCTATATCAAAGTGCAAGTCTATCGATAGTATGCATACTCAATAACAAATGTACAACATAGACGTCAGCTTCAGGTATTACGTTATGAACATATTAACACATCTACAACAATGTCTGATAACGATCGTTTCCTTGTTAATAAAGCGAAATCCTTATTGAAACGTTCTTATATGAATTTCAGAAGTAGAACCTTAAAACAGTGCAATTTCATTGATACAATAAAAAAAAAGCTTTCAATACCTGTTCTTTTAATCTTTTCTCTGCTTTGACATTCACTGAAATATATTTACTGAGCCGATTTATTATTTATTTGTTAAACATTTAACACACTGTGTAATTGTGTCAAAAATCAAACATCTGGTAGAATGTCATAAATTATTCATATATAACATTAAATAGTACGACGTCATATGGAGGTCAGTAACATCAACACAAACTACAAACGTACGGTTGATTGGAATGAAATTTAAAATACTTATTTAAAACTAGTGAAATATACGATTATATAGCTATAATAAGTACAAGTTCAATACATGCCCTAAATAAGCCCTAAACAAACGCCCGATGTGTGCACCGGACACTTTCTTTAACAATAATAGTGTCTCATATTTGCTATTTAAATTCAGCACACTGTACGTTCGTTCAAGCTTGACGTCGTGAACGCCGAATTCAGCACCGACTATCCCCGACATAACAGTTTTTTTAAATTACTTTACATTCTGTAATAAACAAGCATACTAATTGAAACTTAACGTACCTGTTGCAGATAGTTCGAAATAGTTGTTTTGGTAATAAAAGATAAATTGTATGATGCATCCATGACTTTTATTATCACATACCGAACATCAAATTGTTTTGAAGGACCTGCTTCCAAAGGAACAATTGGTTGTTCTACGTGTACTGAACTTCCGGTTACTGCATTTTCGAAGCATTTATTCTTAGTATCGTATGGCGCCATATATTGGTTAGAAGGCTGTAAATATAAAATGATAAATTTAAAATAAAAAACCTAAGTCGTAAATTGATTATGCAATGACTTTTCAGCTATCTAATTGGATTGTTGTTATAAATTTTTAAACAAATTAGAGGATTTCAAGCGTGAAAGTAGTTTTTTTGTATTAGATTGTTTTCGATCCAGCCCCAATGTACAATACATCAGTTTATGACGATAGAGTAGGTAGGTTCGAACAGTACTACATGCTGATATACAGTTACTGTGTTTATATTGCATAAATGCTTTACCAGATCAACGTTTTCTGGGTCACGTTGTTTCTTGTGGATGACAGCATACTCAGCGCCGTCAAAATGTGTATGTGTTACCGCTATGTTATGTTTTA
The DNA here is from genome assembly GCF_026914265.1 of Mya arenaria. Taxonomy (NCBI): domain Eukaryota; kingdom Metazoa; phylum Mollusca; class Bivalvia; order Myida; family Myidae; genus Mya; species Mya arenaria. Next base: position 59,994,466 of record NC_069126.1, read on the forward strand.
TAGATGGTAGAAGTGGTTTCAATATTACATCAAACATGTTTTATATTTTACAAAAATAATGACAATGTTTCCACATCTAAACAAAATGTATCAGACATTAATTGAGTGTTACGCTTACAAAATATTTATTTCAATATATAACATACCGCTTAAATTCAACTACAAAATTCAAATAATCGTTAATCGGATGATTACTAAATATAATTTATGTACCATCGCTTTCTGCAACTGTCCTGAAAAAATATTAAGACATTAACAGTTATTCTATTTTAGCTCTATTCTGAATATAAATATAGTTTGTCCTATTAAATTGCTAAGTCAATTTTTCATGGAGCTCGTACCCACGACCGCTGGTGCTCGAAGCTCGCAAAAGAATACATGTTCCTATTTACTTATATAAATAAGTTTTCATTTTGAAACTGGTGTACGTACGGTGACTGAAGTTGGGCCATCTCTGTTTGATTATCCTCTTTCCTATTTTTTGCTAGTGAAAGAATATAACAACTGAGTCAAAAACGAATCAAGAATAATGCATGTACGTTTTACTTTTGCTTTATTACTTCCAACAATACAAATACTATTTTTAAAATTAAAACTGCATTCATGTAATTAACTCATTTAAAAAAGTAGTTATGGAACAGGTGCCATACCTTGTATATGATATCGACATAAACACATGACAACTGTAATAATAAGAAGAAATGCAATTCCGCTCGAAATACCAATTGCAATGTCCAAAAAGCCAGAATCTTAAACAATCATTTTAAACAAATTAATTAACTTCTTACATTTAATTGTTTATAAAATACGACATTAAAGCTAGGTTGTTAACGATCGATAAATAATTACTGCGATATGTTTAATTACATTATTTTAAAATTTTAATTATTTTAATTATACATTAAAAACTACATGGTCAAGTCAAATAGCTCACAAATTAACGAATACCTTGTTAAGAAGATATTAAAAGGTAAACGGAACTAAACAAGAGACACAACACAATTAACAATTAACAAATATTTTACCATCTTGATTTTTACGCTCCTGGACAGTTACAATTATTGACAAACTGTCACTGCCATGTGCGTTCTTTGCAATGCAATTATACTCCTGTTCAACGTCAGATGTAGTCATTTCATAAATGCATGTGGATGCATTTACGCAAAACTCTCCATCTGATGTTGGTGCATTAGGAGCTTTCAAAGTCGTCCAAGTAATGTTTCCATTCGGATAGGCGTTTGCAAAACAGGTGAGCGCTAAGTTGGTGTTCGGTGGAACTGGTAAAACGGACGAAAGTCGAATTTCAACTTTCGGTTTTTCTGTAATAGTTTGCTTATACATTAAATCACAATATGTTTAGCAAAAGAAATGTGCATAAATACAGTAAATTTCTATTCTATTGGATGGAAATTGTTTCGATATGGTAACTCATGTAAACGCGTGTACATGGTATGATGCATGTTCAATAATATACTGTGAAAGGCAATATATTTTTTTTCATTTATTTTAAACTTCATTTAAGTAAGTAACAAAATCTGACACATAGATACTTTAAATAAAATTCGGCATACGAAGATATGTGGTGGAGTAAGTGGTAAAATCCATACTATAATTGAGAACGAGAAAACCTAGATCATGATACATGTAACATCGAATCTTACTTTAACCAACGCCAAACTTACTTGCGAAGATAAGAATCGTTGAGTTTGAGAGAACATTCAAAAAGTGTGGGCATTCAGCACTGCAATTTATTTGTTTCCCATAATCGACATCGGTAACGTTGAGCCATATTGTTGAAATGTTTGACTGTGGCAATATAGTATATCTAAAGACTTCAATACTTGATTCCCATTTAATGTTACAAACTGGATTAGAGTCCAGTGCAGAACATCTTACAGCCGTTGTCGATAAGTTTCCTTGGTCAATAACTGCTATAATGAGTCTAGATGGGGGATCTGAAATAAAAATATGTATAAAGTATACATCAATCACTGCAATTAAACATTTGGTCTCATTTTTAGTTTATATATTAAACTGGCTGAAATACATAGACAGCAATATTTGATTGAGGAGAAATCCTTTGAAAACAAAATAAAAAAAGAATCTACAATAGGAAAACAACAGTCTCGGTTATATAGCAATTCCCAATCACTAATGATCTATCATGAGTGCATTGTAAATTTCTGAAGGTATCTGATGTACAAGCTTGGCATGTCTTAGACCCCTGGAAAATATGCTCAGCTGCGATGCATTGTGACCTCAATGAATGGTGATATCACTTGAACGGTATTGCTTACTAATTCAACTATGTCAATAAATTAATAGAAAACACAGTTTATATAAGATTATTTAAGTTTGCCTTTGTTTGTTGTTACACTACCATCGGACGTAAAATAACATTTTTCGTAATAATACCTGGCCTTAAATCCTGTTTGTGGTATGATTTTCGTTATAATATCAAACAATAATTATATCTAAAGCATATAATTATGAGCTTTAATTAATTAAAGAATCACAGACAATGCCCTATTGTTTGTTGTCTTACATAAACGTTTATGAAATTGAAAGGCAACGTTTTATTGATAATGTTAGATATATACTATGACATACCTTTGAAATTATATATCCACTACACATATTCCTTAGGACATTCTTATATGTAATGCAATGATAAGAAAACAATGTTACCTACAGTTATCTCTAGTTATATTGGAAATGCATTTTTTAAACTTACATTTGTAATGTATGTACACTGGTTTTGAAATTTTCTTGTGATATAATCCATTCACCTCCGGAAACTCGATACAAAAAATACTTTTATTTCCCCACTCCCTCTTAAACGAATGCAGTTTAGACACAGATGTGTACAATCCGGTTGAGTCTTCATAAATTGTTGATACATTGGTATTGGTATCAATTTCAGTAGCTTCGACAAGAAATTTCAGTAATGGGGGCGGCCTTGCGCTCGATGATGTGCAAGTTATATCCACAGTTTCTCCCTCCAATAGCTCTTCATTAGCCGAAATATTCGGAGGTCCATTGGGATTGACTTGATAATAAACAGTGTAAAAAAGAAATATTATTCCGAATTTAAATCAAGTACGAAAACGGATAAGGATATAAAGGTTTTGACCAAATATCTAAAGCCATATATTGTCTTCATGTAGATATATAAAACCTGACGCTACGTCTGTTTACAAAGATATTGGTGCTCTTGTATATGAGTAATTTAAACTTGTCGTATGACTCCAATGTTAAACAACAAAGATCAATAAATCTCGTCTGATTTGTGTATTTTGGTTTATATAAGGCAGCATCTACAAAAAACGAAACATGATGTAAATGAAACTTGTATTTAATCTTATTACGGCTATATAAATGACACCTGTGTACATTACAATACAGGGACAAGTGAGTTCGTTTTTGCACGTGATATCTTAAGCAAAATCGTTAATGTAAGTAAATAGCAGAATAGAGGATATCTAAATAATCAAACTTTAATGACCTCATCATAAAAGCATATTGATCTTAGTTATATTACACAGACAAAGGTCTTGATGGTTTTAATAAGATTCTATAACCATATATAAGTAAATGTGTCAAATAGTTAAAGATATTTCGAAAGTAAAACCAATAATTTGATTCTGATTTTTGAAGAGTTTGGATGGAGTTTTTAATCATATAGAAATAATAATTATTTAACAAAAGCAATGAAAGCGTTTACTTGTAAGAGTTAACAGACAAAGTATAAGATTTACTTTAAAATGCTCTAGTTTAAGTTAAATAAAATGGTATATATTAGGAAAAAATGCAAAAAAAAGTTCAATGAACAACATTCTTTGGTTTATGTATTTTATTTCAGCAAAATTTTAGCACTTTTAATTTTACCATTGGATATCTAGATTTCTTTTAAAGATGAATTAGATCACAAGGCCGTATATATTCAGCCTTAACATCTATATTTGTTGGTGAGATACAGGTCCTATCATCAATGTTGTAAACTAGCATAATATGTCATTTCCTTAAAGGGACTGTACACCAGATTGGCACCAAAAAAAGGTTTTTTCTGTAACGAATCTCAGGACAATTATCTAATAGAATGTGTTACGCTTTGATATCATAATTGTAAAAAAGTACCAAAATTTAAAAAAAAAATTGTGTGTCGCCAAAATTGCAGTCCAACTTCGTATCCACTGAGCTAGGAAGGCTAACTGTAATTGGGTGACATAACTACGCTTTAAACCTACCTCGGTAATATCACGTGATAACACCGACTAGCCAATCACGCATAGGGAATGAATTATATCTGGTAGACATACCCAGTAATCTTTTTTAATGGAAAAATACGAAATAACTGCTCAACTTAAATAAATTGTAAACTATGTGGTACTTTTGTTAGTAAGTTTAAATGTATTGTACACATCGATGCCAAGTTTATGTCAATTTTCGACAATTATTTTTTTCGCATTTTCATCATACGGAGTACAGCCCCTTTAAGGTAAATTAATTAATTTAAGGTCTTATTGATAATGTTTATAACTAACAAAAAACAAATAAACTTTAACTGCAAAGTCACTATTTTTTTCTTAAAATAAATAAATTATTTATTACCGACTACGTATATTGAAGCTTTCACTGACATGTTCCGGTGATTAACAAAAACAGTACACATTACATTCATGAGATGTAAGGTATTTGCTGTTTTTTCATGTGAATCCAAACCAACTCGATTCCTTGATATTTTGTTTGCAGCATAATGATTCAGTCCTATTTCAAACATAACATTAATGGTGCTATATTCTTCATCCGTTTCGCAGTACACTTTTTCAAGTGTTTCTTCTGTCTTGAAAACGATGCAATCACTGCATGTAGAAATGGTGGTCAAAGGACCAATGATCGGATTACCTAAAAATATCATGAACATAGAAATTTTCACATGTACAAAAAGCAGTCATATCCTAAGTAAAACATAAGTATAAAATTTCGAATATAAGTAACTAACCTTTAACCGACAAATGAATGGAATTTGTGGATCCAAAAAGTCCATTCGAACACTGAATCCAGTACTGTCCACTGTTAGTTTTCGTAACGTTTAACAATGTAAAAACATGCTCATAATTTTGTTGGTAAACTTCCAAAACACAGTTTTGCAATGGAACGAGTGTTTGATCTTTAGCATTGCCTTTTATAAGTTCCAAGAAGTACTTGCTTGAAACGTTCTCTTTTGCAACCACTGGCGATGAAAAATATGCCAAGCTCACATTGTCCCCTGCAATAAAAGGTCCATCCGAAAGCAGGTAAAGCTCACCACAGCTGGTTGCATCTGTGTAATCTGGTATGACAGTATTAGACAAATCTATATTTATCATGTTTTTTTGATGACCTTTTACTCATGACAAACCTATTTTCTTAAACTACATTTACCATTCTCTAGTTGACCAATTGATTTGCTTATACTAACAAAACAATAAATTAATATAATTTTGACTAAAAACTATACCTTTGTTCAGTATGTATTTGTGTTCATTTCACCAACAGAAATAAATGTAACATTTGATTGCGGAGAACATTAACGTTAAAATGTTGACAAAATCAGAAATTATTGTAAAGGGAGTTTTTCACCTTACATAACGCCCATAGGAAGTGCCCTATAATAAATAATAAATAATCAATAAATAATGCCCAGCGGTCGCTGGTAGGTCTGCAAAACAAATATCCCCGTTCAATTCTGTTGCGAAAGGGTATTTCGTTGTTTGAATAATTATGTTTTTTCAAGCATTCATGTGTATAGTAAAGGAGTCACATACTTTTTAAAAACAATTTGAGCAGATCGGAATGACCTTTGTTGTCAATCGATGTGTATACAGTTGTTTCAATCTCCAATCTACATCAGGTAAGACGAGAACAGAAGAAGTTCCGTCATCATGTAAAATAAAATTCTTATTATCATCGGCAATTGTTATTTCTGAACTATTTCTTTTAACAAAGTTCCACCTGACATCATCTAGCGCAGTCTTTGAAGACGGCGTGAATTTAAACGTCACGTTTCTCCCAACAAAAGTCGGCTGAAACAAACTGAGCACACCGACATTGTTTTCAACAGAGATGGCACTTGTTCCTAAATCAGACAAATATAAAATATATTTTAGAACTGTTTCAGAAGAATAAAGTTGAGCTTGCGTTATGCATAACATTATAAAACAAAAAATAGGAGTGAAAGTAATAACTTCTTCTATAAAATCAATTTCTCAAAAAAACAGATTGATATAAACATGTTCAAACATGTTCAAAACACATAATTGCAATAATGTATAATAAAACGTCCATGCCTCCAAAACATTGTAGTATAAGAAACAAATATCAAACATACCAAGACCATCGCAATAAGCTACTATACAATATGCCAGTACCACGAGTTGTAATGCAAAAACTTCCATAATCCTGTCCGGTAGTTCTATAATATATTCCTTCTTTCAACAGGACAAACACACTTGCTGTACTTGACAGCAAATCACATTATAATCATCACATGTCTATCTCACGCCGATAAGATACACGCCAAACATCTGTTGTACAAATTTCTTTTACATTTCATCAAGGTATTTACAATAACTGATTATGACTGAAAATCCAATATAAATAAAGTTATCGGAGATTGCACTTTTTCTTTATTTTAACTGAAATTAGACGTGATACCACACGACATGTCATATTCTCACACATAAAACACTTTTACTCGATACCAAAATATTATTCACGCTGCTAAAATTTCACAATACAAACCCTGCATGTAATACGCTTGAACCATGCAACGTTACACCTTTGTGGCATATGTCCTCTGATCATAGGCACCAGAAAGTTTATTTATACACACTTTCGAATGTCTAAGATTAAACATGGTTAGACTTGAAAACTGTTTATTTTCATCTCATCACGTCAATACGAAAAAAAAACACAAAAAAACTCAAGGTTGGAGTCAACCTGCTTCTTCATTGATACATTGTGGAACATACTCCATACTATGAGATTTGCTTTGTAAAAATGAGTGTACCCTGACTTTGAATATTTTAATTTTATCATTTGAAGTTGATACTTAAATTTTGTATTGTTATGCCGGATTCAGTGGTTGCCATTGTTTCCATTTGTTCTTTGAAATATGCTCTCAACAATGCAGTGGCTGCCATTAAGTTTCCGTATTTCATTGTTTTAACATTTCAATTGTTAAAATAAGTTGACCTTACATGGGAGGATTCGCAATCACGCGAGGTTTCCTTGCTAACATTCACTGATCGTTTACGTAGCATATGTTATTATTATTTTTGTTTTCGGTCAATCACATAACACACAAGACACTAGCAATACCCCGACATTGAAGATGAGCAGGCGTTTTTTTAGATGTGCCAAAGCCGAGTTGTTAGTCATTTTCCTTTTTGATTAATAAGTAAAAGATATGATAGTGTCAAGGGGTTAAGTAACTACAAATGTAAGTTCTGAATAACTTTCCTTCTGAGCACATAAGTCTATCGTAGATTTTATTATGGATTGCTAGCAAACCGGAGTAACGTTTGTTTTAGGATTTTTCAGGCATTGATCATGGCGAGTTTTTGTCGATTGAAATGAGACCTTTGTGTCTCAGTGGTCTGCACCTTTCGTTTAGTATGTCATTTATTGTATAATTATTTTTTAAATAATTTCAATATTCATAAGAAAACATACTCACGATTACGCAATGTTTTCATGCATTCCATTTAGTCCTTGACTTTCGTATATTTTTGTTGTAGATTAAAAATATATGACAGCGTAACCTTAAATTGGAACTTGCAATTGGATGTCTATCAATTTGGATTATTCTGTCAAAACAAGGGTGCCTCTGCCATATCTTGGGTCGGGTCATTTTCGAGCGGCCACAGTTGAGGTCATCTTGTCATATGTAGGGTCATATAGAGTGAATTTTGGTAAAAAGGGAAGCAACGTGGCTAAAGACATTAACATTTGACGTACAATTCGCCACTTGTGTGTTTTGTCCATTGTTTGTTTTGGAATTGATCAATCTATTTAACAAACTTTATAAAATAAACAAATAATTGTGGATTACGAGAAAAGCAATGTTTCAACAATAAACTTTCGAACAATATCCAGCTACTTGTAACTACGAGGGTTTATCGTTTACCTGTGAAAACAACCCAAGAATTGCGTTCGTTCTTCTGACATTTCAATGATACTTTGTTCCACTTGCGTACGACTGCCTAACATTAAGTGAATATTTAAAATATATAAGAGCTGTTTACCGGTGTATGTAATGACATTATTCCGAAATCAACTATATGAAACATAAGACGGATAAAGAACAGTCAAAATATAGCATTCGTACTTGTTTATACACAAGTCAATATTTTATATTCAACGGTATTTTGAAAATACTTAGGTACTCAAAAGGGTTATACAATGTTTATGTCTACTAATTGGTGCCACATTTAAAAATGGAATCAATAGAACGAACATCAGTTGTCTAGCGTAAAGGTTGATGTTTTCACTTCAAGGTCAGGTTTAATCATTTTGTCTTAACCAAATATTTAACCAGTTCTTTTACCAGTGGCTGCCGTTGGTTAACAAATATGCTAACGTTTTATAAGAAAACAAATCTTCAAAAATGTTAATTAAACAATTTTATTTTATCAGAAATTCAAAAACAAAAAAAAAACACACAAGTTATCCAACTTTTGCGAAACTCCTGTGTATAATGACGTACCATATATTCAACCTATGCATCATATGTAACTAACCTTCTCCTCCTTTTGTGTATGTCCATTGAATATCACTTAATAATGTTTTGAATGTTAGAATTCACGTGTTATAATGCTCGGCTGTTTCCTTTTCGAGATTATTTCGCTTAATTTATCGTACCAACTACTATTTGCTCTCTGGATTCTTATATTGACTGTAAGTCTTCATGTCAACTTGACTTCAGCCTGTACTGTAGTCGAGATGTTTTCTTTTATTCCATCATGAATGCTTTGTGACTGCATTTCGTCTACATACAATAGAAAACTAACCATATAGTGGTATACGAACACTCTTCTGCGCTAACAATGTTCAGGAAACGTGTAATATATGATGAATGAGCAAGAAAATTCAAAAGCCTTGGAAACATTATACCAAAATGAATCTAAAGCTTTTCACATAGAGCATGCAAATGAAAGGAGAAATAAAGACATTCTATTAAATGTGCAATCAAACACTTGTACATGGTTTTGCAGGAGACGAATACACTGACAAATTTACAGATTAAGTCTTGGTTTGATTAAAACACTACATTTGTAGTGACTGTTTGTCTATCACTCAAGGATTCCTTTTACAGACATAAGCGATGACATTCGGTCTGTACCGAATATGCAGACAACGCATACTGTTAAGAAGAACGAGCGTCTATAAAACAAGATGGGGGCTCTGAAAGACTTAAATAAAAGATATGTTCACTCCAAAAAGAGGTTCATTTGTCTTCATTTAAATGATCTTGTTTTCACTATTTAAAGAATACTAATAATTACATAGTAACAACCCTCAGTTTGAAAAAGCGAACGTTAATGCCATGGTTCCTATTCTGATCCTCTTGATGTAAATTAAAGTCCTCATTCACTGCAAATATTGTAGAGTTTTGACGCCTTTGTGTTTTTTTCTTAATTTCAGTCACTTGTATGACGATAAAAGTGAGAACCGATCACTTTTATAAGCATGCTTTTCAATGCATTGATCGAGTTTGTTTTTTTTTGCTTGTTTAGATAATTCCTAAAACATGATACCTGTGAAGGTCAGCAAAAATGTTGCATTTGTTTGTTATGGTTTCATTAAATGATTTTTGAAAAGATTAACTGACAGCATCATTATCATGAACGTTTTTGACTGGCAATCAGTATAAAAAAGTTTGACTTTTACATTCTATTTTCAGTTTATTTTTTGATAAATAGAACAGTAATACAAATGCCATTAAAATATAAGACTTAATGCTTATTTCTAGCGAAAGTCTCAAAACATGCAATAAATCATAGAACATTTATAAATGAAATGCAAGAAATTTGCCTCTTTTATTGATTTCAAAATGTAAGTGGTTGTTATAATTTGTAATACGAATTTGAAGCTAAGATATTTGGCTTATGTATAAAATTGTTTTATTGGCAGCAAATGAATGAGTTTCTTGAAGTTTTGATTATTCGATTCATTTTTTGGTTTCTTTTATCTGGTCTAGTTCCAACTTCACCAATACAAACAATGCACCCGCCAGGGACAAACGCAATAGCCAAACAGTTATCGAAGACTCTGTTAAGAGACACATAGTTGAGCCGAAATAAACAAAAAAATATCTGGGTTTCTTTTGCAGCTGTACCAGAACCACTATAATACGATTCACTTTAATATGTATGTATTGCACATATTCCAATTATACCTTAATCTCGGGTATTCTATAGACGAACGTACATGCCGGTGATCAAGTTCAATGAGCAACAACCATGGTGCGTTAATTGTCAAGTTGTATTGTATTCCAAACAATAGTTCCATCTGGCATCGCATTGCCTGTACAGGTGAACGTTACCAAAGTATTTGAATTTTTTTTGTAAAATCGGTGGTAAGTGAAGAACCTGCAGTTGCATTTCTGTAAAATGCTGATAGAAGTAACGCATGCAATAATTATGTCGTAAAACGCATATAAATGTCCCCTTTTTCTCTGTTGCAAGGGACACCCTTATTTATCAACTACATTAATAATTATCCTTAACAACGGAACTTCAATATTATAAAATGTGTCTATCATTTACTCAACTTCAATACCAGCTCGAAAGGTTATACATGTGTATGATGCAATTTGTGTTTAGATTATGTAACCTCTCCCCAGGGTATATTAACATTTCTGTGTCGTTTTAAAGGAACCGATATTTGATCATACATTAGTAGATACTAGGTAAGTTTTTATATCTGGTCACGCGGGATATATGAATTGATGGTTTTCACCAAAAAGAGAATAGCTGGCAACTATAATGTGGTCAATGAAAAGTCTCATATAAATATATATAGGAACAGCTGTCGTCATACTTAGAAATATCAATTAAACTTGTTTAAATATATTGTGTAATATATTACGAGGGATATCTTCAAGGTTTTCCGACTGGGTTTGTATCTTTTATTAAATAAATACAGCTGTTGTGATGTATTGATATAATGAATGGTGCGGATGTTAATATTCAATTCATTTTTGAGAGAGGAAGGTAGATAACCGATTATCTATGTTTATCAGAAGGAACTGAAATAAACCATAAATATCAATACACCTTATCTTAATCACAACTTCTTTTTTTCAATCACAGTGTCTGTGTTGTCTTCTACGTTCAGTTGATTTACAAATAATGCACTGCCAAAGAGATATTACTTTGAAATCATATGTAAAAATAAAATACAGCCGATATTTCAAAATTTTAACAAAAACATCAAAGAATAATTTGTTTTCCAAAATCGCCATCGGAAACGTTGAAACTTATGGTCGAACATTATATCTGCTTCAAACATGATCATCCACAAAATTTTACTTACGATTTTCAACAATTGATTGCTATTTAATATTGCATGCTGTACAAGAAACACGTATTTACTTCTCTCGATAGGTTGCCTCGGTAAATTAGGTCAATTTTGAGTCGTGGGGAAGTGAAACAAAATTAATGATGAAACGATAATCGAGTACAATCGATAAATCGTCGCTGACAATGCAATGTCGGCGACAATCGATAGTGGTTGTCCAAAATCGATGTCGCTAATGTTACTTCCGGTAACTAAGTATTTATGTTATGCGGTAAATATCAATTATTATATTTATTTCCGGTAAATTCTCGTTTAATTCATTTTAACAAGGGATCACTCTAACACAAATGCAGTGAATGTAAACACTTTTGCTTTAAAACTTACAAACTCTCCCAGAATTACAAATAGTTTTATATTGTTTATATATTTCATATAAAACCTCAATAATCTGTCCCTATGGTGTAGTAGGTCCGGTCTTACCTGCAAATACCGGGGATCCTGGCTCGATGCGTTTTGTTTTTGAAACCATTTCTGGTATCAATTGTTATTAACAATTTTTTTTTTTGGTGAAGATTTTATGATATTAAGATATTCTTATGAAATCTTCAATATAACAGGTTATTGAATTTTAGGCTGGTTAACAAATATTTAATTTGCTTTTACATGGATAAAATACTTAAATAACTTACTTGCGGTGTGCATCATTTTGCAATTGATGTGCAATTATTAAGTATGTGTTTTGTTGTTATGATTTTACGTTAAGCTATTAAAGACAGAAAGAGGTTATGGATATTTACTGTGGCAAAAAGCATGACTATAGCATCACACGTACTGATTCCAGGTTAAATTTAATCATTTAAATGATCATAATTATACTTTGTACATAAAGAATGTATTCCTAAATAATATTATGAACTTTCGATTATTGTTCGATAGTAAATCGAAATACTTGGTCCGATTCGATTCGATTATCGATAGCAAATGGAGTCCGATTTTCAAACACTACCTTTATCACAACACGAAATGCACCCCTGTTCATTTTAAGTTATATATACGTATTATCATATTCATGTTCACAGCGATACATTCTTTGAAAATACAAGCTTTGTGAAGCAAAATAAAATTCCAATACAGTTTGAGTGAAATAGCGCATTGACCGGTTTTTAATGTTTAAAAACCTATGATGGCAATACCAAAGAAATATCTTTGAAATGGGTTTAACTACTCCTATTTTGTTCGGTTTAGCAATGGATTTTCACATGAACCGCAGTAACTCTTCTAAAATTCCGATTACTTAAAAAAACGTGTTAATGCGCTTAAGTTTTTATCACCATGATTTTATTCGCAAAAATACATTATCATTTAATGTTTTGTATCTTTAAATTATTGACTAAAACATTTGAATCAAGCAGAGTTTCTATGGAAAAGAGTATTTTTTTTCAAGTGAATATTTTTCTTGATGGCGGAGATTTTTTTTCTTTTGGAACAAAGTTTGTAATGAAAAGGATTAATTGCACTTCATTTAAAAACGGATTTTATGGAAAATAAGCATGTTAATGTTCATAACATCATCACTTATGCCTTAAAAAATCATTATCAAAATCAAGTAAAACGTATTCGCTCCTCTCCCATATATTGTATAGAAAACAGTCCGAAAGGTATATGAATGTTTTGGCTATATGTTAACATATTAACAACGTACTGATAATATCTGATGATAATGAATGGTTGAAATTTGCTGTGTCATAGATTTCATTCGATATTTGTGCCCTCGGTTTAGACGGTATTGCGGTAATCAGATAAATATGTAACAAGCTTTTGTGTTCAATTAATTATTTGAATCCTTCCGTATGATTATTTTTAAATCCTTGGTAGATTTCGTTATTCTTACGAAATTTGTTTTAATATAACAGCTGTTGATGGATGATTTTCAGAGTGAGGTATGATGAATATACATTTTATCCTGAAACAACGTGTTATTATTGCTATTGAAAAGGCAAAGAAGATATCAGATGGCTATGATTACTTCGTCTTAATATGGATGAAACACCTGAAGCAATCATATGCTTAAGTTGGGTCACAAATTATCGAATAATTCAATACGCAAGTATGTGACCTGCAGTATAAATGTTGCTTTTTGATCATCAGCATTGTCTTAAAGATTTGGGTTTTTTTTAATTATAAACGAAGATTTTATGCCAACAAACACATAGGTTTTAAAGGATGGTTCAAGGAGATTACAGGTTTTGTACTGTGTATCAACGAGTTATGAATCTGGAAATGGTACAAATATATAGAGCCAACAGCCTCGGTTTGTCAACGGAAGCAGGCATTTTGGTAACAAACGAACATTTATGGGGGTTTACTGTGAAGTTTCCATATTACTATTAACCAATATTTTAATATTGATTCGCTTCCTTATAAAGTATAATATCAAGGGAAGCAATTCGGGAAACAAATTACCACAGAGTTATGATTCTTGTACTGCACACAAATAAATATTGCCAATTATTGATGCATAGAGTTTTCATTCAATTTTATCCATATTTATTCACCAAATTCTTATAAAGGTTATTAGTAAGAAAGTGTAAAGAGAGGTAATTTGGTAACAGTGGGCACTTATACTGAAAAAGCCCTTATCATCGCATTTAACATCATTTTAAAACCATAAAAAAAACTTTCAATCGACAGAATAGAATTGGAGTTTTTTCCACTTTTCTCTCCTTTTTGCTCTGAAATGAATCCAATAGTTTCCACTTGTACAATTGTGTGCGTTGAACAATGTGAACATATACTCATATCATTCTAGGTGAAGCACTTGAACACCGTTTTGTTGTATAATAGGCGTTATCCGAATTACTGTCATCAATCGGTTCTACAAAAAATACGTAATTGCATTTCTGTCCTTACTCACATTGTCACTAGTAAAATAAGGTTCATCCAGGACAAAGGAGGCACAGTTTACCACAGCTGTATGTTTCTGTGTAATCTGGTAAAGTTACTATATACAACGGGATGTGTAATTTAATTTCTTATTCATTAACGTGTCTACCACTGTTTGCCGAGGTTTGGCAATAATAAACATAAGAAATAAAAACAATTAACCTCAAACAAACCCTTTTGATTCAATATGAGTAACGTCGATGTTCTAACTATGCCAATTGATGTAAATACGAAGGTTCCATTGAAACTTATATCTACGGCAGGTATGGTAAGAAAAGAAACATTTCACTGACCATGTAGAGGGTGTGAATTCAAACGTCACATTTCTTCCAACGTTTGTTTGCTGTAACAAATTTAGCACACCGATTGAATGAGTACTTTAAATGAAACAAGAATGGAACATGAAGTTGTTTTTTGATTTGGTAATCAACGTATGCTTTAACCAACTTCATACATTGACATAGTTTCAACAGTGCTTCAAGAAGGACCTTAAAAAAGATAAGGAAACAACATTGATTTGGCCATCTACTACATGTTGGCTGGTATAATCTAATCACACTGACATAGTTTACACAGTGATTGCAGGATGACCTTACCTTAAGTTAGCGAAATATTAACAGTAAAGAAGGTTGTATTCTATCTTGTTATTGTTTGTATTGAGTCAGCAGGCTCTGAAAAACTTAAATTAACAGGAAATTGTTAATTTATGATATGTAAAATGCATTGTTGTCATTAGTGTTTTAATTTTGCGTTTAAATGCGATTTGAAATGACTGGTGAGAAAGAGCTACTGTAAGGTTTTCTTAAATGAAAGCAGGTATTTTTTTAATAATTCCTGAATAAGATATTGAACAATTGGTGTAAATATAAGTAATGAATTGCGGGATGGATGTCTTTATCTGGGAAATGAACGCAGATGTACTGGTTAAATTACACGTGTTACACACACTTTAACCAGCCCAATTGCGTTCATACCCCGATAACGACATCAATCCTGCTATTCATCCTTAAATGAATACAGATTATTTGTATTGTATCCTCACAATGAGAAAAAGGCCGTTGAGATACTTGTGGTGTTTAATAACAAATACTACGCAAGTTTCAATTGAAAAAATAATAAAGCATAAGTCATTGATGATGAACAAATGATATCAAGCATTTAGGCTCAAGTCGATTTTCTTGTGGAAAATTGCCGAATAACCGCATTTGAATACAAGACTTAGTCAAAATAACGCATTCAACACAAAAAAAAAACTACTGTATTTACTACAGTTGCTGTTTTATGTGTGTCTATATCATAGCTCTGTTTACATGATTCTGTTTGTCAATCGCATATGCCGATCTCAAATCGACTGACCATTTAGCTTCAAAATAAGGCGAACCTAATCAATTGCTATCTTCCATGACCGTTTGTTGCAGACACTGCAATTTTTTTTTACTAAATAATTGTTGCTAAAATATTATCCTTGTCTGATGGTTTTTTTTATATAAAACATGACCATTTAAGACGTTATTTCACGCAAGAATAAAGACCTTGGCTTATTCATACCTATAATAATGAAACTAATTTAAGTTAATAGTACAATTATTTTACTTGCAACTATAGACCATACAAGTCAAATAGCATTTTAGTGTGATACTGTATATAAAGTATGCTATCATCCTAGATCTTTTAAGAACGACATGTATTTTCTTCTCGTTTAATTACAGTCATATTGAATGCAATTTTTAAATTGTTTTATGTATTAATGATGTTATATGCCTATTGTTTGTGATATAAGAAGTAACGTTGCATTCTAAGTACATTGAACCATCCTCTCCCACACTTTCCACTGAACTTTCAGGAACACTACTTAAGGTCTGAAAAAAGGAAACCGAAATAAGCGGTATCCGAAAACTGTACCAACAACATTTGTACACTGTAACACTCGACTATGAAAGGCAATATGTGTGTTACCTATTGAACCAATTGGACCTTTCGAAACACAAAAAGCTACACTTAAAATGTTCACGTTTTACAGACATGCAATAAGATTCAGAAGAAAATTTAACTATACATGACTCTTAATGTTTCGAGTCCGCCATGACACTTCACATGTTGAAGATTGTGAACTCCGGGTTCAACCACGACATTATTCTAGTAAGTTAATTCTAATTTCTGGCGAAGATTGGTTCAATTATAGTATCTAGAGTTTTCGCAAAAGTCGGCCGTAACCACTGGCATTAATAGCACCCTTATGAATAAATAGGAAATCAAACTAAATGATATTAAAGTTCATAATATGTATAAATCAACAGGTTTCACACCATCATTTGCAAGCTATATCCACAATTTATTCTTGAAGAAACACTCAATTCGCAGAATATGATAACTTACTAAATAACAAATCTTAAACATTTAAATAGAATTAAAGTCTTATCAGAATCCTTAAATGTGTTACTATGCATATTGTTTCTATCCTGTAAGGACAAAGTAAAGTGTGATAGTTACTACCATTTACAAATTGATGTTTGTTTTATTTTTTTCTTCAAAAAAGCAATTATGAATAAATATATTATTTCTGTCGTTTCTTTTGCATCGATGTCGCTTGACTTGTGCATAAAAGCTGTAGTATATTACTAGAACTTAAGTGTAAGCGAAAGGTAATCGCATTGAGGAGTACATGTTGTACTTCATTAGAGTTGTCTGTCTTTATATAGATAAAAAAGGCGTCCATGAATAGAGTGTACTGCTTCTGAAACAAGGCCGACACATCATGTGAAGTTCTTAAAGTTTAAAGAGCGCTTAAACAGTCTGGCGACTTTTGAAAAACCTAACATGGATCGATGTAGAGGTTAATTACATAATTCATATTTCATTGATAAACTTCTAAAAAAAATAATACTTGAGATCAATGAACTGTGTTTGTTATCAGCATTTTCTTTGTGTGTGTCAATTGTATGCGCAAATCTAATCTGCGCCACTTGATATACTTTTTTATTGCGTTTTGCACAGGAATTGATAATAAATATTGAAAAGAATAATTTCCACAGTGACCAAAGCCTTATCAAAAACATAGCAATATAGTGTATGACATCAATTGGTATTAACAAATACACTAAACCTTTTATAATATCGGGGCAATGAAGTTGTGAATCGTTTTTATATAAAAACCAACGTCATCTACAAACAGCAATATTAAAAGAATAAACTTAGAGTCTTAATAGCAAAACAGTTTTCTACTTAAAAGTCGTTGT
Source organism: Mya arenaria (assembly GCF_026914265.1). Taxonomy (NCBI): domain Eukaryota; kingdom Metazoa; phylum Mollusca; class Bivalvia; order Myida; family Myidae; genus Mya; species Mya arenaria. Next base: position 60,012,210 of record NC_069126.1, read on the forward strand.
TCAAAACTGTTGTTAACTATACACTTTATTTTATTTATAGCACTGTTAGGAAAACATACGAACAAAAACAGAACATGCGTTCCTAAGACAACGATGTGAACACTATTAATATTTTAAAGTTTTTAAAAGAACCACAAGACTATTGAAACAAAAAATATGACGTTAACCAATGAACAAAATGTATTTTGGTTTATCATTAAATATAATTAGTAGCTGTCTTATTCTCATCTTTTTTTTGGCATTATAATGATATGCACATAAGAAAATTCGTTATATATAGTACGATTTGTCCCTATAAAGAACTACACTTTCAGCACATTGTGTCAACAGTCGGATGAACCATGCTTTTGTCATCGATTTAGACGAAAACGCCGTATACAGCTAAAACTGCAACCAGCTATTGTTTGCATTTAGATAAAACCTTTCGTGTGACAACGAAGATTTATCATAACATTCGGTAGCTCTCTACACTACCGTTTAATTGTTTTTTATTAACTGATACTCGTAAAAGGAAGTGATTTTGAAGTGATTTTTCGTGAAAAATTAGACCGAAACCACTTGTATAATTTGCTATTGAAATGAAATAGACGATATAAGATGGCCTTACTAACTTTATATAAAATATTTCTGGAAAAACTATAGCTGTCATATGATTGATGAGGGATTACTTTGCACATATTGAACATGCAGTTTAAATGTGGCACTGTGATCATAATCGATATCTCGGATGTGCATTTTATGATATACAAATACCAAACATCAACGTTCATGTATATTTAAAATCAACTCAAATAATTGAAGTAAATTCAAACATAACTCATGCCGCATTATTTAATTCAATCAAGGAAGATAACTTTGGGATCTATGAATCACATAGTAAGACTGTTACAAATATATAAAGCCATCAACCACATTTTGACAAGGGAATACATTCGAGTACAAACGTAAAGTGATGCACACATTCATATCAATATAATCCAATAAGTTATGTCCTTTCACCTCGTTTGAAATAAATCATAGCAAAATTATTTACAAGTCAGAAATGAAAAACATAAGATTAGCAACACAAAGCTTTTACGTTTTTCTGTATGTTAAGGACAACGCCGGTTTAAATCCGTACGTATTCGCAACAAAAGATAAAATTAAATGTTTACCTACTTAAAGAGATTTAGCTTGTGCTGACATATGTCCGTTTAATCCCAGGACGATACAAACTTCACTCAGATGTTGGAAAGTATCAGTCGGCCTTTCGTTTGAATTAAAGAAAACTAACCTTTGACCTTCTTCCTTAAGTACGTGTTTCGATAAACTCAATATCCGTGTTGCACTACACTTCTCATAGTAGTTCATCTCTCGCGAAAATGTTTAATTTTTACAGGAAACAATGCTGACCAAAGGATTCATTGTCGTTATGCTTGAAGTATCACAACAACATAATCCGCATGACATTTTGTTAAAAAAGGACAAAGAAATTGCGTTCAGAAGATTAAAAGTTTCAGATGGCCTTTCATTTGAATTCCAAACAAAACGATTCTGTCATTCTTCCTGAATCCTTCACCGATATCCGTCTTGCAGTATACTTCAAATAGTAGTCTATCTCTTAGAAATGCTGACCAAGGGGCTATTACCAGTATGCCTAAAATATCACAAAGAAAGAATTCACATGTGTAAAAAAGCAGTTAAGCATCAATATAATATTAAAAAATACTTTATACCCATGAACAGACAGCTTAATGAAATTGAAGTATTTTACGAACAGCCATCTCATTCGGCTATCTTACCAATTCACTACCTCATTTACTGTTCTTAACGTTAAACAATGTGAACCTACACTCATAATCATCTAGATGAAGCTCTGAAACACCATTGTGTTGTGGAACGAGCGTGTGATCCGCATTGCTGCCATTTATGGGTTTTACAAAATACTTGCTTACACTTTTGCAAAACAAGACTTTAAAGTATTGTTTGATTATTGATGCCTTTGGTTTAAAGGAACTGTACACCAGATTTGCACCAAAAAAGTTTTTTTTTCTGTAACGAATCTCATGACAATTATTTAATAAATTGTTTTACTCGTTGATATCATAATTGTAAAAAAACATACAACAATGTAAAATTTAATCGAGTGAGATCCCGGGTTCGAACCGGTGTCGCCCAAATTGCAGTCCAGTGCTGTATCCACTGTGCTACGAAGGCTTATTCTTATTATTTGGAAGATTTAAGCTATATACCTAACATGGTCACATCACGTGATTACATCGACTAGCCAATCACGCATAAGGAATGAACTAGGTAGACATACCTAGTAATATTTTTAATGGTAAAATAAGTAAAAACTGCGAAAAATAAATTAATTGTAAACTATGTGGTACTTCAGTAAGTAAGTTCCAATGCATTGTACACATCGATACCAACTTTATGTCAATGTTCGACAATTTTCTTTTTTCCCCGCTATTTTATCATACGGAGTACAGTCCCTTTAATAACAAATAGTATACATATTGCAACTTAAAAACGTCGTGTAACATACCAGTCTGATGGGGGTCTCGGCACGAATCATTCCGACTGCTTGAGTGCGTACTGCAATGCTCATTCTCGCAATATTTAATGTTTTTCATAAAAGTCAATTGACGAAAAATACATTCCTACCATATACGACAACTACTATGCCATGCACGAGGAACTCGGGCACATAGGCTGTCCTTGCACTTACCGTTCTGCATTGATGATTTTGTACATAAATACGTGTTTTCTTTGTGGAAATGGATAAACTGGTGTGCTCAGTACAAAAATAACCAAAAAAAAATATTTATTGTCTAAATTTGTACTATAGCATCATATAATATATGGTGGCTAATTAGAAATTCGTCGAATTGAGGTGTGAACCAAGGCTATCAGTCCAAAAACTTGTATAGGTAAAATGTGTATATAGTAGATATTAAATTTGGTATAATGAATGTATATGTATAAACGTATGATAAACTATGACTACTGTTGAGTGATTAATCTTAGGATAAAGCGAGATCATGTAGAGACACATCTTCAAATGATATTGTAAATATCATAACCATTCAAACACTTGTGTAAACGCTTTATATTTATAGTATGACTCTAAGAATTGAAATGTTGATCAAATTCTTAAGTCGAACGCACGTAATAAGTCACTTTAAAGCACGGATGTCCTCTTCGTTTGAAACACTTCAATTACATTAATGTATCTAATGATTTCAATCTATTCACGTTTATCGGATGCTCTTGGTAATTAAAAGGTTGAAATTCAGTCTTGATAGTATAGATACAAATCGTATTCATCAATTCTTAATAATTTTAATTTAGGACATGTTTTAATTTCGGCTCCTTTTCAACACAATACAGTTCAACGTGAAGAGATCGTGGTACACCGTGGCCAAAGCGAGAGTAGAGCAGGACGACAGCGAAGCGTTTCCCGACAAATTGTACACGTATAAAAACATAATATAAGAGGTGTGAGTATTAAGCATTTGTTTCCTTGCATCAAGTCCAAGTTGTTCTCCCTTTGGGCTGCAGACAGAATGATGTGTGCTGACCTCTCCCTTGCTGGTGCATGCGGGGGGGGGGTTGGAAGCTCAAAGACACTCCCTATGTTGGTTATCTTCACCAGGGTTCTGTCAATGCATTAACCTATGGTTTTTGCGGCCTGTGCTGCTGCGGCTGCACCAACCTCTTATTCCTGTTTTCCTTGGTTGACTGGGTCGGAGTGGAAACCTTCGGGGGCACCTGTTTCTTTCTATGCATGGTGAAAATGTAGATGTATCTTTCTGGACAGTCAAATCTTAACTGAAAGTGGCTGTATCGGCAGATCGACGAGGTATCACGTCGCGACGGCTTAGCTAGAGCGTGGTGGCAGCAAAGGATAACCCGTATTATTAAAATATGGTAAATGCGCAATATTAATTACTCATGGATCCATGGTTGAACATTTCTAAGCATTTTAGTTCTTATTCCTCTACTTTCTCTTATAATTATTCTTAACCTTCTTCATCCAATGTTTATCCAGAATATAATTCAGGGATTACTTCGAACAATAATTGGTGACAATTTGTAATGCACCTTGCACAATATACATCTCTAAGAAACATTGTTTCCATGTAACCTACCCTTCAAAAATGTGACAAAACCACTCCTTATATCGCCGAAAAGCATTAGTATTGATATTAGTTATGAAATGAGATGGTCAAAATTACGTTCAGTATCTGGCAGTTGTCGTTTGTTGCCCTATCTGAATGAAAATTCAACACGTTGTTACCACCATTAAATAGCTGAACGATTCCTCTTACATGTAAGACTATTTTGCTCTTGTCTATAGCTTTTTTTTTATAACTGGAGAAACGAAACTTTATTCTTGCATAACAGACATTTGTTTCCTTATTTAATATATTTGCCTGTTCCACCTTGAAGACAACTCACATGTTAGAAGGCAAAGTTTCAGCATAGTAATTTATATATAATGATAGGCGATTAATCTGTTTTAACAGGTCACAGTCTAAATAAGATATATTCATAACAAATACAACAACAACATTATTTTAAGTCCTTAGCTCGTTGACAATTCTCTCGAACAATTTGAATTTTATTTCAAGCTACTACTTGTGATGACATTGACGTATACTATGCAATTGCCATTTGGTGAAGTAAAAGAATGATAAATTCGATCTCCGCGGAATATGCGTTGCCGGAAACTAATTAACTGACTGCTCTCTGTCAGATACTTTGATTCGGCCCGCAAATACCTGCAAAATACGTAATCGTATCACCACTAGCAAACGCTGCATGGTACATACCGAAAATGAGCTTATGTAAGTCGTCACATAATCTGTATAAGTATGGGTCCTGGGATAGGAAAATAAAGACTATGGGTGCATACTTATAGAGATTCTAGCTGACACAGTGTCTTAGTTTCTTTGCTAACAAAAAGGACAATCAATATTTTCCCTGCAAACGACGTTCAAGTCTGATAAAATAATATTTTATTTCTTGAATATACATTCACAATATGATAAAGAACAGAAACAGTGCAATGTCACATCGGGATAGTTAATATAAACATTGACACGCAAAAGTTTTTGTCAACGAGTTGGTTTCGCAAACACTCTAGCTTTCTAAAAGAACAACAACCATCGCCACAAAGGTACAGAATTGTTTAGTCACTAAAATTGAGCCATTGCTTCTGACACAAACAAATAAAACAAATTACCGACACGTCGATATATCGCATACCTTATTGTTCGTTGGCAAGGCAGATTTATATTGCAATTCAACTTTTTTAATTATCGCACATAACTGTTTGTATTTGCAAATAACATTGTTTCTACTAGAAATCGTATCAAACATTCACAGTGTTGTAATCCTTGGATATTGTTTTTTTTAAAAAAACGTTCTCATACAGTCCATGTTCTTGTTCTATAATTCACATCTAGGTAACCGTCACCCCTTATGCGTTTGTTTCCCGTATAACACTTTCTGGATTGTCTGAGAAGTAACGTGCCATTTCAGTCATCTGTGTCCCTGTTGGGATTCTTTGGCTTACATTAGCGTACGGGTTACTATTTTCGCTCAGGTATTGTCTATTTTCAGTCGCACTTGCTGTCCGATTAGTTCCAGCCTGTGCTTTAGACGAGTTGTTTTCGTCAATCTCATCATATAATACTGGAGACAACGTTGCGTCTGACTACAATAACAACATTAGATTTTATATACACAATATATTGCGCTGATCCACTATTAAACATAAGGTTCATGAACACACATAACATGCGTACTTTGAAAAATGCATATTAAACATTCTATTTCATGCATTTTACTAACTTCAAACCTATGCTCCTGATTGTGACTATGCATCTTAAAGTCGAAATGATATCAATATCGCCCATAAAAGTTTATAGATAACGTATGTTTTTTATTGACACACTTTATTGACAGTCACAGGTAAGGCAATCACTCAATGAGTCTTTTCACATTGAAAGTAACAGATGCGCTTAACAACGTCATTACCATAGTTTTTGTTTTGTATGGAGGTATGTTTTGATAAAACATATAACTGTTTTGTCACTGAACAACAATATCTTTTTTTATTTTCTTATTATTTCTCTACAAGATAATATTAATAGTATAGTAACCAAACCTCATGAGGCCTGTTTGAAGAAGGAACTGCAATGCCTTGGTATCTATGGTGGTCTTTACGACGTATATTTACATCCTCATACACTGCAAATATGAGAGAGTATTAAAGATAAGCATACTTTAACATAAACACTTTTTATAGTAAAAAAGTATTGAACTTGTCTTTGCTTATTTAAATGTATCATTAAGTAAATATAAGTTTTCCCGCTGTCGAACTATAACTTGCCAAGATATAATCTTAAAGCAAGTGTTTCTTTTTATGAATGCTTTTGAAGGATAGGCTGGTAATTAGTGCCCGCAGTAACCGACGGTATAGTTAGTGGTGAGGCACCTCTATAAAAGACTCACGTTCATGTATCAAATAGTATCGAAAATGCAATATTAGACAGTGCATTCATGTATGCCTTGCAAAGATACCCAAGTTCCAATTGAATTGAATATTACTATTTGTATAAGTTAGGTTTATGCTACTTTCTTTATCTCGATTGTAACGTTAGCTTATAGAATAACTTGCGAGTTCATGTCTTCGGTAAAAACCAGTACTGCTGTTCATTTCGAGAGGCCATGATAATGTAACCCTGGTGGGAATTGGAGTAACAACATCCTGGTAGTGAGGCGGACACCCATAAACCAATACCACTCTAATGCTTTTGAATTTCAGTAAAATATTGTTCCGTTTCAAAATAAAAGTGTTTGTTTTGCTTATCTATTACAATTTCCGTTGCCGCTCGACGAACAGTTCATATCATCTGTAAACGGCAGGGCATCGCGATTTCACTCAGTATCAATTCTACCAAGCCGGATTTAATATTTCTCACTTTCGCAACAGCCACTTCTAAGCAATTCAATTCAAGACAAGCACATCAAGTTAAATTCAATGCCGAATTTAAAAGATAGCAGTTGCGTCAAAGTATGGTTCACATGAATGTGCTTGAATGAAATGGATGCTTTTTGACGTTTGAATACATTAAAAGCAATTTCCAGATTGTTCTTTTTTCATAACCGAAACCACTTCAGTTAATAAAACAAGTACTTTTAGAGGCAGATTTTGAAGTTTTTCTACCTACGTAAGAGCTTAAAGAAAACTTAATACAAAGATAATAGGAAGAGTAATACATGTATTGCCTCGACACCAGCGCTTACGAAAGACGCACAACACCAGGACAATAATTCCTAGAGTGACGACGGCTATTCCAGATAGTAGTATCCATAAAAAACTTCCTCTTCCTCTTTGTCTCGGTTCTGTAAAGCCAATGAATAAAATGCATATTGACTATAATGTATGTTTAAAAATTATGAATTATACAGATGTTGTTCTGGGATCCATTTGTATTTCGAGTGCAGAACTTAAAGATGTGTTGTCCGAAAATCACAAAACATTTATCATTACCGCACAGGTACCTAAAGAAATAATGTTTCTTAATCTGACGTCATCAGTAAAAGAGAGTTGAGTAATAAATAGAGGAATAACTAATACTTTTATTGTTTGGTGCATTGTTCTTTAAAGAATATCCGAACAAATATCAAATCCCAATCTGTATTACATTCAATACTTTTAAAACGTAATAAATACATTCATTCATTCATGTTTGCTTGTTTAATAGATCTTTGAAAATTCAAAGAAGCAAGATCTGACCAAAATTTAACTCCAAATGGAATTAGATTCAAGTGAAAACAGTCTACATGAATACATATTTTAGTTACCAAAATGTTTATCACTACGCAAAACATCTGTAATATGCTCAATGATATGTTTATTTTAAAAGATCAGTAGTTTTCAGGAACTGCATGTATTTTACAAATATATTTGAAATGTCAACAACTTTTTGTACCTCCCTTATCTCTATGCTGCTGAACAGTGACAAGTATGGACCCTCTGTCAGTTCCATGTTCGTTCTTTGCAATGCACAAATACTCTTGTTCAACGTCAGATGTGATCATTTCATAAGTGCATGTTGATGCATTTAAGCACCACTTTTCATTTGATGATAGTGAATTGGACGTTTTCATCAAAGTCCAAGTGATATTTCCATTTGGAAAGCCATTTGCAGCACAAGTTAACGTTAAGTGGGTGCTTGGTTGAACGGGTAAAACGGACGATGAATAGATAACCACTTTCGGCTTTTCTGTAAAAAATGGTTATTAATTATATGCATTTGTTTCTCTGAAATGCACATTATTTTAACGTTATATGATAAAATAAAAGTAAATAACTGATTTAGTTTGCTACCTAACAAGTTTGCACAAAGAGGTTTTTTATTGTACCGGTACATTTTATATTTTTTATAAAATATAATGTAACTAAGTATCAAGCGAGACGTGTCCCATAGACTTTTTAAATTTAACGTGTTTATAAATGTTAGAGTATTATATGTGATAAACAGTACTAACGTGAAAAGAATGAAACTTCAAAACAATAACACTCCAATATGTTAAACCAAATTTCATCAGTACTTACTTGGAAATATGACAACTGTTGCGTTTGAAAGAGTGTTATTAAAGTCTGGACATTTAGTCCTACACTTTATTTGTTTCCCAAAATCGGCATCAGTAACGTTGAAACGTATTGCTGAAGATGATTTGTGCTTCCACGTGACGTATTGATGTAAAGTATATTTGAAATTTTCCATACTTGATTCCCATGATATATTACACAACGGATTTGAGTCGGTCGCAATGCATCGGACAGCTATTTCTTTTGATAGGTTGCCTTGGTCAATAACGTCAAGATCCAGTCGTAATGGGGGATCTGGAAAAATTGATTACGTGAGGTGTCCTATTAAATCATAAATTATGTATATAACCTTCTTTATCTGACGGATGACTTTAATAGAACAGGTCATGGTTGTAATTATTCAAGAAAAGTCATGAAACACGTAGATAGTGTTAATAATAAATACCATAAAACACGTTGATAGCGGATATAATATATACTATCAAACATGTAGTGATAGCAATTTATATGTACAATGAAACATATAAATGGTGCAAAGAATAAATATCATGAAACATGTAACACAGAAGGTGGCAAACAGTAGCCTCATGATTTTGCACTAAAGTTTATAACAATTTGTAATATGTATTGCATGTTTAAAAAAATAGCATTAACATTCATGAGTTTCAACGTTGTTTTGTTATATTAATACAGTCGTAACAAGTTGTTTATTGCATGATTTTATAAAATATTCATGTTGCCTAAGCAGAAAAGGTAGACTTGCTTTCGGCTTTTGAACAGTATTCTTAACTTTCCCTACATTTTACCGCCAACAATTTTACTCCGCGGCCCGAAGTAGTGCGAAGTAGAGCGTTTTCGAGCAGAACATAGAAAGGCAATATATGAATTTGTACGCTACAACATCCTAAGAATAATCAGTTACCTCATGTCGCTTTTTACTAAAATAGCGCGCAATAATTGACCCCATTTTATTTATATAACACCTTGCATATGTAAATGCATTTATTTCAAGGCCAACCGTTTGAGCTCTACATCCAATGCGGAAGGTCGCAGGTTTAATGCCGGGTGGCGTCATAACGAAGTCATTGTTTTGATTATTAAATAGATTAAAAAGGTTCATGTTTAAAAATAAATGTTTTTAAATGTCTTAAAACGTATGTATCTGAGTTGTGTAAGAAATCAGGATAGTGTAGCAAATATATCAGTGGAAGAAAATTGGAACTTTTTGTTGGTCTTTCAAAGTTTACTTTTAGTATTTATTATTCAACATTTAAGTTTTATCCGTCTACTTAAGACATACACGCTTAATGTCGTTTGATGTGTGTCATATATCCGAATCCCGGCTTGCGCATTGGATCTGCATTTGCATGGAATCACGTAGTGAAGACTTTTGCGGATAAGGCTTACAACGGAGTGAGTACTCTAGCGCTTTCAGCGTTCTGATTAACAAATGACTGGATTTCTTTGATATACTGATATACTGGTATACCCTCGTATATCATTACTATTGTTTAACATACAAGTACACGTTCATATACATAGCAATACTATCTTGGTTTGAAGACAAAATATTTCCGTTTGTAAGTCGTTCATTGTGAATGTTTAAGTAAACAGAAACAAACAAATCAGTTATATCAGCTATTTTATAGAATTGTTATTCAAACTGTATAAAACGGTTGTATAATTTCAAGCGGGAAAATAATTCATTGATTGCTCGTGAAACAATACGCGGTGTTCAATTAATTTTTTACTGACTAAATAGTCTTGACAAACAATACATGCTGATATAAGTTATTGTGTTTATTTTACTTAAAACCTTTATAGAAAGGTTTTACCAGAGCAACATGTTCTGGATCTCTGTGTGTCTTGTTGACAGCAGCATATTCAGCAGCGTCAAAAGGTGCATGCGTTACCTCTACATTATGTGATATAGGACGCAGAATGAGTTAGTTTAATGTTACATATAACATTTCTTATATCTTATGGACAAAATAACAATACACTCACATCGAAATAAAACTTATCAGGTTTTAACTGTAATTTTAAGCTTACATTTACTATTATAATTTGTAAATACCACTAAATAACAATCATCAAATTCAAAATGTTCGCCAATACAAAAGGGATTGTCCAGTTATTTAAAGATATTTACCATCTCTATTTGCAGCTGTCTTAACAATGATATTTAAGTATTAATAGATTATATTAATCTATTTATAGCTATATTCTTAATAACAACTGATATGAATGAAAGAATGTGTAGTGATGATGTTAAAACCCTTAACTTCTAATGCGCGAGACACCTATAACAATGAACCATTCTAAACATGACATTTGTAACACAAACAGTTAACACGTTTACAATAATAATATGTTAAATTGAATATTTGTTAATATTTGCCTCATTTTGACAATAGTGTTGTTTTTAAATTACTATTCGTACGGGCATTGGTAGATGGTGAATGGTTGTAGCATAATTAAACACAAGGTGAAAAAAATATAACATGGGTACTTAAATACTTTACAAGCAATTACATACAGAAAAAGCAATTACAATTCACAAATATCAGTTGAAGAGAAACGTTGCATGACAGCCTGAATATGGATCTTCAAACATGTTATTATGTCATTGCTATCTGTAAACCATCTTTCATTTGAATCCCTTTAGTACATTCCAAGATATAGCCCGAATAAGCATACGTTATAAGGATATCAGTTTAAGAGGAGATAACTAAATTAAAATGCAGGGTATGATTATTTTTGGATACGTCATGTTATGGCATTGCCATCTAATTATTAACAAAGTTTCATTTAAATCCCTTAAGTGCATTCCAAAATATGGCCCATTCAAGCACCCATTTTATATGAAGGAAAGGACTATGAGTCTTGGCTACTGCACTACCTCTTTAATTCATCTATTTAAATTTCAAAATTATTTCAATCATTCAGCATTTTCAAACAAGCACCCATTATCGAAAAATATCACGTAAAGAAAAATAAAACATATTAAGGGCACGTTCATGGTTTTAATGCACTGCACCTCAAACTATCTTTATTTCAAGTTCAATTTCGACCCCATTGGTATTTTCGAATATATGGCCCGGAAACTCTCCGGTCTTAAGCGAATCGAGGAAGGTTTTACGAGAGATAACTAAAACAATTTAGGGCAGGATGGTGGGGTCTTGGTTACTGCACTTCTCGTATTTCCATATAATATATATCTACATTTCAAGGTTTGTTTCAACCCCATTAGTATTTTTCAAGAAATGTCACGGACAAGTACCCATTTTCAAAACACATCAGGTAAAGCGGAGATAACTGGAAAAATATGCAGGGCAAGATTATGGTTCTTGTGCATTGCATTTCCTCACGTTAATTTTTATTTGGATCCATTTTGTATTTTCAAAGAAACGGCGCATGAACCATCTTTCGAAAACTAACAGTTAAATGGGAGATAATTTAAAGAATATGCAGGGCAGGATTGTGGTTTTTGTGCTGCAGTGTACTTCCTCTCATTGCCATCTATCTTACTATATTAAAAGTTTTATTTGAATCCTTTAAGTATTTTCCAAGGTATGGCCCGGACAAGAACCATTTTCGAAAGCTATCAGATAAAGGTGCGATAACTAAAAGGAGATGCAGGGCTGAATTATAGTTCTTTTGCAGTGCACTTCCCCTTATTGCCATCTATCTATATTTGATCCCTTAGTATTTTCCAATGTATGGCCCGGACAAGAACCGTTTTCGAAAACTATCACGTAAAGGAGAGATAAACAAAAAGAGATGCAGGGTTGGATAATGATTCTTGTGCAGTGCATTTCCCCTTATTGCCATATATCAATAGTTGAGGTTTTATTGCAATCCCTTTGGTATTTTCCGATGAATGACCCGGACTTGCTTCCGGACAAGCACCAATTAAAATAATGAAGATGACAACATGAATATGCATGATAGGATTATGGTTCGTTTGTAATGCACTTCCTCTTATTACCATCTATCTATAGTCCAAATATTATTTCAATCCCATCTGTAGATTTGAAGTTATTCTCCGAAAAAGGATGTTCAAACACAAATATGAAAAAATGTTAAGGAGAGATAACTTAACAAATATGATCAATATGATTATGGTTCTTCTGCAAGACACAACTCTCATATCAATCTATCTATATACAGAGTGCTTTATTTCCATCCTGTCAGTAGCTTTGAAGTTATTGTCCGGACAAGGGTACGACTGACGGACTGAATGACGTGCAACGGCCGGAGAAAACGGCGACTATATGCTCTCCCTTTAGAAACAATAACAATTAAGCTAAGAGGTAGTTTAATCTTGAATTGTATAAAATATCATAAGTTTCACACTTACATTTGTATTCCACATGTATTATGTTCGACATGTCTGTGTTTGTATATAAGTTATCGGCATCAGGAAGCTGTTGACACCACATTTTCTTTTTTCCCCACTCCTTTTGAAAGGTATGCAATTTCAATACCGAATTGTATAACCCTGTTTTGTTCTCAAATGCAGACGATATATTGGTATCAATTACAGATTGCTCAACATACAATTTCAGTCGTGGTGGAGGTCTTGCTCTCGATGATGTGCAAGTTATATCAACAGCTTCTCCTTCCAGTAGCACTTGCCTCGCCGAAAGGTGTGGTGGGCCCTCAGGAATTCCTTGATAACAAAATTATAAATAAACAATGTTATTCCGATTTCAAATCATCTGAACATTGAAAAAGAATACGATGCATGTAAGGATTCATATTCAAGTTATATTCCATTTTAGAACAGTCAGAGAATAAAATACCCAAGAATTGAAAATGTATGCTCTTACATTGAGTGTGATTTTTTTTGTGAAACCAGCTTTTATATCGAATCACTGCACACCGGTTTTGACCATAACATTCGATAGCTTTCGACTGCCCTACGTTATTGCATTTTGCCTTAATAGCCTTGATGAATAGAAAGCGAAAGTGAGAAGTGGAACATCAACCCAATTGCAGTAAATAACAAACAGTGGAAATACCAATCAGATATTTTCACTGATATTTCACTGAAAACCTATCAAAAGTAGTTTCGAATTCTACCTTTTTGAAGCAGAAAATTATGGCAAACACAATAACCTGACAAAACAAAAGATTGCATATACTTCAATAAAGTTGTTGTGGGAAATAAACATAACATACCGTTCATTAGGGAAATATATCCTATTTTTCTAACACTTTCTAAAAGTTAAATGCTCGAACACATGCGTTCGTAAAAACTCTTTAAACGTAACCAATTGATCGTTCTTAAATGTAGTATCATGTATCTAATATATTTTCAAACTGTCTAACTCTGTAATAAGAACGTCACGGACATTCACACAATTAACTGAATAATAAACTATAATATCCCATAATAAATGATATGAAAACACGTCGTTTGGCAACAATTAACTTGAAGCGTGGTAATTACATCTACAAGCGAATCAGAATAATACATGAAGTTGATTGAATACCATAAATCAAACTAGAAAACTTGAAAACAGTTTGAATGTATTGTTTATCAACGTTTGCTCTGTTTGCACTTTTGATATTTCATATAATTCATTCAATAAAAACTGCAATCAGTTTAATTCGGTCATATTTGTTTATGCGCTGTTCAATTTAAGATGATTTGTATATAAAATCATATTTACGGAAATATATTCGCATAAATCAAAGTTCATTGATAAATATTGATAAAACGTTGGAACTAAAACACAAAATCTTATATATTTTTCTGCATAATAATAATGGATATTTTCTTAGCAATGATAACTAATTTTGCAACGTTTATCTGGAAATTAATCACGCTTCAAATAAAGATAATTAATGTGTTTTACCGACTACATAAATTTGAGCTTCCACTGACATGTTCCGGTATATCCCAGAAACTGTACAAACTGCATTCAGACCATGCATAGCATCGGACGGCTTTTCTCTTGAATGTAACCCAAAACTTGTCGTCGACCGACTGGCAGAGGAGAACACAATATATCCAATTTTAAACGTCACATTAGCACCATAGTATTCTCCGTCCGTAATGCAATACACTTGAGCAAGTGTCTGTTCTGCCTTGAAAACGATGCATTCTCTGCATGTAGAAATGTTGGTCAAAGGACCTATGACGGGCATACATGAAAATACCGAAATTTGCATTTCAAAACAACAATGGTTTTTTTCATTTAACAATTTTTAATTTGTAACCACGACTGACTAACCTTCAACAGATAGTTTAATTGAATTTGAGTATTTTTGGGCAAGTCCATCTGCACACTGAACCCGATAGCGTCCACTTGTATTCTTCTTTACGTTGAACAAAGTAAAGATATATTCATGGCCCTCCTTTCGAAGCTCTAAAACACCGTATGTTTGTAGAATGAACGTATGATCCTCATTACTGCCAATGACGAGCTCCACAGAATACTTGCTTGCGTTTTTCTCTTGCGCTACTACTGGAGTCGGGAAATATCCAAAGCTCACATTGTCTCCAGCAAAAGCGGGTTCTTCCGACAGAAGGTACAGTTCTCCACAGCCGTTTTCAACTGTGTAATCTGGAATGATTGCATCACACATTAAGATTCAGTGCTGTTTTCTCAAAACATTCCAGCACATTCAAGATACATATAACCAATGTAAACGATAAGTTGTTTCGATTACATTAGACTTTATAAAATCAGTTCATAAACAACATTGAACAGTACAACATAGTTAACGCATTTTAGAACAGATTAAAGCGGGGTTTTCATTTCAAGTTCAATGACGACATATTTACTGATACGACATGTGTGATCTGTCTTTGCTGTTTTAAGTTGTTTGTCTCTTGACCAGTTTATATTAACTTAGGTTAGCTGTGTTTCTTAAACTTCAATATTACTTTGAATACTGGGCTATATTCTCCAAAGCTTTATAAGTAAACGGAATCATTACAAACCTTTTAAAATAAGTTCGATCAGGGACGACTGTTTATAATTATCAAATGACGTGTAAACATATATTCCGTTTAAACTCTGATCTGCGTCAAGTATGGTGAGAAAAGATGATTTTCCATCACTATAGACAATGAATTGTTTGTTATCCCGCTCAATTGTGTGTTCATCTAAACCATTTATATAATTCCATTTGATATCGCCTAATGCAGTTGGTGTCAATGGAGTGAAAGTGAACGTAACGTTTCTTCCTGCAAACGTTGGTTGTAGCAAACTGATAACACCGACATCGTTTTCAAACTTTATTGGCGATGTACCTAAATAAGACAAAATAAAGACAAAACCTAACCCAAATTTACTAATGTTTGTTGCACACCAAACATTACACACATCAAACAAAATTGGAGGAACCATCAATAAATAGTAATTTTAAAATGATATATAGAGTTGTTTGTTATTTTATGTTCTATGTCTTAGGCGTTTATCCAGTGCCATTAAACAGGGTTTATGTATAAACATTTTGCTACTGAGCTTGTTTCTGTAGCTTTTTGCATGAATAATATTACAATGTCCACAAGAAACATGACTTTTATGCATGTGATATATAATTTCATATATTCTGATCAATATATTCATTTTATCAAGCAAATAAGTAGTATACTGTCCCTGGTACTCAAAATCGAATTAAAGGACGATATTTGACAGCATCTGTCGGCATCATGTCATGAGATACAATAAAAGGGTATTTCAAGAGGTCTCGAATTTGGGTTTACAATTGGAATTGAAATGGTTACCAGCAGGCTGCTCTGTTTTAAGTTTTTTTTTCTTTTAATCGTAGACCAAGTTAGCGAAATAAATGTTTTTCATTGTAGTCATTCAATGTTAGGCGTGTATCCATTTATTGTAAAACTATTAATGTATACAAGTAGACTGTCGTGTTTGATGTTGCTTTCTTCACATATTAGGCTATACTGGCAAAAAATATTATTACATTTAGTGCTTTTGAATATTTAAATCCCTCAAACTTATTCTTTTGATGCGCTATAAAAAAGCTTAAATGAATTAAGTCTTAAAAAGAGACTCGGACCCCGTTTAATTTAAATATACGGTGAAGTCATTTCCAAAAACAGTCGGATAATTGTAAATTATGTCCTTGCTATTTGTTTTCATTACAGTTTTAATTTCATCTCCATTTTCCATATAGACAATTTACAGAATAATTCCTACTTTTACTTTTACAATACGTTCCATGCTCAATTGAATATGCTTACAATCAAGTGTTAAAGTTTACTTTTTTACATAGAAATAATCAATTTTCCTTAATAAAATCTTACTATTAAGATATTTATCTATATTTTACTGGGTCCCACGGGAATTACGACTGTTCTTGCTTGGTATCTTTCTTCAGTACACAAAAACAGTATATAACGTGAGATTAATAATTTTCGGTCTTGATAAAAACATTCGACACGAGGGCACCTGCGTTGCTATGTTACAAGGCTTGCAGATTTACCGGCTACGAAGCATGCCAGAGGGTCGGATTGTTCTATCCTGACCGGACACAGTGGAATGATATTTTTAGGCATACCTGAAATTATTTTTTTTTGAGAAAAAATAACATGGAAAAATGTTTATATTTCACCTACTTGCGCGTGCGATGATGTTTACTGACGTCATGACGCGCAGTAATTGTATTTCACTGCATTGGTCAAGAAGTTTCTTCAATATATTCTCTTTTATGGGTTATTATGTTTTGATTTGAAGCTATATTTTTGTACAGTTAATGTTTATTGAAATCATCTACATCAATATCATTATTATGCTTGCATAAAGTGTACAATAAATGAAAAAAAGTATTGCGTCACAGTTCATCACCCATCTAGCATCAGGGGTGCTAGATAGTGTTTTCGAACACGGATGAATTTACCGGAAATGCCTATCCGGTGTGCTAGAAAAACAAATCTCTGTAATCGACAGTTGTTAATTGTGTGTTGGTTCTTGATGTCTGTGCCTTTAAACAGGACAAATATGTGGCATATGATTTCAAAAGTAGTATACATCTGCGTTATGTCAGCTCACAATTACAAGCTCACAAAAACGGAAAACATTTATTTATCAAACTAGTTAAATGTTTATTCAGATATATAAGTGTACGAAAACCTTATTTTAACCATAATTATCGTGCATGTATAAGGAACAATACGGTTGCTTAAACGAATCAACCAAAAGATTCACAATCATGTATTTTGAAATAAAACTTAATAATATCCGAAGTCATGATCATTAGTGAATAAAACACTATAATTGCGTATGTGACACACGTTTTCAAATGGTTTAGCGTTACAAGGTTATATATTTAGCGTTACAGTATCAAGTTCACAACAACGACAAACACCAATTTATCACACTAGTTAAGAAGGGAAAATGTATATAAGCAATCATTTTGACTTATATTATCGTATAATTATACTTATTCTTATAAGTACAGGAAACAATGAGATTGTTTTAAAGACAACGAAACAAACTTACCAAGCCCTTCGCATCGATGTATTATGAAATAGACAAGTATCCAGAGAGACATTTTGTGGAACAATGATATTCGAGCCTATTCATTATTGATAAAATAACTTGCCATTGTGAGACACTTGAAACAGGAAGAGAACAATTAAAACTGATTAGTTATACAATGCATGCAAATATGTTTCGGAGTCATATATATATTATTAGTTCACGTCACTCACGCTCAATATTCACACTGGTGTAAACACAACCAAGAGCTATGAATAAGCTTTTCTATTATTCTGCATGCATGCCGTCAAACACCTGCATTATGACCGTATAGATATCTACGGCTGAGTCAAAAAGTATGTTTGACCATGGTTGATCTAGACTAGGAACTGTTTTACCAGATTATTAGTTTCAATGATCCTGGTCATTTCGTTGGACCTATCATGAATCATCGAAAACATTCACATTAGAACAACTCTCAAATATTGGACGGACTAAGTAAAACCATTATGCAACATTTTGCTTTATGTTTTTTGTTAATTTTGAATTGACTTGGCTTATGCGTCTATTGTGTGCGCTTTATATATTCCAACTTTGAGACAGTTCTAGATATAATTGTTTTACTTCACCCGGGGATCCTTCATAACGTGGCAAATTTGGATATTTCTGAGCTAGTAGGCCATAATAAACTAATAATAAATTAATACTTCTTATTTTTTGAAATCTTATACAAATGTGCAATAGTTTTTAGCTCTATTCGTATGGCTAGGTTAACAGATAACACATCAAAGTTACCCAAAAAGTATTGTAAATAGTGATCTACCATTATTATTTTAAATACAAGATACATTTTAAGCAGTGTCCGTTAGCGGTAACTAAAATCAGGGCAATTAATAATTTAAGAAAAATCGTAGACAATCGTTCACTAGATTTCCGAACTTTATTTACATTATCATCTTATATGAGTTTCCGATCTTAACTTGATTTATTTCAAGTCAATTGTTTGCTAGCCTTTCATCATTGTTTATATAAATACTTTGTAGTCAATACTTGAACCTTGTATTGTTTAGCTGAAACCTGTGGTTGCTATTTTTGCCATTTGTCTATTGAATGTTGAACTTCACAGTTCTGAAGCCGTATCTTTGTTTCTGTATTTCACTGTTAAAACATGTTGTTTTTATGACTTTGATTGACCACTCATTTGAATATCCATAACCATGTATCTTTAGCTTTTTCCTTTGAAAAATGTGCAATAATCTTATCCTTTGTAATTGTCTTTGGTCAACGGTTAACAACACAAAACACTAGCAGTGCAGTGCAATAACATTCCAGTCGAGTTAAGCCATGTTTTGCGATGTGCCTCCGTTGCGTTAGCAGTCATTACACATTTTGAATAAGAAGTTCATAATGTGTTTATATCAAGGGACAAAAGTAACAAGAAATGTTAATTCTGATACATTCATTTTGTCATTCGAATGTTTTATTATGGATTGCTAACAAACTTGAATTTCTTTTCATTACCGTTTGCTTCGGTTGTTTTCAGGCATTGATCATTGCGAGGTTTTGAATATTAGAAGTCGACCTCTGTAGCTTTGTGGCTTATTTGAACGTATACATGCCCATTTCGATGTCTCCCTTCACCATCAGATGTGGTCAAATGTGTTTGCAACTTTCCTTTCTAGTTCAGAATAAGAGACGACGTAATCCTTTTTTTACTCTTCAGGTAATTTGGGTAATTCTGTCCAATTTGTATGCTTCTTGCATATTCCGTTTATGGTCATTTTTGGGCGACCAAAGATGGAATTTTGTCGTAGGTGGTGTCATTTGGTGTCAGATAAAAACTAAAGGAACAATGCGACTTATGGCAGTACCAACCGTGACCGATAGCTAAATGTGAGCTATGTACACTTATCATTAAATAAATTAAATGCTTATTTTTGATATATCTATATAGTAGGAATCCTAACTCCGCCTTGACCAAAGTATTGTCATATTTTGTGGATTAGTCATCAAAGTTTTTATCATTCATATAGGTTTTTCGATTTTTTTCGATTATTTTTTATCTTGGAACATAAATAAATGTTGATATTTCAAAAACTGGTTTAAGGCTCTTTTGTTACTGTCAGTTCAACTTCATCATCAACACCTTAATTTGTTGATATCATTTTAGTTTGATATGTATATTCTCTGTGATATTGTTTTAGTAAAGTGTCTCTTCAATTGTCTACTAGGCTTTTGTCATTGTGTTTTTGAAACAACTTGAAGATGAAACTTGAACATTCGATTGTTTGGCTTGGGCATGCGGTTTCCATTGTTATCATTTATCTATTGAAATCTTATGTCAGCGGCTGAACTTTTTTCCGGGTTTCATTGTTAACGCATTTGAAATATGACAAATAACAATCACATCGTAATGACAATGCATCGGCTTTCATTGCGAGTCAGACCTACTTTGAGATGTGCAATTGCCGAACTGCCTTGTTACCAGTATGTTTAAAAACATAAAGTTTAAATATAAAAAAATGCTTCAGATGCTGCTACTACTACTGGTGCTTATAATACTACAACTACTACTACTACTACTACTAACTACTACTACTACTACTACAATACTACTACTACTACTACTACTACTACTACTACTACTACTACTACTACTACTACTACTACTACTACTACTACTACTACTACTACTACTACTACTACTACTACTACTACTACTTCTACTACAAATACTACTACTACTACTACTACTACTACTACTACTACTACTACTACTACTACTACTACTACTACTACTACTACTACTACTACTATATTACTACTACTACTACTACTACTACTACTACTACTACTACTACTACTACTACTACTACTACTACTACTACTACTACTACTACTACTACTACTACTATTACTACTACTACTACTACTACTACTACTACTTCTACTACTACTACTACTACTACTACTACTACTACTACTACTACTACTACTACTACTACTACTACTACTACTACTACTACTACTACTACTACTATATTACTACTACTACTATTACTACTACTACTACTACTACTACTACTACTACTACTACTACTACTACTACTACTACTACTACTACTACTACTACTACTACTACTACTACTACTACTACTACTATTACTACTACTACTACTACTACTACTACTACTACTACTACTACAACTACTACTACTACTACTACTACTACTACTACTACTACTACTACTACTACTACTTCTACTACCACTACTACTACAATTAAATCAAAATTCCTTCGTTAGTTTTGTTATATAAAACGAGATACGTTCATGATGTTCGTCAAACTGTAGTTTATGATATGTAAAGCTAATCAATCATGTATTCAAAATAATCACTGAAATGGGCGACTGAAACACATTTCTCTCTGTGCTTTGTATAGTAGTTGGTAGGTGAAGATTTACGATCAATGTTTTTCCCGTTCAGATGATATTGCTTTTAGAATCAAATAATCGGAGAATGATATGTATAATTGCAAAGATGCTTTTGTTACGCGTGTTGTACTATATGGTTAGACAAAATTAAATAAGAAAAATGAGCAAACATAAATGTAACTAAACACGTACAAAACCTATAACACAAAATGCATAAGTCGCATGAAAACTGTTTTTTTAAAAATCTGTGACGATTCATGTTATTTCTCCATTTGTTTCAGGTTTTGTTGTCAACGGTGTCATGGACGTGAGTGTATCTACAAATGAAAAACATTCCAGCTACAAAGTATGTAGGTGGCAACCACGCTGTTCGAGTATGATTTATCCTCTGCAGTAATTTGATTAATCGTTATGTCAGGCAAAATGAAAAGCTTTTCACAGTTGGTTATGATTGTGTATGATAGCACATTTGTTATGAAACTGTTTTGTCTATTGGGATTATTGCTTAATTGGCCTTTCAATACGAAATGTATTAAACGAGTATTCAATCATTGTTACAAACGATCCTTTCTGAGTAAAAAATGAATTTCGTATTGAAAGACTACGAATGTCATATTCATCTATTTATATTATAAAAAACTAATTTGATGATTTACAGCGCTAAAAACAAGAAATGGCGCTGTAAAGCGGGCACATATTCAACTACATTTATTGTAAGCTTCATGTCAAAAGCACAAGTTATATATAAACATATACGATGAAGCTAACTTATGATGGCAACGTCATCTATAATTAAAACAGTTTTTGATGTACACGTGCGCTGACCAAATGTGTTCATTCACTGATGATTCGCAATTCTACAATATTAAATGTTTATAATTACACCATAGGAAAATTCGACAACGTTGACATTTATCGCGTCCAAGACAATTGAACGTATTATAAACTCGACTGTTTAAAAACGGTAATGTCAATGACCTCATTTGTTTCATCGACGTCTCTTATATTTTACCACGATAAAACGTCATATGACCAACCGAAGGCAATAATAGGTATTCCGAAGATGTCACGTTCAGGGAAATATAAATGCAATTAAAAGGAGCGAGATGGAAGTGTAAATGTTAAACTATGAATCGTGTATCATGGCATTTTTTTAATTGGCCTTTATGTATGTACTTTGCAGCAATCCAATATATTAAATGCTTATATTGAATAATACCGGACATGAACTTGCTCATTTTAATTTGACAGGTAATGAAACACACGGTTTTAATTGTGTAAGGGATAAGGTTTGTACTCTGAACTTGATCAAGGTTTATAATGGTTATATCAGAATCTCGCAATAAGTAACGACTCTAATCGCACTGGTTTTGAAACTCAATGAAAATGATAGTATTAACACATTTAAAGATTGATGCCATTTTATTGTAAATTTAAATATATTGACTATAGCTTTCGTTAAAATATAGCAATAAAATCGCGCAACCATATATTTATTTGTTCACATTACATTTTATTATTGTTTAGATTTAACATAAACTTCAACCATCGTTTTGGCAAAATGCTTTTAATTAATGCAGTCTTATCATTTGATAAATGCCAGTCAATAGAAAAACTATTTTTGATCATTATTCTATTCATGAAAAATCTACTAGAAGACCTTGACGTTTTGAGTTAAAAAAGAAAACCTTGAATTATATGAACAATGCTGAATATGTTTTGGGATAGTCCGCCTGTGGTTTATTTTTTAAGTTTCTTATTATTATTGTTCAGTTGAATACAATTGCCATTGTTTAAATAAGCGTTTCCTTTTCGGCGATTGTTATTTTGAATTGTATACATGCTTTCGCTAAAACTGAATCGATCATTGTCCATTGTTTTTATTGTGAGAAAACCACATTTTTAATTTTTTCAGATTCCGAGGTTTTAAGCTACAGGGTTATGTCTGCACCATCATATTACTCTTAGCATATTTCCACCTTTACTCCTCGATGTAATAGGAGCCCGTTTTTAATCGCTAAGTATACACCATCGGGTAAAAGCTGGGGTCCGTTTCATGGAAGAGTCGTACTTGAATGATCTAAACCTTGTAACAAATGGCAGCACGTTGATTCCATTTTTAATACTGGCTTAACATAAATTCACACAAACAGGAAACGACAATATCACACTAAGATAATTTTAATCTAGGACTAAGATCAGATTATTGAAAGGGGGTCCAGTATCGTTTTTGCCCCTAGTCAATAACCAATATTCGATAACGAATTGGACCTAAATTTGAAAATAATGACTTATAACTATATGTTTTAAGGAGATTGTAAATTCTCTTTTACATAAACAACTATAAACGAAACTGCTGTATCCGTTACAAATAACATTATCTTCAATCAGGCATACATGTTTCTTTAAGAATAGTTATATCAAAGATGTTTTGATACATTTAAGAATTAACCTTTCTGTGCCTGAGTGTTAAACTCAGACTATTTACGTTAGTCACCACCCTAGGATATATCGAAATATAATACTATCTAATCAGTAGGAGATGTATTTGTGCCCGATAAAACAAACAGTTATACAATGTTAATAACAATCAAAGAACTCTACATGAAAAGGAGTAAGCGTATCAAACACTTAACTAGAAAGACGCATAAAAAACAATCAAATGCAGATATATTTATTAGTCTATTTTGGGGTCACGACCTTTGAACGGACAGCAAAAAAGTGTGTCATGCATTTGCTTTATTTTGAGGCTGTTTCATGCATAACATAGATCGTTAAAAGCTGATTTATTCTGCCCAACTGTCAAGAGTGTGCTTATGTGAATAAATCAACGTCCAATAGTTGTTCTTGCTATGCTAGTAGCAGAATACAAAGTACACTGTATGAAGACCCCGAATTTCAATAATGTTTTAAGAACTGACCGAAAACTCAAGTAACTTATCAAATCACAATTATCATTGTGATTCATTCCTGATAATCGTTTATTATATTGACCCTCGATATTTATGTAAATAAATTTTCCAAAGGTTGACGGTTACTGAACCTACCACAGAGGATTTGCCAAATCGTTCATTACAAATTCAAATATGGTTTCAAACATTTTATACATCAGTATTTCATAAAGATAATTCGAGAAACAACATGTACACTTCAATTAAAAAATGGCCATCGAATGTAGAGCATCATTTGTTATTCCCTTTAAATTTGAGATAGAACTTTTTCCGACTATTTAACATTGTAACATACTCAAAAGGCATTTGTTCAAATACAGTTATGCATACATACTGACAAACTTTGATCAATAGCAATGTACTGGTTATCACTCAAAGAGTTCACACCATGAATTCAAAAAAATGTCATCATAGTAATATTGTTTAGACATAATTTAATAAATAGATCACAGGCACTTTCGTGAGACAGATGACACACAAACATGTCAGAAAACAATCTAGCACGCTAACTCTCATACCATATCATTTATAAGACAACAATAAATAACAAACGGATTCGCGTATTAACAAAGTACACAAAACAAAGCTATGATAAAAAGGGACAGAGACTTAATCCGTCTCTTGCAAAAGCTAGATGTTTAAAATCCCTAAAACTGATTGTTATAATTCATACATATTTTCATGGGATGAGTCAGATTTCACACCACAAGATGTATCAAATACAATGTCAGAGTACTCTGTAGGCTTGTCGTCATTGCACGCACGATTTTCTACTCGAAATTTATCCACGCACGATTTTCTACTCGAAATTTATCCAAATGCTCGACATCAACTTCCGCGCACACAAGCTCATTGATGGAGCTTTGGGATCTGATAAGATAGTCATGAGATCGCATAATGACGAACCTTTACAATTGAAGTCAATAAATCATTATTTGTTTTATTTACTTTCAAAATAACAACACTCCTCTAGCAAAACCAAATAAAAGTAGTTAAAACTTAGCTTATTCTTGACAATGGTTTAGTTTATACTAAAAGGCACTTGTGTTTTAATGGCATTGGTATTTGTTTTAGCTTAATAAGTCATGATGAAATTACCCATCCTATGAAATCCATCCTAGACTGTGTTGTTTCATATTTTTTATTTCATGGTACCTAAAGATCAACCGTACAAGTGCTTCGACAAACAGGACTTACTTTAACATGTGTTGTGTCTTGGTTGATGATATGTTTCTGATTAAAAACACCATTGTCTTCTTCCTCGTCTGAAATGTTTTAAATGAGTCCCTATCTGAGAATTGCCTGATAATCATGAAATATCTACTTTAAGATTACAAAAGACATCGGGGTAAAGGGATGTCTCATTTTAGTATTTATTATGAAAACTTCTGAGTCTTGTTAAAAGTGTAATTTCACGGTTATATTTATTTTTGCATGTCAAAGTTATATGAAAAATAATGATTTAGAATACATTTATCATTCCCTCTTTATAATACTATACATATCCATTAACAAATTTATTACACTTACTTCACCATCATGTACAACGCCATTATCTCTACTACAACAATGGCTGCTAACGATCGTTTCCTTTTAAATTTCTTATTAAAACATTTATAAATGTATCATTACTGCTGATCAGCTTTACCGCATTATGACTAAATCGATTATATAATGTACATTTAAGAGAATAGATGTTCAAATTACCTATTGTTACCTACTTTCTTCGTTGCTTTGACATCCACTGAAGTATATTCGTTGAGCCGATTTATTATTAAATTGTCACACATTAAACATAATTGTAATTATATTATAAAACAAAGCTTTAAGTAAAAAATATTTATTTATTACATCAAATCGTACTGTGTCATTTTAAAGACGTATGTTGTAGCAATAACCGTTTTGTCATGTTACAAAGGCACGGTACCATATAATACCATCCTCGTTCGA
Organism: Mya arenaria; assembly: GCF_026914265.1. Taxonomy (NCBI): domain Eukaryota; kingdom Metazoa; phylum Mollusca; class Bivalvia; order Myida; family Myidae; genus Mya; species Mya arenaria. The sequence continues at coordinate 60,038,620 of NC_069126.1, forward strand.
TGGTCGTTCTGCGTGCACTGGACGCTCAGTTACTGTCTCCTCTAAGCATTCTATTGTAGCATCACATGAATGCATGTACTTAGGCGGCTGTAAATATGAAATAGAAAGGGCGTTTAGATACCATGAAATTTTAAAATTTATTTAAACCAAAACTGAGATTGGTTTCAGCCATTGTTCGTTACAAACTTATGCTCCGCTTGATTCAGTCGATATTAGTATCCATTTACCCTTAGCCACAGAGTCCCATAGATGACTAGGCAATGACCTTTCAACTATCTGGACGGATTTCATGATTAGTGACTAGATTGTCAGTTAAACCCGTCCTTTATTGCAAAAGAATGTTTTTAAAAGACAGACTAAGTTGTTTTGGCAATAAAATTATTATACAGCTTTTGTGTTTAGTTCACTTAAAAGCCTTAAGAATAATGTTTTACCAGAGCAACGTTTTCCCGATCTTTGCAAGTCTTGTGAATGACAGCATAGTCAGCACGGTCAGTTTGTGCATGTGTTTCCTCTATACAATATTTCATAAAAGGTTAAATGAGCAAGTTTGATTTACGTGTCATAAATGACGAACAGCATGACCATGCACTCAACTCGAAATGAATCGTCATCAAGCATGAACTGTGAGTTTCAGCTTACATTTACTTGATGTATTTGAATGTGCTGAATACCACTAAACTACCATCACAAAATTCAAATAAATCGTTAATACGAACAGGATTTTCCCTTTATACTAAATATTTACCATCTCTATCTGGATTAGGCCTGAAAATAACATTGAGACATTAACAGTTAATCTATTAAGGCTATATTCTAAACCAGCTGCTATAAATATGGTGTTATATTAAGGGGCTATGAGGATGTGCCGTGATGGAGCTCGAATTAACGACCTCTTGTTTGCAAAGTAGAAACCTACGCAACTCTCATCCTTTTCTAAAACATTTATAACAGTCATCCTTTCGTACAAAATGTTCTGATTATACTTTTTGTCCATTTTATTAATTCAAAACATATTGTTTTTACTTTGATTTTGAAAATGGTATACGTACTGTGGCTGAAATTGGTCCAATTGACTTTCCTCTTTCCTTAATTGTAGCTTTGCTAATGAAGAAATATAAAGAAGAAGTGGTAAACGTTTCAATAAGTATTCAATGATAAATAACCCCCGATAATCAATAACAGTTTTACAAATTAACACTTCAAACATTCATAAATATTCGAAAAATTAAAAATGAAACGCTTGTCATACCTTCTTGGTTTCGACGTAGACATAAACACATGACAACTATCACGATAAAAAGAAATGCAATTCCGCCCAAAATACCTTTTGTGACGCCCAAGATGCCAAAAGCTTTACCATTTACATCTGAAATCAAGGATACTATGACATAGGAAATATTCTATTAAATACAACCTTAAAACCTGTTGTTGTTTTTTTTGCGATCGTTGAAAATAGTAAAAAACTGAGATTTGTTTCATACGATTGGTAAAGAGTTTAATATTGTTTTAATTTTATAATGCAAAGTACATATGCAAACTCAGTTACCAGCAACAAATAGTCTGTTAAGAAGATCATTGTTTAAGATAAACGAACACTACACAAATAATTTACCTTCTTTATATTTACTCTCATGAACAATTACAATTGACCGTTCGTCACTGTCATATTCGTTTTGTGCATAACACGAATACACCTGTTCAACGTCAGATGTAATCAATTCATAAGTGCATGTAGATGCATTCGAACACGACTTCGTTGGTGATGATTTTAAATAAGATGTTTCCAACATCGTCCAAGTGATATTTCCAACAGGATGGGCATTTGCAACACATGTGAGCGTTATCGTGGTGTTCGGTAGAACAGGTAAAACGGAGGTTGAATAGACAACCACTTTTGGCTTTTCTGTACAGATTTAGAAAAAGAGTGTAGGTACTTGTTTTATTGAAATGCGCATTCTTTGACCTACCATTAGAGCATATCAGATGATATAAGAATTCGAAATATGATGAAATGTGACCGAAATAATTATCTACACACAACTTTAACATTTGTTGTCCATCTATTTTTATTTATTTCCGCACTTACTTGCGAATATGACAGTTGTTATGTTTACAAGAGTATTCTTGAAGTATTGACATTCAGTATTACATCTTATTTGTTTTCCATAATCTTCATGGGTAGCGTTGAAACTAATTTTTGACTTTGTAGCTTGCTTACTGGTAACATTTTCCAGTAGAGAGTATTTAAAATGTTTAATTGTTGACTCCCATTTAATATCGCATGCTGGGTTTGCGAACATCGATGTACAAATTGCAGTTATAACTTTTGATAAGTTGCCATGTTCAATAACAAGAAGGAGGTGAGACGGGGGATCTGAAATAAACAATTAAAATCAAGATCTAGTATATACAATCTACGAAAATAACACCAACACTACTACATTCAGTACTATTTCATCAAAAAAACTTAACATACATGTACAAATGTAACAAATCGATACATTTTTAAAGACATATTTTTACAAACGTTCCACGTTTTCCAACGAATAGCATCAACGGTTCCTGTTTGATTAGAACTACTCATTGTTCAAGTGTGACTGTCAAAAAATAACAACAAAACAAAATCATATAAAACTTTTTTCATACACCTTTGATACATTTTGAACAATCAATATTTAGTTTAAGAAATTGAAATTCCCACCTCGGTCATATTGTCATTATATCTGTAAAATTACATATATTTTGAAGTAAACGTGTGTTTTCGGTCGTAAATAAATACAGTTTATATGTCACTGTTAACCATAGATATTTAAAGAACCCTTCAGAAGCAGAAAAAGCTATACATGTGTACACATATTCAGCGACGTTTGCAAAATCAAGCTTAAATAACGGAAAGTTTTAAGAATAATGGGAACAAACTCATTTTTAAACTTACATTTGTAAACTATGTATACATTGTTAGACACGCTCTCATGATATAATCCATTAAGCTCCGGAAGCTGTTGACAGGACATGCACTTGTTTCCCCACTCCCTCTTAAACGAATGCAGTGTGGATACAGATGTGAATGATCCGGATGAGCCGTCAAGCGTTGTTGATACATTGGTATTGGTATCAATTTCAGTATCTTCGACAAGAAATTTCAACAATGGTGGCGGCCTTGCGCTCGATGAAGTGCAAGTTATATTTACAGTTTCTCCCTCCAATAGTACTTCCTTTGCCGACAAATGCGGGGGACCATTCGGATTGACTTTATAACAGAAATTTTAAGAAAGGTCAGATTTAAAATAAGAAAAAAAAACACCTAACAACTAGTAGAAATATTACAATTGTTTAACCAAAAACATAAAGCGAGATATTAGGCCAATATAGACATTTGGACATGGTTTCAGTTAATGAACAATGAAACGACTTATGCTATGATATTGGCCATTGCACTGACTTCTATTACATTTAGATGCAATGTCTGTGTACAGCTAAAGATGGCATTTTAGCGTAGTCAACCCGATCTAGGCGTTACCGATGTAATCCTCAATTATAGGTCAAGCACTATTAATGATAACACACGATATCCAAAGAATAAATCGAAATATAAATGCAAAGTTTAGTACAGTATGCACTTTCAAAACGTTTTAGATAAAATTATATTGTTAAACATGGCCTAATGAATACAACACTTATATTATATTATTGAATTAAAATCTCCAAATAGCTAAAATTCCGAAGAAATAATACCACCATTCGACATGCCAAACATTGGTGCATTATGCATACTGCAAACCTTAACATGTATTAATTTTCATTGTATTGACAATCTGTGTTAAGTTAGTGCTTCGTAGACTTAACTTATCCCATGTTAACTAAGATCGGAGTAAATTATTGTACATAACTTAAAGAAGCAATTAATAATTTACAAGTGCTACATAACAATTGCAATATTTAACGAAGGCGTGAAATTGATACCTATATATATATATATATATATTTTGAATTGCGTGTAATAACAATATCGAATTGTTATTTATTTGAGGTAATATAACAGTAAAGTAAGCTTTTTACAGCTTTAAACCCGAATCTACAATTACTCAGTTTGGGTTTATACACAGGACTATGACCACGGAAAGTTTTTAGAATATCAAGCATTGCACCATCGCTCCCGTTATATTAAGAACTTTTTTCACGAAATGTGTGTTTGCATATGATGCATATGAATGCTATACCATTGATTTCTGTATAAATGGGAGAATAAAAACAGCTTGATTAAAAAATCAAATTACAAAATTGAACACATATGATATAGAAGAAAAACTTCAGTTTATTCTGAATTCTGAAATGTCGATGTTTTGAAGCACATGCAGAACATGTAATTGATTAAAGACTTCAATGTGATAGTTTACATATAATTAAAAATCGAAATACTAAACGTCCTTGTTAGATTGTATGAATTGATGAGAAATACAATATGATTCAAAATTTCCAAGTTTGAAAGCGATGGCTATAATTCATTTATAGCTAAACAGCTAAGTCATTTTTTATTATTTTCAACTTCTTTATGGATATATTTTGATCATCAATATCATGTCCCTTTTTAACTGTTCAGATTGGATCTACACTAAAGACGAAAGAGATCGCAGGGTCGTTAAATCCAGTTTTAATATCCTTACAAATTTTGCAGAGATCAGGGTTTGGAATAGAGAATGTATGCAGGCAAACATATTCCCATCAGAGAAATGCACTTAGATAAGGACCTATATATTAGGTTTTACAAACATCATAAAGACATCTTAAAGCAAGGGGAAGCTTAAACTCAAATAATTATACATACAATAAATACAAAATGATTTACCGACTACATATATTGAAGCTTCCACTGACATATTCCGGTGTATTCCAATTACTGTACAAACTGCGTTCAGATTATGTAACGCATCTGCTGGTTTTTCAAATGAATTTAAACTATACCGATTCCTTGACAATTTGATTGAAGCATACTGAACTAGTCCAACTTCAAACTTTACATCGCTGGCGCTATACTCTTCATCAGTTTCGCAGTACAGTTCTGCAAGTGTCTGATCTGTCTTTAAAACGATACATTCTCCGCATGTAGAAATTGTGGCCAAAGGACCAATTATCGTCTTACCTGAATATATCATCAACACATTATGCATCACATCATTATAACAGCAATCATAATCAATATGTACCAATTCAATTTAGAATGAGACTAACTAACCTTTAATCGATACATTGACACTATTAGAGTACATTCCGGAAATTCCACTCTGACACTGAATCCAATACTGTCCACTGTCTTGTTTCTTTACGTTGAACAGAGTAAATATAAACTCGTTGCTCTCCTGGTCAAGCTCTAAAACACCTTTTGCTTGTTCAATGTACGTTAGGTTATCATTACTGCCATTGATGAGTTTTACAGAATACTTGCTGGCAATTTTCTCTTTTGCAACTCGTGGTGATGGGAAATGTCCAAATCTTAAATTGTCTCCGGCAAAATAGGGTCCTTCCGAAAGAAAATACAGTTCTCCACAGCCGTTTGCATATGTGTAAACTGGAACATTTACAAAATAGAATGCGATAAGCCATACAATTTATATTATCTAAAGTTATTCTTAACGATTTTCCGAAATAAGGTGCAAATATTGTAATTTAAGAAATAAAAAAGAACAACAGCAACTTATCTCAAGCTTACCTCTTAAATTCAGTTCAAGTAATGACGATAATCTGGTATTGCCGACTGTTGTGTATACAGAGGTACCATTGAAACTCCGATCTACGTCAGCTATTGTAATTAAGGTAGAATTTCCCTTACGCTGAACACGAACATCATCCTCTTTAATTGCTTTTTCACTTGACCCATTCCGTTTTATATAGTTCCATCTGATATCGTCTGTTGAGGTCGATGAAGACGGTGTGAATTCAAACGTCACATTTCTCCCAACAAATGTTGGTTGTAATAATTTAAGCACTCCGACATCATTGTCAACAGTGATTGCAGGAGTACCTCAAATAAGACACAAGTTTATATTAATCAATATTTTATTTGGTCAACTACGTACGCTGGTAGT